>NC_134683.1:3867500-4467500 GCF_024713945.1 Dermatophagoides farinae | reverse complement strand
ATTTGCTGTCTATTCTGCATTTCCCGTGATAATTCATCATCTGATTTGATTAATTCATTTTCAAGTAGATAACGTTTAAACACAGAATTCCAATCATCATGTTGATTATGGCGAATATCGTGTAAAATTGTCAAAAATAATGACCATGATATTACACCATGAAATTTATTCCAAACAATATGTTCCGTTGTTGGTAATCGACGCACCATTATCCTTTGTGATGATGATTTTTGATATTGTAGACGATTAATTCGATTAAATACTGGATCACGTAGACTACGTGAATTATGACAAGGTATGGCGAATATATTACGTTCATCCAATAATTCAGACATTGTCAATGGTATTTTTGCATTCGGCGTAAAGTAGATTAATTTTTCATCCGATTCCAATACATTCACTGGTTTTGCAACATGATGAATGGTGTATTGATATTGTTTCGGGTCATTCCACCAGCTCATAAAAGTGTGAACAATTTTATCGAAACGACTATTTTTTAAACCATGGTGACTACTGCGAACAAATTCAATTCGAAATGGATTGATATGGTGATATTTATTGACGGCTAATAAATTTCGCACATCATTCAATATTTTTCGGGTATGAAAAAAATCCTGGTCCATTGCGTAATCCAAATCGATCAATACACGTGGTGTTGATGGACAATACATAGCTTGGCTCGTTAATCGACGATCATAAAGATGTGATAACGATGAACGTTTCATTTTTGTAAATAAACAATTATGCCATAGACCGTATGCAAGTTCATTCTGGTCGGACCAAATTCCTGATCGTAAATTATCATCACCATCATCAGCATGTTGATCTTGTTTACGACGTTGACGTATCTGGGATCGATTTAATCGACGAAGAAATTTTTCATACAATTGACAACGATTATTGATAAAATATTTCAATAATTGATCATCATCATCATTTTGTGTGGATAAAATTTCAAAAATTTCTTCAGATTTCAGATGAAATTTTTCCCTAGTCGATTCGTATTGATCAAATTCCTCGTTATTTAAATTATTTTTATACATTCCATAATCGAAACGTTCCAATATAGTTGCCACACGTTGTTGTAATTCATTCATTGATTTATATTGCACATTTCTAGATGGAAGTAATTTCCGTTTGAATAATTCATCAACATATAATTTAATTCGTTGATCATGATTTTTATATTCTTCATTATGACTTTTCGATGACAATGAACTAATCAATAAATGATTGCTGAGAATTTTATCAGCTTTTCGGTGATGATGATGAGATTTTTTCATAAAAATCACCAAATTAGACAATTTTTTAAACATTGTTTTTTCAAATAAAATAAAAATTTTTGAAAATTAAACCAAAAAAAAAAAAAAACAACACATGAGTGTTTTGGCTATTCAACAATATTCAAATCATACGGTCGAAATAGTCGATTTCGAATTGTTGAATTTAATCCACCAACAATAGATGGCAGTGTAGCAGCAGTGGTTGTTGTGCATTGATGTTGAGTATCAATTATCCATAATTTCCTTCTTCAATCATGATCAAAATCAAAATCTTTTACCATCATCGTCATATGAACCCCAAGAAAACAATGAAAAAACTTGAATTCTATTTTCATAAAGAGAAAAAAAACATATGTTTACATTCCCAAACGACGACGACGACGACGATGACGATGACGATCATCAAATCAGCAACAACAGAAAAAAAAACAAATGACTAGGACCCTTGATTATGTATCAAGTGTCAAGTATTTTTTTTCTGTTCATCATAATAATTCTTTGTTTATAGTAACAAGTAGTTTTTTTTGTTAATGTATCCATATCGCACAACAGTACACCATCATCATCATCAGACATGTTTATATCATAACGTGATTCAAAAATTCGAATGTTCAAGTTTTCGAATATGAAACATGTGCATTACTTCACACACACACACACATTGTGAAAAGGTTTTTTTTTACTCGAGAAAAACATCAAATCGAATCATCATATATTCATCAAGTATCCATTAATCATAAATATATGAAACATCAACAACCAAATGAAAACAAAAACCGATCTATATATCGGACCAAATTTTTGGTTCATCTAATAATAATAATAATAATAACGATTTGTCATCATGCTCCACACCCTCTCCAAATATAATGTGTCATATATGTGTAGTCAACACCGAATGGTTTTGTCATCATCATCATCATCATCAGTAATCAGTAATCATTGATATCCGCGATTCCTCCAGAGAGAGAGAGAGAGAAAAAAAACCCGAAAACTTCTAAATTGCATCGATCAGATCGTGAAATAATAATAAAAGAAACACACACACACACATACAAAAGTGTCAAATGTCAACGTATGAGATCATAAAATGTCTCCATTTTTTTCCGTAGTATAATATTGACTGCCATTGCCACCCAAAACAACATTGATCGTAATACATGTGTGTTTTTGAGAATGAATGAATGAATGAAGTGAGAAAAAGAGAATTATAAGCGATGACAGAACTCGTCGTCATATGACATGTCATCATCATCGATGCTGTAAATTCTAATTCTACAACAACAATGACAAGACGATATAGACAGCCCACAAGAGACCTTAGCAGTATCAGTAGAAATGATGGTGATAGAACAACAAAAAAAAGATGAAAGGTCATGTCACGTTTCGTTAAGTTTTTTTTTTGAACCACGAAATATACCGAAATCAAATGGTTTGTATTTGTTTTTGTTTATCATTATAACACATACACAGAGATGAATTTTTCAAAGAATCATTTCATTTTTTTTTAATATATAGCTACAGAATCTTTTCAATGTTGATAATAATTAATTGTATACAATATATATGGTCAAATTACAATCAATGATCAATGGACGTAGAGGGAGACAGAGAGAGAGAGAGAGAGAGAGAGAGAGAGAGAACGAGATGAAAACAAAACAAAAAAATGAAATTTTTAATAAATTTGTTCTTGTTATATTGATTATTGGCCATTGGTCAAAAGATTGATGATGATCAGTGTGTGTGTGTGTGTGTGTGTGTGTGTGTATTTGATGAAAATATTTCTATAAAAGAAAATCTATAGATTTGAATTGATTTTTTTTTCCAATCAATGATTCGGTGATTTTGATTCAATATTAATCGATGATGATGTGGGCGTTGTCGTTGCTGCTGTTGTTGTTGATGATCCTGAATTGTTATTGATCAATGAATTATTGTTATTGCCACCAGCACCATTATCAAATTCATCATCATTATTGTTATCATTTGTTATATATAACGGTGTTGTAGGTGTTGTTGAGCTATCATCATTTAAATTCATAAATCGATTATTATTATTACTCGTTGTCGTTGTTGTTGTTACTAGATGATTATTATGAAGATGATGATTTTGATGATGTTGATGATGATGATGATGACCAATTAATGGTGATGTTGATTGTGGTTGTAGGGGCGGTGGTGATGATGATGATGTTGGTGTTGTCGATGTTGATAATGATAATGATTTATTATTAGAGCTCGTTTTTGTTGCTGCATGATTTCGTTGATGATGATTATTAGTTAATGATGATTGTTGTGGTGATAATGGTGATGATGATGATCTTCCACCACCGCCATCAACGTCCAAACGATTTTGTTGATAAACAATTGCAGCAGCTGAATATGGTAGTGGTGGTGGTGTGTTGGTGATGATGAATAAAGACCGGATATTGATCCACTACCACTACCAATACCTATTGCCGCTGTTGTTCCAAGTAATGTTGTTGATGATGTCGGTGTTGTTGAACCAGATGATCCATCATCATTTCCAATATTACCGATAATGCTATTTCCACCCAATGATGATGTACCACTACCGCTACCGGTGCTAGTAAAACAATTAACCGAATTCAATGTTGGCCATGTAAATGCACTTTTTGCTACAGCTGCAGTTGCTGCAACATGATGTTTTGCGGCTGCCGCTGCTGCTGTTGTCCATCCATTTGCATATGATGTATAACCACTGTATAATGATGATGGATCATGATGTGGATGATGAGGATGATGATGGTGTGGATGATGATGATCCAATGGTGTAATTAATCCATTAAAACTAGCTGCTGCTGCTGCCGCTGTTGTAAAATTTGTCACATTTGTTGCAGATGCTGTTGCTTGCCGCAATTGTTCAGCTGCAGCATTACGTTCACGTTTACGCCATTTTGCACGACGATTTTTGAACCATACCTTGAATCGGTCAATGCAAATTGGATAAAAATGAAAATCAAAACAACAACAACAACAACAACAACAATAAAAACATTAGTCATCAGTGGGCAAAACGAAACAAAAAATTTTCATTTCATAAATTTTTAATTAATTCATTAATTCTGTAAATTATAATTAATGTTTTGAAAAAGTTTTTTCATTTCATTTAGAATTTCTAATTACAAAACATTCTCATTAGTGATGTAATGAAATTTTTTTTTGTGGTTTCGTTTGCCAAAAACAGAACAGAATCCATTTCGGTGAAAAAAAAACAACGAAAAATTATTTGACATTAATCGAAGCTGAAAATTTGTCATTGTCTGATTTTATTCACCAGTGAAAGATTAGATAATTTTTTTTTATATGCTCAAAGCTTGTGTCTACATTTTCAACTGATGTTGATGTTTTGTTTTATTTAGATTCGATTTGATGATTGTCGTCACCGGCAAGAAAAAAGGTCACGTGTCAGTCAATAATAATGTTTTGTTATATATTCACAGCCTTTGTGTATTGTTGTTGTTGCTGCTGTTGTTGCAAAAAAGGGCAATTCTTGTCAACGAGGTGTGAATACCCCGAGATAAATTGCTGCTGCTGTTGCTGTTGTTGGAACAAATAGCAGCGACGACAACTACAACAAAATTTAGATCCAGGATCGTTATCTTGTGATTTGCAAATGAAAATCTAACGACAACGATGAAAAACAAAATGAAAATCTAATTATAACTCACCATCAACATACATCAACTTGTTCAAACAAGATAAACATCGTATATTGACGACCCGTTTTGTATTCAATGTCGATGATGATGATGATGATGATGACAGTTTTGTTCATCGAATTTTATTTCGATTTTGAAATTGAAATGAATTTTAAATGAATGGATTAACTACTGCAATACTTGACATCATCATCATTGTATTGAAAAAAAATCTGATCAACTCTGACCAATCTATTCAGCACTGAATTCCCAAATCAAATGTTTATTCATGTTTTTATTGACAACAACAACAACAAAATGTGTCTGTATGTTCTTTGTAGTGGTGGTGGTCATCATCTTGTTTGTTAGAATCGATTAATCGATCACGATCGTATCCATATGTATGTATGGTGAAAAATGGTGGTGGTCAAACCAGTGATTGATCGATCAATTTCTTCATTAATATTTATTCAACGTTTCCATCATCATCATCATTGATGATCGGGTTGCACGCAAAAAAAATGCCAACTTATAAACACAACCCAACAACAACGCAAGCACATTGACATTTGGGCGGGTAAGTTTTTATTTCAAAAAAAAAAAAAATTTCGTTTTCATCTTTTTTCCTGACTGACTGACTCATTCTCTGTGTCTCTGTGTGTGTGTGTTTTCAACAAAAAAAAATGGTGTGATGATCTTAATTAACTTTTTTTTGTTTTTTTTCGTGTGTGTGTGTGTGTTGGTGGTTTATTCCAATTAAATGAAACTGTGAATGAAAAAATCTGAATTTCTGTCAGAATAAATGATGATAGCAGCAAAGTGTTTGTGTATGTGTTGACTCATCACTTACACACACACAGAATCTCGGGTCAATCATTTTTGATTATTACGGGAAAAAAAGTCACCAAAAATGAATTGTGGATTTGTGTCTATGTTTCAATCATCAAATGATGATGTTTGAAATATTTTCAAGGAATCCTAGGAATTGAAATTCTGTTTGTTATTGATACCCACCACCACCACCACCAACAGCGGTGGGCAATATTATTTTTGATTTGATTTTTTCGTCGATGAAATCTATACACACACACACCATGCATACGTTTTTTTTCTGGATGCTTATGTCTGGTTGTAGTTGTTCTGATGCTGCTGATGATGCTGCTTTCCAATAGAAAAAACACCGGGTGGCCATTTAATTAAACTTCTACAAAACTTGCCTGGAACACACACACACACACAATTTGATATCATTTATTTTGGAACTACTGCTGCTGCTGCTGGATGACTGAAAAAAAATACCCGGTAATATTCGACGGGTTTAGTTTTTTTCTGGTTGATCCTTTATATTGGCGGGCTAGCTGTTTGGTTAATTGAGATAAATACCATTTTCATAACCGTGTTTTTTTCATCTTGTTCTTTCCCGCACAAATACCAGAATTGTAATTTTCGTTCTATTTCTATTTCAAGAAATGGGTTCGGTTTTGTTTTGTTTTTTCAATTTTTACATTTACAAATTCAATGATAAAAAAATGGCTACAATTGCAATAAATACAATGTATCCAATAGTTTGTTTGTATGTGAGAAGAATAATTGAAAAGTTTCCAAGTAATGGTTGTGTTTCACAGAACATGGAACAAAATGAATGTAAGAAAGAATTCTTGCAAATTCTTTCTTGCATTTTTACAATCGACCTTTGACACTTCTAATTTTTTTTTGGGCACACACCAATGTTATTTCATTATCACAATTCATGTTTATGTAAATAATGAAAAAAAATGATTGCGTGATTGTTGATCGTGAAGCTAATTTTATTTCCACCCAGGTAGGTCCAAAAGTTCCAAATAAAAAAAATACCAAATAAAAATAATAAAATCTGACAACTAATTTACATTGCAAACACACACACGCAGGTATGTAAGGTGAATTATGGAATTCAATGATGATGATGATGATAATCAAGAACCTTTGACCTTTTTCTTTCTCGGTCAAAAATTCTTTTTATTATATATGGAAAAAAAACATTTGAAATGAAAACAGAAAATGAAAATAATTCAAATGAAAGTGAATTTTATTGCTACCTGTGCCGATAATGACCTTTATTATACAACGGCAAGTCACTTTTGACAAACATGACATAATGAACATGTCATGTTTGTCAACAAAAAACAAAAAAAAATGAATTTGACATCTCAATATCAAGATTATGGATAGTTTTTATTTGCTACTGCAAATAATAATCAATAAAATTCAGGCAAAAATTCTTGAATTGAATGGATGTCAAACGTTGTTCTTTTTTGTTGTTGTTGTTGCTCGTTGTAAAGAAAAAAAAAGCTTTTCGATTGAAAAAATCTCCCCAGATTTAGAAAAGAAAAGCCAACTTAATCATGATGATGATATTATTATTGGGTAATTAAAGGATCATCATCATCATCATCAACAAAATTGATCAATAATTCCTACTGGATCATCTCGGATCAAATCGGATTTTGTGTATGGATCATTGTCTTTGTTGTTGTTTTGATTTTTTTTTTTTATTCGGCACGGGTATGATTTTTACACCATTTGAATTTGATTTGTTTTTTTCACAATTTCTCTCTCATTTTTTTTAATCTTCACTTCACTTAAGAACCAAAAAAAGATTTGGTTTGAATTGAATTAAATTGTTTAAAAAAAAGATAGAACCCGGCATCTGCGGTTTTCATCACACACCAGCAATCATCAAACATGAACGACAACATGGCTAGAAGAAAAAAAGAAGCGCCTCACTGAGATTTCTTCGTTTTATCACCATCATCATCATCGTTGTTGTTGTTGTTCCATAATGATCCATGATCCATAAATCCCTAGGATGTGTGTGTGGTGATTATTCTTCAAGCACTTTTTTTGGCCATCTTTCTTTCTTTTTTTTCACAATATATAAATAATCCTTGCCTTAATCCTTTTTTAGTGTTATTTGGTTGTTTGTTTGTTCATTTTTTTAATGCTGATTTGATTACAATGGCTTAAAAAAAGTAATGTAATGTGTGAAAAGACCCAAGATGTGTTATAAAAGATTTATTTTGGTTTTTAAAATTTTTCTGAATTCAATCCTGTAATCGATCGATCGTTCTGTTTGATTTGATTTGATTGATTGGTAATCACAAACAGACCATCATAATCAAACATTTTTTTTTTATTTTCGTTTTCCAAACATTCATCATGATTTCATTTTGAATTGTACTGACTGACTTTTTTTGCACCAATTTTTCTTCTAAATATTTGTATATCACTGATACTATCTTTTTGATCGATCAGAACAAATTAATCAAATCAAATCAATTGTGATTGACAAATTTGTATTGTAATCACTATTGTAATAAGTACTTTATCGAACGCTAGTCTGCAGATCAAGAGGTGTCAAATCTTTGGCAAATAACAAGAAGAAAAAAAAATCCAATTTTTTCTCGATCAAAATCAATATTTGATTTTGTTGTTGTTGTTGTTGTTGTTGTTGTTGCTTCACTTTTTTTTATCACACCACTCAAAAATATGTAAACCAATCTATCGTCATTGAACAGATATACAATCATAATGTTATTGATTGATTTTTGGTATTTGATCATTATCGGTGGTAACAGTAGCAATGTGCGTTTGATTTTCAGGATGCACAATACATTCTTGAGCAATAGCAACAAAAAATGTTTCTTTTATCGATTCAAAGAAAAAAAAGACATTGGATTAGATTAGATTTTATGGAATTAACCACCATCACCATCATCATCATCAATGATAATAAACAACACAAGAACGCATTATAATCTTTGATCATCAATTGATGATAATTATCATATACATGTCAAATGCGCCAATTATTTACAATTCTTTTTTATTCTGGTGATCGAATAATAATGATGTACATGCGTGTGTGTGTGTGTGTGTGTAATACGAATGTTTGATTCGTTTTTGTAGTTTTTTTTACGAGAATTCGTAACTCATTGCTTTGTCTTTCTTTTTAGAATCTAAGAAAAATGAAAAGAGGTGATTATTATCATTTGTCACTGTCTAATTGGTGAAATTGTTTTTGTTTTGTTTTTTGAAAAAAAAACAAAAAAACATTGTAACACCCAATTGAACAAAAGTCCAAAAATTCATCATCATCATTGCCAGCATTGTCAATTTGATGGTTGATTAATTGTGGCGCCATTATTTGTATTTTGGAAAGCGAGATATTAATAGAGAGAGAGAGAGAGCGAGAATGTGTGTGAAAAAGCAGGCCAGGGATTAATAATGGATTTTCTTTTCATTTTGACATGATCTACATTTTTTTAATCTCTTTTTTTTCTCTCTCTTAATAATCGATAATCATACAAAAAAAAATTTTTTATCCATTTCTTTTCTTAATATCATTAACACAATGGAAATATGTACCATCTTAATACACGTAATACAGGTAGCTCAATATGATGATATATTAATGGTTATTGTGTGTTTTTTCTTGTTTTGATGAAAAGAAATTTTCATTGATAAATTCTTTAGGGAATTTTGTTTGTTTTTTGTTTTTTGATTGAATTTTCACTAGTTCCCGGTTCGGAATGAATCACAATTGAAGCACAATGAACCCTTAACAAAAATGACGGAAATTTTTTTTTGTTTGTTTCTTGATTGAATTATGACAATGTAATGTAACCCTTTGTTTGACATGTCAAATGTCATGTATTTTTTTTTTTTTTTTTTGGTTTTGTATAAAAATTGTAATTAAAAAAGAAACAAATTCATCGATCAAACAGCTTGCCGAGAACAAAGCAAAAAAAAAAATTTAATGGCGCCATAATGACGGGCGTCTTACTAGTCTACTATTAGCCGCATTTAGACATTCAATTAGTAAAAATTTTGATTGATTTATAACACCAACAATTTTTTTACCCTTATTTTTAGCAATAATTTACACACACACACACACACAAAAAAATGTATCTAATGCAATAGGAAACACATACCCTAACTCTTGGTTCAGTCAATGATGTCCAATTGGCAATCTCTTCCCTTGTGGCCATATCTGGATAACGATTTCTTTGAAATGTTGATTCAAGCTCCTGTAATTGTTGTGATGTAAAATGTGTACGTTGTCTTCGTGTACGTTTTTTATTATTATGATTTTTACCACCACCGCCACCACTATTGCCACCAATAATACCAATAGGTGATAATTTATCATCCATTGAACCATCGGATATGTCACCAGTATCCGGTTGTTGTTGACTAGTATCTGCCAAACTTTGTAATGGTTTCTCCATAGTCGTTATTGTTATTGTCGTTGTTGTTGCTGCGGCTGCTGTTGTTCTTGTTGTTGCTGCCGCTAAATTCAATGATAATGATGATGATGAACTGGAATTTGATTCGGCTAAAAAAAATCATCAAGAAACCAAAAAAAAAAAAAAACAAGAATGAAATTTGATACGATTTTCTTCAATTTTTTCTGGTTAAATTTGTCTCTCACTCTCTCTCATTTCATGCAGTCTAAAGCTACCGACTTTTGTCAACACAAAGGTCACAAATTTCAATTTGGTCAATTTAATATTAATCATGCGGTCTATATAAATGTTTGAAAACCATGAATGACCTTCCGATGACCTAGCGACGATTGTGTGTATGTGTATTCAGTTTCTATGTGTGTGTCTGTTGTCTAAATATTTTTTTAAAAAAAGAGAGAAATCCCTTAATAGCCCGCACAAATATAAATGTCATTCTTGAACATTTCGAGTGACAACAAAAAAGAATGATAATTTTACCGCGTTTTGATTTACCAGGCGATTCAAGTAATGTTGTTGTACTTGAACAAAGTTGTTGTTGTTGTTGTTGTTGATGATGATGATGATATAATGGTGATGTAAAATGTTGAAATAGATTCGTGGATCCATTCATTGAAATCATTGATTGCTGTTGTTGATGTTGATGTTGATTTAGATGTTGATTTTGTTGTTGCTGATGATGTTGTTGATGATAATTTGAATGATTCAAATGATGATGATGTTGTGGTTGTTGATATTGTTGTTGTTGTTGTTGCTGCTGCTGCTGCTGTTGCTGTGAATGATGAAGATATGAATTTGATCCATTATTTTGATGATGATGCGAATGATGTGTTGTTGGTGATTGATAGTCATTTGTATTGGTCATAAATGATGATGATGAATTTGAAACAGCTGCAGAAGGTGTAGTTCCTGTAGGATTTAAAAATGATGTTGCCGCAGCCGCTGCTGCTGCTGCGGCCGCTGAACGCATTGTTGCATATGATGATAGATGAAATGGTGTTGCTGTTTGATATGGTTGTATGGCTGCGGCTGCTGCTGCTGCTGTTTGATGAGAATGTCCATGATGAATCTGTGCCATTGAATGATTGGTTTGTGAATTATGATGATGATGATGTGAATGTGTATGTGGATGTTGATGAGGATGAGGATGATGATATGGTGTTAACATTTGATATGCATTCGATAATGACGATGATGATGGATGATGTGTCGGCGATACAGGTGATGTTGATGATGATGAGGATGATGATGCTAATAACAATGATGATACACCTGTATTATTATTCGTTGTTGTCGTTGTCGTTGTTGATGTTACGGCTGCCGATGATGATGATGTAGCCAATTGTAATAATGATGATCCAACTGGACTTTGACTTGTTGTATCCGGTAATTGTATTGTCGGTTGTTGAATTGAGTTTGAAAATGATGACGATGTTGTTGATGGTGATGTTGAACCTGATTGCTGTTGTTGATGAATATGATGATGCGGTGTGGATGTTTGTTGTTGAAAATGTGGATGATGATGATGTGGATGATGTGAATAAGGTGATGGATGTGACTGTTGTTGTTGTTGATGATGATGTGACATTAATACCGGATGTGGATGATGTTGCGTATGATTTGACATTGACGCAAACATTGATGTACCGGTTGTTCCCGGATGATGTGAATGTGGATGCGAATGATGATGATGATGATGATTAGCAGCAGCAGCAAAACTCATACTAGCTGCTGATATTTTTGATAAATCACTAAAATCCATTAATGTTTCCGGTGGTAATTGTTCCATCATCATTGTTGTTGATTATTTCTGAATTTTTTCAACAAAAAAAAATCGTAAAAAAAATGATACACCAACACTAAAAACACACAAATCACAGATATAGAATATTAAATGAAAACATCAACACTTTTCACACACACACCATACCCAGAATAAAGAATCAAAATGAACAAATTTTCATCAAACAAATTCTATACGATCAGAATTTAGGAGCAAAAAAAAATGTTTTTGTACTGATCATCATCATCATCATTATTATTATTATAATCATCATGTTCATCACTATTTTACTCACGAATTTTCCAAAATATTTATTTTCTGTTCTCTTTTGGATCTGGTTTTGTTGATATTTGCTTTGATCATTGTCGATGATGCATCAACCAACAACGATAACAGCAGCAGCAGTAGTAATGTTGAATGCAAAATGTGTGTGTAACATGGAAGAAACGAAAAAAATTAATTTTTTTTTTTTGGGTTTGGAGTCTGCTCATATAATTTGTATGCGTGCGCGCATACTTACTGATAACGGAGAAAACATATACATATCACACATATGTGTTGAAAAAAGTGATAGGGGCGTAACCTAAAACATTCAGAATTCATATGACCAAAACACACATACAAGGTTTATATGAAGGTGTGGCCAATCATTTTGAATGGCCAATCAAAAATGATTTTTTTTTTGTTTCACCATGATTTTCATTCGTATTGAATTTTTTTTTTTTTATCTTCCCAGAAATTACAACAAATTCTGTATCCATCCAGAATCAATGATGATGAAGAATTTTTGTTGTCTTCACATTGCATAGATAGTGTGTGGATGCTGAATCTCATCAAAAAAAATTTTCATCATCACCATCATCATCATTGTTGTTGTTGTTGTTTTTTTTCTGCTTATTTTATTCGAACCATAAAAGATACAAAACAAACAAACATTTGGCCATTGTCCATGTCTAAAATGAAATGCAGCACAAAAATTGCAATTGGATTCTCATTGTTTTTTTTTCGTTTTGTTTCGTTTCGTTTACTTACTTTATTTTATATATGAATTCCAGGATATTCTAGGATTCAATTCAATTTTGAAAGCCATCACCATTATTATCAGAAAATAGAAATGAACAAAACACACACAGACAGACACTGGTGTAGATTAGAATCCAATTATATTTTCAACAATAATAAAAGAAAATAATCATTTTTCTTATTCAAATAATAATGATGATGATGATGATGATTTCTATATCTGCAACAACAACAACAACAAAAAAAATCGCGAGAGGATTTTCATTTATATGAATAAAAATGTTTCAACATTTTTTTTTTTTTTTGTTTTGTTTTGGTCTTTGGATATAATGAGAAATTGATAAAGGACGAATCATTCGATAGTATCGTCACAATCGAAAATTGTCATTCATGTTTGAATTGTATATTGTACAAAGTGAAAATGAATGAATTCATCAATAAATCAATGTTTCACAAACACCAGTGATACAGGAAAAATGAGATTTTTTTTTTAAATCCCAAACATCCAATGTGAATGAATTTGAACAGATTGAACTAAACTGAATTTAAAAAAAAAAATTTTTAAACAAGCTCAAAAGCTAATTTGATATTCCCGAAACCGAAGAAATTTTTTTTTCGTTTCTGAAAAAAGTTTGCTTGGGTCAAAATACACACACACACATCCTATGGTCATGGTTCTGACCATCACAGTAGACAACATATTGGACAGCTATGAATGAATGAATGAATGTGTGTGTGTGTGTGTGCATGTGGACATTTTGAGTAGAGGTAAAAGATGGTTAAATCCACTTTAATCCCATTTCCAGCGCGTATACATTTCATTCATTCATTCATTTTTCTGGCTACTGGGCTTTTATTTTTCTTTTGAAAAATTTTTTAAAGATTTTTTTCCTGAATGACACGAACAAATCGTCAATCACTGTGTGTGTGTGTGTCACAAAAAAAAAACAAAAATCGAAATGATGAAAATTCATCAATCAAACTTCATTCCATTGCAGGTGGTTGATATAAATAATTTATCATCATTTTTTTCACGAATTTAAATTCATTTTTGTTTTCACTTTTTCTTTCACCATAATTCCATGATAATGATGATGTCTACATGATGAATCTATCATCATCATCTTATTGGATGTTGGCAAATATTATCACTGTATGATTCATTTATATATATGAATGGCCCCCATTTCTATTTTGAATATATATACCACCTATGGTGAATAAATACGCACACACACACACACACAAAGTCAATATTGGTCGGTGGTATCTATTATTACCAACTAATGATTATCGGTAAATCGAAAATGTTGGTGATCAGCAGAGAGAAAATGAAATTTCAAATCAAAATCAAACTATATGAGATCTACATATAATAAAATACAACGTACACACACACATTATTTGAATTTTTTTGTTTTGTTTTAGAATCATCATCATCATCATCAAGCATCATATGATGATGATCATAAACACTATTCCTGCTGTTTTCTTATTTGATTTTTGTTTTTTGTTTTTGTTGTCATTGAATTCTCGATACATAAAAAAAAATTCCATTTGAAAGAATTCTTCCAATGGTTTCCAGTTGGATCAATGATTTTGGGTTCTGAATTAGTGAATGAATTTATAATTTAACGAAGAAAAATTTCAATACAAAACAATGTCACACAATAGCCGTATTTGTAAAGTTTCTTCTTCTTCATTTTTTTTTGCTCGTCGAAACATTATTCTTCAAGAATTTCTCCAAGAAACAAAACACACAGACAGACAATAATAAATATTTCGACCATTCTACGTAGAAAAAAAAATAAAATAACGACAACGAAAACCAACAACCAGAAAAAAAAGAATTGAATCGATTTGAGAAATATCTGACAAATGTGTCAAATCTCTACGTTTTTTTTTTGCTGTTTTTCACTATCTTTTTTTCGCTATCCACGATGATGATGATGATGATGATACATTTTGCCAGTCGTTTGTTTTCCACCACCGCTACCACCATCATCAAAGTCGATCCAAAATTCTCAACAACAACGAAAAGGAAAACGAAAAAAATTTTTTCCAAATGAACCAACCAAACGAATGGCAATGATGATGACGAAAAACGAAAACGAACAAACGATGAAGAAAAAAAAATTCTAACTACGTCGAAGAAGAAGGATTAACTAGGATTAGTTGGTAGTAGAGAAAAAGAGACAGTAGAACAGAGAAAAACAGCCACCAACCAACCAACACTACTACCATCATCAAATGACGAACGACTACGACGATGATGATGATCATCATCATCGAATAGCATCCACAGGACAGAATAATAAAAGTACTACCCCCTTCATTTCCCCATCATAGAACGAAAAAGGAGGTTCATTCTGGAATCCGAAATACGCTATATATGACACATTTGGCCCGTTTTTCCATTTGTGTTTCCATCTGATTCTGTAAATGTTTTTCTTTTTCTCTCTCTTTTGGAATGTTAGTGTGTGTGTTTGTAGATGGAAAAAAAAGAAAATTGGAAAAATGATGATGATGATGATGATGATGAGTTTGGACCGATCGTTTGTCGTCGTTCGTTTGAAAATGGAAATGAAACTATAGTAGAAAAAAAATGTCAAATGATTCTGTTTTTGTGCAAAACAAGTGCAAACAAACAAACAAACAGTCAGCAAAAAAACAATTCTGAATCTCTATTTTTTTCGTTGTATGTAGAGAGAATTATTCTCTGTTTTAGCATTTTATATAGTTTGGAGAAATGTGAAACTTTCTTGGGTGTTTGTGTGTACTGATGGTGGGTGTTTTTTTTCTGTCATTTTTGTTTTTAGTTTTTTTGTTGTTGTTTTCACTTTTTTGGTTCGAATTGTTTTATTATAGATTCACATCATAACCATTTTTTTGCCTAAAATCACAGTGTTGTTGAAAATGATGATGCTTTGCGCATATTCGATTCGAATCGTATGAGTTTTTGTTGTCATTATACACGGAAACGGAATTTCATCATCAAATGAATGAATTTCATTTATTTTTTTTTGATTTAAAAAATTTTTTTTCCATTTCATCAAAAGTTTTTTCATCAACAGATGATTTCACACTCACGTGACACAATCAAATTTTCATTTTCGAGAGAGAAAAAAAATGATGAATGAGTGAGTGAGTGAGTGAATTCACCAATACTACAGTAAAGGATCAACTTGATCCTCTTGGTCTGTACGTGTGTGGACACAAAGAAATTTTTTTTTTTAAAAAAGCCAATAGCCAGAATAATCGATTAATTACCGAATTTTTTTTGAATCGATTATTATCAATAAATTGATTTCGTTTCATAACATATATCCCGGTAATTTGTATGGCAATTTTTAACACAATAAGTGTCATCATCATCGTCACTTGTTGGGATTTTCTTCTTTTGAATAAAATAAATCCATAAAGATTAATTCCAAATAAACACAGACAAACGAAAGTGAGTGAGAGAGAGAGAGAAAAAAAGGAAAATAAAATTGATCCTATTTAAGTTGATCTTTCTCTCTCTCACTCATTCAGCTTCTGAATTTAGAATTGAATTCAAATTGCATGTTGGAGCGAAAAATTTGATTTTTTTTTATTACACAACAACAACAACAACAGCACACTTTTTGAATGAATGAATGAGTTCAATGTCGATATTTTTCTTTCCTGTTTGATTCACATCGGTTTTTTTCTTCGTTCCTAATTTCTCCGAACAATAACCGAATGTGTGAAGGGATTGTCTTGGATTAATTTTCATTTTCCAATGTTGTAAAAGTGTAGGTGGATGATTATGATGATGATGAACGGCGGGTGGGGTTGATGAGGGTGATCGACCGTTTTATTTTTTTTTTTGTTTCATTTCGTGAAACGTGCACGATTTTTGGTTCTGTTTCATGATGATGGTCATCAATGTCATTTGGTTAATGTTGAAATAAAGTGAAAGAGAAAAATTGATTTTTAGAAACCTTGAAATATCCAAATAATGATGTGATGATGGTGGTATCCCATTGGTCGGTTGGTTGGTTGGTTGATTGTCTGCCATACACACACACACACATACAGACTAAGACAACTTAATTCCATCATCAGACAGTAAAGGAGAAGGAAGGTAACGCCCTTTAAGGAACTTGAAATATTTGGAGCGGTCTGGAGAAAAAAAAATCTATTGATCCTTTTTCTTTCTGCTGTTGTTTTTGAACATGAAAATCAAAAAAAATTTTGCGAAATCCCGTTGAGCATCTCATATAATATAATCATAATATCCGGCCGGTATTATACACCATAATAAGCCACCAATGCAATGATCATGATCATGATCATGATGATGAAATTGACATTGAATTTATTCGGGTAATCACAAGCACGTATTACATGCAAAGAAAAAAAGAAATCTGGTATTTTTCCTGGTTTCCAAATAATAATAATAATAATAAAAAAAGATTTCAAAGCCATCAAATTTGAGTCACGTGTCCCACGAGAGAGAGTGAAAAATGTGACAAGTTTTTTTTGTTTTGTTTAGAATAGAATAGATTTCCACATCAAATTTTTGGAATATTACAATGATGATCATGATCCATATTATGATCCACAACAACAACAACAACAAAAAAACGACAACAACGACCGACCAAATCATTTACAGAATAAGAATTTTGAACGCGCACGCGTATTTTTTTTCTTTCGATAATCGAATGCTAATTGACGCGTAATAAGTGTTTTTTTCTTTGGTTGGTCGTTCGATGTGTGTGTGTGTGTGTGTGTGTTCCAAAATGAATCCACGATTTATAATCGGATATAAAATATAAATTTCTTTTGGGTTTAAATGAGATTTTTTTTTGTGTGTGCATGTGTATATTTATGTGATGTAAAGATGTCATTTCGTTTCGTTTCGCCCATTTTTGTGTGTTTGTGTGTGTGTGATTAACATTTTATTGTAAAAAATGGAATGAGAGAGAGAGAGAAAGTCAATTTGTTTCATGAATTAGAAAATTTTCGTATGACTGAATGAATGGACAGAAAATTAACCTTTCAATTTATATTTTGATCATTCAATTCAATTCAATTCATTGAACCATTCAAATATTTTTTTTTTGTGTGTGTCACACAAATGATGATCCTATCATAGATATCGTTACAATTCGTTTCTTTTGGTGCAATTATTCAACTGGAAATACACACTCATACACACGCCCTTCCTCTACCCTATTTGTGTTTCGTATTTTGTGTAATTATTCTTCAATCTTGATCACATCATGCGAAAATAATTTTGTTTTGTATATGTTTCCGAATTCTCATTCAATTGATCAAATTAGATGGAAAACATTATTGATTACGTATCCAATTCTGGATTCTGGACATTTATATTTTGGAACCAGAATCGATGATAATGGCACCTGTGATTTAGTTTCAAAAAAAACGACAACAACAACAAATTCTTGATCATCATGTAGTGGTGGTTTGTGTTTGACTGTTTTTTTTTTAATCATCAATCCCATGATGATGATGCTTGAATAGGAACATAAAACAAAAATCTAGAGAAATGAAACACAGAATCGCAACAAAAAAAACTGTCATTTTTACTTCAAAAATTTTCCATTCCATCCATATATCTCGAATTTATAATAATAATAACCGTATGTATATGTGTTATTGTTGTCACATTGAAAATTCCCATTTGGGCAAAACGAACAACGTCATATGAAATGCAAATAAAAAAAAAAAAAGATTTTCCTATTCGAATATGAATTCAGCTCAGATTCTGGTTCTAAAATGTTTCACTGAAATTGTCGGGGATATTCTAACATCCAACAACGATCGAGGTTAACCATCCAACCATCCATTCATTCATCTCTCACTATATTCCAATTTCGGATCACCATCATTCGGTAATTGATGTTTTATTGTGCAAAATGATAGATACATGCATCTCAGTTCATTTGTTGTTGTTGTTGTTGTGTAGTCCCTAAGGTTCGATTTTCGTTTTTTTTTCTGTTTTCTGTTTTGTTTGCTGTTATGTAATAATCATCATTTAGACGAAAATGATAGTTCAGTGAAACAGAAAATATAAGCAGCGATAACAATATGTTTTTTTTTCACGAAATATAATGATAATCGTCACTGTCACATAACGGCATCATCATCATCATCATAATCCTTATTACGAGGTTTTGGTGGAAAGAAAAAGAAATTTGCATTTCAATGGCCAAATAATAACGCTGTTTCTGTATTTCATCCATTTATCGATGATGGTGGTGATGGTGGTGGTGGACATTGCACACACACACACGCACACACGTGTTTGATGGATGTGAAAAAAAACAACAACACGACGATTCCATTGACTTTTTTCAAAATGAATCCCGAGAATTTGGTCTATGGACCACCCGCTTGAAATTTTTTTTTTCATTTTTTTTTCTCTTTCTTAATATTTTAATATACAAACCCCGTTGATTTTTCATAGTCACCATCATCATCATCATTAATTAGACAGGAATATTTAATGAATTTTCGTTTTTTTTTTTATTTAAATCAAAGAATCAACATAGTCTGGTTTTATGCTGCTGGCTAAAAATTAAAACAAAACAACGACAACATCGATGAAACAAAAGCTAAGAATTGGTGGGTGGGTGGCTGGCTGGGTGTTTGGCTGGATGTGTGTGAATCTAATATCTTACAGGGGTGTTTATTTAAAAAACAAAACATCTCGTCAGTGGCAAAAAAAAATTTGAATAAATAAAATGATGATGACAAGACAGAAAAAAATATTTTTTCCGCACCGGATATAATGATTATAACACAGAGGACAATAATGTTGAGGTTACGTTATATATGAATGATGATGATGATCGATAATGAGATAAAATGAACACAACGAATGTTGATGACGATTTCTGATTGACGGTCAAGACATGAATGAATATGATGGCTAAATAATTGATAGATGAAAACTTGATTATCGTCGTCGTCGATAATAACCATGACCATGATGATAATCATCATGATGATGATGATGTCCACCTAAAAGATCAAAATGATGATGATGATGTTTACCCATTTGACGCCATGCTTCAGCAGCCAATCGTAATGGTATCAATACATGTAATAATTTCAGATCATGATGTTGTGAACGTGCAATAGCTGCACCTAATGCAACACCGATCATCATGCTTTTTTTACTACGACCAGCTTGTACCATAGGAAATTGAAATTGAGCCACGAATAACATGATGGCAACAAAGTAAACGATGAAAATTTTCTATAAAAAAAAATTAAAATCAAACAAAAAACGAAAATGAAATTAAATGTCAAATGTGTGACCATCTGGTGTTTGAAAATGTCAAACAAAACGACCACAACGTTTATTAGACAAACCTTGGACATTTTTTTTTAAATAAAAATTTAAATTGATTTGTTGATTTAATTTGTTGATGAATGAATAATTTGATTTGATTTTCTCGGAGAAATTCATCCTTGTCTTTTATACTTTTTTTTTGGTCTACAAGAGAAAGTTACTTTTCTCTTTCTTTTTGTTTTTGTTGTTTTCGGTGTAGGGAAATGATGATGTAAAACACAGTTATAAATATGCGGAAGAGAATATGACATAATCGATTATATAACGATGATTCGAAAGATGAACGACTCGACGAAAATTTTGATATTAATATCGATATAATTTCGTTACGCACACATACAACGTTCAATCGCGATTCACCGACAAACCGAAACGGGAAATCATCATCATCATCATCAACGTTTTTTTTGTGGTAAAGGTTACGATCAACGTATTTTATGGTAACATCTTCACCGCTATGATTTGACAGTTTATATCATCATACAACAACAAACAAACATTGTATAACTGATTGATGATAATGGCCTAAAACAATCGATAGCCAATGACCTGATTATGATGATGATGATGATGATGATGATTTGAGCATCAATAAGATTTTTTTTCTTTTTCGTTCTGGAATTGTTTTTTCCTCATTGTAATGATAACCTTGTGTGTATGTGTGTGTGTGAATCCATAGTATTCCAAATTGATTGGTTTCAATTTTTTTGTTCCCTTGGTAAATTCAATTGATTTTCATTTGATTTATCGAAAATGATTCTTTTTTTCCGTGAAATGAAATTTTTTTAAAAACCCGTCAACATAGCGGAAAGACTATCCATGTTAAAATAGTTGCCCGAAATTGGATTTTTTTTGCTTTCTTTTTTCCATTGAATTGGCTGTGTGTGTGTGTGATTATTATAAACGACCACCACCACCACCACCATCACCATCAACAACAACAATGGGCATTCGTGTCTTGTTTTTATTTTTTATTTTTTTTTTTGTTGTTGTTTATATGTTTGTTGTCTGCACAATTTTTTGATTCGTGTGTTTGATGTGTATATTTTTGTTTGATTTAAAGTGATTCAATTTCATCGTTCATTTTCAATCCATTTGATAATTAAATGGATGTAAATCAATTAATATTCAGTGATTGATCAATCATCATTCATCGTCATTATTTATAAAAATCAAATAAATTCCAGTGTTAGATAATAATTGAAAAGGAGCGAAAAAAAAATCGATAACAATCAATCAAACAAGCAAACAGTAGCAGTGGCCACGAAATGCATCCAGCAACTATGGCTATGGCGGCTAAAATTGGTATTTCATCACCATCATCAACAATAGCAACATCATCAACGCCAACGATGATATCGAAAAAATCAAAAATAAAACAAAAAGCATTACGATTATCGATTGATTTAAATTTATCAAACGATGATTCGAAAACATTTTATCCACATTTTTCGTTGAAAAAATTGATTACTGATCATGATGAACAAAAACAGAATAAAAAGAAAATGAAAAATAAACAATCATCATCGGTGGATCATGATCCAAAACGGCCACCAAAATTAGTATGTTGTAAAACTTGGTTCGAATGTTTGAATTTGTATTAATTTTCGTTTTTATTCTCATATTTCCAATTTAGTTTGATGATGAAGATTCTGATGAAGGAAGTGGCAAGAATTGCCGCATCATTTGAACAAAAATATGGTTCCTGTTATGATGATGGCTATATTGATAAAGGCGATGGTTACGATGAAAATGATTCATTTGTTGATAATTCTGAAGCATATGATGAACTTATTCCACATAATATGACTGCATTACATGGTGGTTTCTATATTAATTGTGGTGAATTAGAATTTAAACCAATCGATGATGATGATGATAATAATAATAATAATGATGTTGATGATGAATTTGAAAAGGCAAATATTTTACAAAAATTAAAGGTAAGAATTAATCTATCATGTTATGTTATGTTGTTTCTAATTATTGAAATTCAAAAAACATAGCGAAAACCAAATAAAATTGAAGATGATGATATGGAAATGGAAAATAATCATAATCAGAATCGTAGTCGAAAACAATCGAAACAAGCAAAATTATCATCACAATCAACTTTGAATGCAACATCATCGTCATCACATACGAAATCATCGAAAGAATCACAATCGACAATACCATCATCATCATCGAATGTTATGTCGAAAAAATTGAATAATCAAACTGCAAATCATCATAATGATATTATTGGTCATTTAGTTGAAACATCGTTACTATTTGAACAACAGAAATCCACCAGTGGTAAAAAAGTTCCATCATCATCATCAGTTGATAATCAGAAAATCAAAAAAGAACCATCATCATCCAAATTGAATGCTACAATATCAACAACAATGAAAAAGAATGCATCAACCACCGAATCGGATGGTCAAACAACAACAACAAAGGTAGTGACGTTGATTGAAATTTTTTAAAATTGAAAAAACTAATCATTTTTTTCTCTTTTAGCAACGAAAATCGAGTAATAAAATTTCTGTATTGGACCAATCATCATCATCATCATCATCACTTATCAAGCAACAACAACAAGCTGCTGCTGTAAATTCATTTGTTGCACAAAATCTATATCATCAAATGATAACGGATAGTTTACTGGGCACTATATCTGGACAACAACAACAACAACAACAATCTAAATTGTCATCATCATCATCATCGTCATCATCTACGACAACGAATCCATATTCATCACCATCACAATTGATACAAAATTCAGCTCTACTTAAAGCTAGATTGTTGAGTTTAAAAACTCCATATGATATTGTATCCAGTATACCAATATCAAAACCAATGAATAAAAAAGGAATCATTACGAATGAATGGAATCGTTTTCTCATCGAGTAAGTGACAACAATGTTTTTAGTTTTTAATTTAAAAGTAATTCTGATTTTTTTCCTTCTTTCCAATTTTAGTGTCTATCATAAAACAGCAACATCGGCGAAAAATCGAACCAATATTTATGAATATTTAGCCAAATATATTGATGATGGTATTTCTGGAGAGGCATTATGTAGATATTCGGAACGTTTATGTCTGGAAAATTCAATGTTACCATTATCGTTACAATCACAAAAATTATCATCATCATCAAAATCAAAATCATCATCAATACAACAACAACAACAATCGTCAATACAAAAACAACAGTCAACAACTGAACAAGCTATTAATCTTAGTACATCGAATAATAGTCAACAACAATCATCTTCATTTAATGAAGGATTGGCTGGTAAATTAATGGTCACCAATAATAATAGTGGCGGTAGTCCAAATGATAATTCATCAATTTTGACAAATCGAACAGCAACAATTTCCAATAATCAGATGAAATCGTCAAGCAGCAACAGCAGCAATAAATCCAATTCATTATCGGTATGTGTATTTTGAATTGTATTTTGTTGAGTTCAAAAATTTTCAATTTTTTAAAATCACTAGATTGGAAAAATCAAACAACCACAACAACAATCCGGTATTCATGATCCATATTCAATGTCAAATCATCGTGGTTTAGCAATGCTTCAATCATTAGCCTGTTTAGCATCATCATCAACAAATTCTACCACTACCTCATCATCTTTATCACCATCGGCATCATCAATGCTTCTTGGTTCTGGAACATTATCATCATCATCGAATAATAATAAATCATCTCCATCATCGATACGATCGGCTACAATAACATCGATGCCACCGCCACAGATACCATCACCATCAAGTTTACTTTCCGTATCATCTACAAATCATTCACAACAGCAGCAACAACAACTTCGTTCATCAACAACGACACCGACAACATCGATGCCTCGTAATATGAATGTACCGAATCCAAATTCATTATTAGCGGCTTTCGGCGTAACGAATCTTAATACTAGCGGATCATCATCATCATCGAATAGATCAAATTCGAAACAATCACCATCACCATCAACAACACAATCACAATCTACATCGAATACAACAGTCACACGTAATGATATTCTTTCAAGTTTTTTTCAAATACCCGACATGTTTACTAATGCCAATTTAATAAGCCATTTTCTAAACAATTCACCATCATCCTCTCCATCGCCATCATCACCATCGAATAATCGAATATCACCATCACCATCGCAATCATCATCATCGATGACTGTGAATAGTAAACAACCATCGAATCAATCCACAAGTCAAATGATGAATAAAAATCCTTCATTATTATTGAATAACCAAACACCAACTTCATCCACACAATCATCGGCATCATCTGTCAAAATATCACCATCATCATCATTTTCGGCATCATCATTGATAGCAAAATCACCACCACCACAACAACAACAACAACAATTATCATCATCATCACCAACAACAACAACACAACCATTATCTTATGGTCAACCAACAACACAGACATTAATAAATTCGGTTGTAAATTTCATTAAAAATCCTCAACAACAACAACAACAAAATGCATCATCATCGAATAAAATTGGATTACCAAATCAGCCTAGATGAATATTGAAAACAAAAAAAAAATCTTAATCTTTCACCTGTGTGTAAATATTTTCACAACAAATAAACAAACAACAGTTCCAAAGAATTTAAAAATTCTTATCATAACAAAAAAAATAACACACCCAAGTCTCTTACTTATGTGTTTGTGTGTCTTTTTCTTTTTTTTCAAAATTTGAACTTTGAATCAAATAAAAAACTGATGAATAACCTCTTCCCTCACACACACACGTTTTTTTTATAAATGTGTAAAAATGAATAAAATTTCAATTTTTTTAAACTTTGCTCACATCATCAAGATGCTTAAATTATAAAAAAATGCTTTTGTTTTTTTTTCATTTGCAAGCTACATTCACTCATTTTTAGTTTGACATTTTTTTTCGCGAATCTAAACAATTAAAATGATGATGATAATGTTCGTCAAGATGGTTATTATCACGGTTTTAATCCCATTATTATTGTTTCCATACGATTATATTGTCATTGTCGATGCATTACCAGTGAAAAATCGTCGTGAAATCGCCCTACCAAATCCATATGATACATGGGGTGATTATTGTCGAATGAAAAATCCATTTCATCCAAAATGTCGTGGTATTGCTGTACAGAAATTGATCGATATTTCTATTGAACAAATGGATCCAGAACACCGGGAACAATATCGTGAATTTCTTATCGGTTATGTTATTGATAAATATCCAAATGTTGTTGGAAAATTATTGAAAAATAATGATATAATTCGAAGAATGGTGATGAACGAATCGAAATATATCGAACAACAAAACCAACCAATGATAACAACAACAACGAATGATCCTGTTACAATCGATATATCGAATGATTTTTATATCCGCAATAGCAATAATCAAGATCGAAGTTTAATTTTTGATTAACATTTTTTTTTCATTCTCATTTTCATTTTCGAAATCGATATTTGATATAAAAAACAAACAAACAAACAAATTATCATCATTATGATTTCGATAATCAAATCAAATCAAGAAAAAAATGATGATGATTTTTTTTTGTTGTTTTCATAATGTTTTCGATGTTTTTTTTCCCTATACACCATACCATACCTGTTGCTCAATTTTTTCATCATATAATTAATTATTATTGTTTTATAATTGTCATTGATTAATATAACGTTTGTTTTATATCGGTTTCCATGGTGTAACATCTACACACACACACACTTAAGATGGCAAAAAATTTGCTTATCATCTCTCTTTGTATGATCACTTATCAATTTATATTCTATTCAAAACGAGAATATTGAACCGATTAATAAATACAACAACAGAAACGCCATTCGATTTTATTATGTCATCATTAAAATGATTTTTCTTTCTAAATAAGACATGTTTTCATCATCATCATTTTTTTTTGATTTTATAAAAACGAAAAAATTCGAATAAAGAATCGATTGACTCAGCAACAACAAAAAAAGATTCGAATTTTTTCCAAAACATTGCTGTTGTTGTTATGCCATCTAGTATCCTTGGAAGCAAACGTGAAACGAAAAAGAGAAAATCCTTTGTGTTGACCGTTCATCATTTATTGACCAAAAATAGAAGAAAAAAAAATCCAGTGCATTGTGTTTGTGTGTTTCAAGACAATGGATTCAACACGATTAATAGATTTCCATATGATTCATTGAAATATCTATCATGCATGATTGAATGCGCTCAATGTTTTTATTGAATCGTGATTATTCGTGCGGCGCCAAAAACATCATTCATTCACCACATGCAACAATTGTCTCTCTTCATCTTCATCATCTTCATCACTTTAACTAAACATTTCGATTTATGTACCGAGATTCTGTGATTTTCTAAATACTCACTTCATAACCATAATGGCCTTTGTTTAGTAATATCGAATTTCATCATCATCAATATTTTTTTTTTGCTTTATCATTGCCTTATCATCATTTGATCATCGTCAATTAATTCAATCGAATGAATTATTGATGAAAACCATTACCGCTTATGATTGATTGATTGATCAATCGATTTATTTTTTGCCGAAATACATTGAATGAATATTACGAAAAAAATGGATCCATCATCGTCGTCGAATAAATCACCACCAATAAATCAAAATGATGATGAAGATGAAACACCATCACCATTAACAAATGCAACAACATCAAAAGATGCTCCACAGAATATATCAACAACAAATCTATCACGAACTGTATCAATGTCAAATATTTCACGTGTTAGTTCACGTATTGATCAAACATTCAAACAGTTTGCAACCAGAGTACAGGTGGCTAATAAATTATCCAAGGCTAAACGTAAAGAGGAAAATATGGCGATCAATGCTGGCACATTATTGGAAGAACCAAGTTGTCGAACCAAATCGATTAAAAAAATCCAAAAACAATTATCACCTTTCATACAACAGCAACAACAACAGAGCAAACAATTTTATCATGATCAAGATGGTAATGTTAAAGAAGGTGTCATTAGTGGCGGTAATCTTGTATTCGATGTTGATTATCCACTGTCGATTAGTGATTCAAAACGATCTATTTCACGTCCATATATCTATTTAACAGCGGATGTTGAAATGAAAAATATTACAGAAATTTTATTCGATGAATGGCACGTATCAATGCCACGTATTGCATTATTCCTGCTTTCCGATCCAGATCATTTTCGTACATGGAATAATCCAAGACAAATGGCTTCATTTCGTACCGGTGTTATGAAAGTAAGTTGCTGTTGTTGGTAATGAGAAATATTCATAATTTTTTTCCATTTATTTTCTTAGGCAGCTAAAACTACAAGTATGTGGCTTGTAACCAATGGTCTTGATATCGGTGTTGGTAAACTGATTGGTGATGCATTGATTGAAGAACAAAATGAAATGCAAACCTATCGTTCGTCATTTGAAAAATCACGAAAACATTTCCCCATCATTGGCATTACAAATGATTTTAATCTAAGTTATACACAAGAATTTTTCGGTCCAAATATTCAGCTCAGTAAACCGGGCCCAATACCAAATCAACGTCGTTATGAATTGAATCCAATGCATACAAATTTCATCGTACTTCAAAGTTCAAATTCTGATGATTGTTATCATAATTTAATGATTAATCTTATTGATCATCTAACTAAACGAACGATATCTTCAACGGAACAATTATACAATGATAATGATAATGATGATCATGACCACCATTATCGTGATTCAAATATTCCACCACAATTTCGTTCACATTATATACCATCATCTGGTGATCGTCAACAATCAAATATTATTCGTCGACGAAGAAAAATGCATTCATCATCGAAAAAACTACCTCAAAAATCGCAACAACAACAAGCCACCAATTTAGATATAATTGTTCGTCCATCATATGGACAGAAAACCAATTGTTTTGGTTACGATCAAGATATGGTTGATGCCGAATCAGATGATGATGATGATGATAATAGTGATGATGAAAAATTTGATGAAGATCAACATTCATTCATTAGCCCAGAAGGTACTGTGGTTTATGAAGATGATGTAAGTGGTGCAAGACCAATGTCACCAATGTTGGAAAATGATTCAAGATCAATGAAAGAAACGAATGAAAAAATGATACCAGTCGTATGTCTGGTAATACAAGGTGATTATCATTGTGCTAAACTAGTATTGGATAATATACGTCGCCGTAATCCAATTATTGTTCTTCGTGGATCCGGCGGTTTTGCTGATCTTCTTTCCTATGCCTATATTGAAATGCAACATCGTTGCCGTGATTTGTATCATGCATGGGACGCTGAATTTGTTGAACAAACATTGAAACCATTACTAGTGCAGAAAATTGTCAAACAATTTCCTGAATTTCGTAATAATGCTATGGCAAGAAATACATTTCGTGATCGTATTATTGAATGTGTCCGTGAATCTGGATCACCACGTGGACGTGTTTATCTTTCCATATTGAATATGCACAATTCTAGTTGTGATTTAACAAATCTATCAGAATTTATATTGTTATCATTATTTAAATCACAACATCGTCGTGATAAATTAGATTCTAGTTTAATACGAAAAGATCTCTATCTAACATTGGATTGGAATTGTCCATTGGTTGCATTGGATGAAGTATTATCACGTAATCCATCATATAATCTTCAATTGGAAAAATCAATATTTGAATTAGCCGTATTGAAATCAAATCGTGAAGATTTTGTTGATCTTTTTCTCACGCATGGTTTTAAAATACATAAATACTTAACACCATTTCGTTTGATTCGTTTAATTCGTTATAGTCTGTTGGAATCGGATTTCTTTCGTACAGTTTGTATGGAAGCCATACTTGGTGTACCAGTATGGTCAGATAATTTTGAAGAATTATTAGGACGTTTAGCATCACCTAGTCATTCGAATATTGATCCGGAAAAATTTATTTCCAATGAATTTAATCAATTAATTTTTACTACGACATCGTTACATAATTTTGTTAGTCCACATGATATGTGTCTAAACATAATGGGAATGTATCAGGTGGATGCCGGTTCCTCTGAACGTAAAGCATTAGCAACATTAGCTATGTGGGCGGTTTTTAATCGTCGTTTTAAATTGGCTGAAATTCTTTGGAAACATTCGGATCAACCTATCCACCTCGGATTGATATTATCGATGATACTCGATCGTATGGCATGGTTTGTGTCGGAACAAAATATCAAAGATGATTTACAAAATGAATCGAAAATTTTCGCTAAATTTGCTATCGATGTATTGGACGCATGTTATCGTAATGATGAACAACGTGGTTATGATTTATTGGACCAAAAAAATTCCGATTGGGATCAACAAACCGCAGTGGATATAGCAGCGAATGGTAGTCATCGTGCATTTATTGCACATCCTTGCTGTCAGAAATGGCTCACTAATACATTCAATGGACGTATTCGTGTACGTGAATTAAGCTGGGGCTTCTTGACAATACCACCAGTCATCAAGATTATTGTTTCGGCTTTTTTCATATTGCCAATGTATATTTGGATTCGATTTCTTGATACAAATCATAAATGGACTGAATATAAAACAAAACTTTTAGAAGAATTCAATCAAGCTGATGATTCAAACGATAGTAATGATGATGATGATGATTTCCTAGCGAAAGCAGTAGATGAATTGAAATTAATACCATTGAATTCTGATCATAAAGCTATTGATGAACGACGACGAAGAAATCCCGATGAAAATGTGAAAAAATCCAACATAAACTTGAATGAACAATTATTTGATAATCAATTAACAATTTCATCATTGGACGATAAAGTACGTGCAGCATTAACACGTTGGAATCGTAAACGACAAAAACATTACGGCCATCATCGTACTGATCAAGAACATGGCAGTAGTAGTAAAAATAAATCATCATATGATCGTGAAAGAAACAATCTATTCATCGATAAACAGCCACCATTATTTAAGATGATTAATTTACTTTGGAATTCACCGATTACGAAATTTTGGACCTATCATGTTTTCTATATTATCTATCTTGGTATATGAATATTTCGTTATTACTTGATCATAAATTTATTTATTTAAATTTTATTTTTTTAGCTCTTTTAAGTTTAGCATTAATATGGCCTGGCTGTGGTGAATGGCGATTAGATTTAACCGTTTGTGTTTGGACCTGTTAGTATTTATTTGTAATGATTAATTTAAATGAAAATAATTTGAATTTTTTTTTCGTTTAATTTCTTCACCAGTTTTAAACATAATTGAACATATACGTCGTGTTTATGTTCTTTATCGTCGTTATACATCGGTACCAATGTTTTTTCGTATTTTGGAAAGCATTCTATTGATAATATTCTGGCTTACGTATACATGGGGACGTGTACTGATCGTTTATTCATATTCAATACATGGTCATCTATTTTCTCGTTATAATATTGATCCATACACAATGAAAGTTATACTTAGTGCCGGTTTACTTTATTTTTATTATCGTTTATTCTACATTTATCTGCCTATATCACCAACGCTGGGTCCATTATTGTATCGTTTCAAATTGATGGTATCTGTTGATTTTATTCATTTTATGCGAATGGCACTGATCCTATTGATTAGTTCGGGTATAATAATTCAAGCATTGTTATATCCAAATACCGAACTTAGTCGTGAAATGTTTCATAAAGCCATCCATCGATCTATTGTTTCATTATTTACAACACCTGTTGATGAATTGACACGTAATTGTACGATTAAACCACCGAAACATCTATCAACAACAACGACGACACCAAAAACAAACGATGCAGATAATACATTTAAATCGATGGCTAATTTGACATCAATTTTTCTTCAAACCGTCATACTTGGTACTGAATCATTGAATGAACCGATAAATCGTGAAGAATTATGTCCAGTGAAACCGATACCAATGTCACAATCATGTCCAGTATCCGGTTTTTGGTCATATGCATTTACATTTCAATTTTTAATTTGTCTAAAACTGATCCTAATGACACTGCTGTATGCACTATTTGCATCTACTGCAACTAAATTACAAACCGAGACGGATAATATTTGGAAATATCAACGTTATATTTTAGTCATTGATTTTGCTAATCGTCCTGCTTTACATGCACCATTAAGTTTATTTAAATATGGCTATGTTCTTCTCAAATTTTGGTACAATATCCTAACATTCCCTTGTAATTGTTGTCGAAATCGATTGAAAAAGAAGAACAATCGTATCGGTGATACAATCGATTCTTCAAGAGAAGGAGTATTTCTTGTTCAAGATGATAATGGTAATGATGGTAGTAGTGGTAGTGGCGATAATTACAAAAAACGTTTATCAAAAGAAGATTATAATTATTGGCGTCATTTGGCTAAAGCAATTTATGATGAACAACAACGTAAAGAAGATGAAAAAGATGTTATCAGTAAACAAACTGATACGATTCAATTAATTTGTGAAGAATTGGAACATGAAAAAACTATTCTGCGTACAATTAAAACTAAAATGAATGAATTTGAAAGAATGATGTATCAGACACAAATCTGTTTGGAAACAATTAAACATATCGATACATCATCCGCCAATGTTGGTGGTGTTGGCATCATTGGTGATTCTTGTCAAACATTATTGCGACCAAAACAACAACAACTGCATAAACGTACGATTGCAACAGCCACAACAACAATTCAACGATCAACCACAATGATGGATTTGACAAATCAATCACAAATACAAGCGATTGGCTTACATTATCTGGCTAGATTATCACCATATGCTGGTACAAGAATTCAACGATTTCCTGTAGCGGATAAATTCGTATCCTGGGATATTATCTGGATTAATTATGATCCAGTTATTTACTCGAGGAAACGTGAAAATTTTCCAACATCATTGAAAAAATGGGTAGATGAAGATCTTTTGGCTGTGAAAGAACGTTTAAAAACAATTGTTAAACGTTCTTTCACCTCTTCCAATATCTCATCTCATTTACCTGTATTCAATTGGAATGCCGTTTCGGTTAATCCGGCCGGATTAACTATCGATCGTCGTTCGTGGATCAAAGAAGATTTAGGTGCATGGGACCTACTTGATTGTAATTTATCACCGAAAATCATGGCTACTAATGAACAGCCAATAAATAATCTTATCATTTATAAACTTGATGAAGATGGTATACCATTAAATGTTTGGGGCCGTACCGGATTACGTGGCAAAGGAAATCTACCACGTTGGGGACCAAATCATTATGTGATGTTATTAGTATCAAGAACTCGAATTATTAATGGTGGTGGTGGCCAAATTCATGCTATACATGAATTTGCTTTGGAACGAAAATATAGCTCATTATTCGCACCGATGAGATTTATTGGTGATGATATTATGTTCAGTGATTTACGACAATTATTTCGAAAGTTTGACAAAAATTCCATCTACAATAAATGGAATAATGATAATGATTTGTTGGAATATTTTCGCTCAATCGATCCACAGATAAAATCGGTGATACCAGCACAAGCATATTATATGGACAGTCCAGATAATACGGATAATGGATGGAAAGAAGTGAAAATTTATCATTTTCATTTTAATGATAAAATTGATTGGAAATTAACCGATACAATGATTACACGAGATGATGATCAAAATGATGATATGAATGATGGTGATTATCGTCATTCAAATTGTCCATCATCAACGCGTTCACAATTATCATGGATTAGTTATAATGAAGATATGCTTGTACAGATGCCAATGGAACAGGTACAATTCATTGATAATGCTATTCGAATGATTAACACTAATTGGATATGATTTATTGTTATATAAATAATAATTTCAAAACCAAAAAATAAATAATAAATAAATCTATCTATTACCTTTATTCTGATAATGTCTAAATGATAATTCATGTTTTGATTGTATTGTATCTGGGACATCAATTCATGTTCGCTGTTTAGTCAAATGTTTACAAGTATTTGCGCGCCAATTTTTTTTCTGAACCATGTGCTGCCATCTATTGATAACAAAAACAACCACGTTTCCGAGGTACCGAAAGTGGCGACGCCTAGCGGATTTTCACTGAACTAAAATTTTTGCATTTTTTGGCAATTTTTGTCATTTTTTCGCAAAATTTTAGTTCAGTAAAAATCCGCTAGGCGTCGCCACTTTCGGTACCTCGGAAACGTGGTTGTTTTTGTTATCAATAGATGGCAGCACATGGTTCAGAAAAATATTAAATTGTGTAAAAATTTGAATTAATGGGCAAAGTATAGGCACATTGAGTTCAATTTTTATTTTAAAAAATTTTATTTGAGTTTTAAGACAATCACAAATTATAATAAAAAAAATAGCATCATAATCAGAAATTTCTTCATATATCACATAAGAATAATGCTGATTGATTTGAAGTGCCAGGCAAGGGCTAGTATAGAATAATAAAAAATGGATTGTTTCAATAATCTACCAGAAAAGAATGTGCCAATCGATAGCGTGAAGTTGCATAAAAATCTCATCCAAACAATTCACCATTAACATCAGGACGTACATCATATCACATATAGGCATTGTTATTGTTATTTCGAAAGAGAAAGTTTACAATAAAAAATTCTTCGAAAAGGTATTCATTTGATTTGATATTCGAAATTGTTGATCACGAAATCGTGTTTGAATCTAACAAAACAAAACAAAACAAAACAAAATAAAATAAAATAAAAACATTATTATTGATGATGATGATGATGATGATGATCGGATAATGTTCGGATATCCATCGAACATTATTACAAATTATACAATAACATCGAAAATCTAATCAATGAATTGAATGTTGTATGTACATAAGATCCATATCACATGATTATTATCTCATCATGATTTGCAATGGTATGCAATGCTAATTATCATTGGTGATGTTGTTTTAATGATAATCTACATCCAGCAACAAATAACACTTAGCTACAGGATTTCCGGTTTTTTGAATCTATCACTATTATTATTGTAACGGAAATGGTTTATTTTTGGTATCTTTTGAATTCGATGGTGGTGGTGGTGGTGTAATGAAAATTTGCCCATTGGGCAAACATTCTAACGATGATGATGATGACGACGATAATCATAACAATCGATATTATTTATCGATGCTTCCGTATTTGAAAAAAATAATCGATATATATACAAATACATGAAAATAAGACATACCTGTTATTATCTTATTTAATTAATAATTAGTCTGGACAGTTGTTTTTTTTCTTGCTGAATATTAACTACGGATGATAATTATTACATCAATTGATTCATCAAAAACTTATGAACGAAAAAAAAAACAGAAAAAAATGGTTAACTGGATCGATCGAATGATAGATCATCTAACCTGTTTTCGCTTGCTTCATTTTATCCATTTAAATATATTCGGTCATCGTTGATATTTAAATTAATAAAGATAAGAATATCTTTCGAATTAAATAAAAAAAAAATCCAATCCAATGTTGACCATCAAGCGAATCATAAATTTAGTTAGTAAATGATGATCATGATAATGATGATTATTATTATGACGATGATCTTGATGCCTGATGATGATGATGATAGTGTATGACCAGAGTCAAGCTGGGTCACTAGGTAAGAAAAAGAAAAAAAATAAGCCGGTAAAATGATAGTCATGTCTTAAAAGTTAACCTGTTTTTTGTCTTATGTAAAAATCGTTAATACCATCATCATATAACAGAACAGCGTATAGTTGACCCAATCATTCACACCTTAGAAAAAAAAACATAAACCTTTGGAGAGGCAACCATATATGAGATGTTCATCATAGATAGTCCAGGGAAGAAAATCATTATCGAATTTGAAATCGAATACGAAAATTAAATTGTTTAAAGAAGATGGGAATGAATGAATGAATGAATGATGAAAATGAAAAAAAAACACGCTCTCTGTCTCTGGAATATATAAATATTTCTTCGTTTCTCACCAAAATCGTTTCGTATCTTGGTTGTAGATAAATTTTGCGATTTCATTTCGACCAATTGACCCGTCAGGTATCCAAAAAAAAAATTTCAACAGGTTCATGTTGTTGTTGTTGTTTCACCTCTAGTACCAAGCAGTTATTTTGTTTTCGATTGACCAAATACACGCACACACATATATAACATTTTCATTTTTTTTCCTATCTATAAATAGATTCTATTTAACAGTCGATTATTACACACACATGTACAAACGAACGAAAGAAAGTTGCAAAGTTTAATTAAAAAACGACGATAATAAAAATCTTGATCCATCCATCCATCCAAAAAAAAAATCGAAACGCGATCGGCCAATATAACATTACGGGTATAGGGTCATATGTGTATGTGTAGCAAACATGATAGCATTTCGGTGATTGTAATTCAAGATTTTGAAATGATGTAAAATCGAACAAGAAATGAAAAATCAAATGATTAATTATGAACACATGTTTACAGTAAACAAACAACAAATAAGAGAAAGAACATCATCATCATGTATTTTTAATGGTTCTATATATCCGAACACATTCGATTTCTATTTATACAAATATTGGTATATATAGGCGAGGGTTAATCATAATCATAATGATGATAATAATAATTTGAGATGAAAACAAAAAAAAAATGTAAATTTTTTCAAAGCAAAAATCGATTTATGAATTAATTATACACATGGAAAAAAATTGGCTAAAAACCTAATTAACATCAGAAATAGATACATAGATTGATTGAAAGGAAAAAGAAAGAAATCCATTCAAATTCAAATTGAAATTCATGTATCGACCATTTGAATTGTTGCATAGGCGCTGAATGTAACATTCTTTTTATTGTTGCTACTGTTGTTGTTGTTGTTGTTGTTATAATTCAAAACGATTGCCGAATTCGTTTGCTGTTGTTTGGAATTTTTTAATTGTTGTTGATTTATTCCAAATCTAAATCGATCCGTAATACCAAACAACGATGATAATGGTGCAGTAAAATGGCTTGATGATGAGGAATTTGTTGTCGTCGTTGTTGTATTCGAATCTTCACTACTTGATTTCTTCAATACCGATTTCATTATTGTTGTAGGCTTTTTTCTATTACAATTAACATGGGTGGAAATATTGTCACCATGGTAATCAATTCGATTTTGATATTTCAATTTACAATTTAATTCATCACTATTACAATCATTAAATTCACCGGATGATGATTCTTCTCCAGATATTGATGAACCTTCAGAATTAAGATGAATATCCATCGTTGTTGTTGATTGTAATTTTTCCATCTGATTATTACGTTTATTATTATTCGACGATTTTAATATTGATATTGTTTTTGGTTGTGTTGACGATTTTATCGGTATCGTATAGGTCGTATTCGATATGGGTGAAATATTTTCCTGGTCAAATGTTTTCAAAATATTCATCGACGATGATTGCCTATGATGACGTGATGAATCCACAGAATGTGATCGTGTATGTAATATTCTTTTTGGAAATCTTTTCTGTCTTAGATATAAATTAATTTGTGTTGTATCAAATTCTGATTCACTTTGTGTATTTATTGTTGAACCATTCATTCGATGATATCCATTGTACATTGTTGTTGACTGTGTATTATTATTTACATTTGATTTTTTAATAGATTTATTATCCATCATTTTTGTTTCTACTAAATATTGTGGTTGATTGCCAATATTTGTCGATTTCCTATTATTATCATCATCTTTAGATTCATGAATAATTTTAGCCGGTTGTCGTTGTCTTATACGTTGTTGTTCATCCAAAGCAATTAATGTCGAAGACGACGATGATGATGATGATGATGATGATCGATGATGATGACCGGAAAAGGTCTTTGTCGAAATCATCATTAACGTATTACCGCCATTATTATTATTTGATTCATTAATGTCGATTGGTGAAAATATTTTGTTATTATTCATTGTTGTATTGGTGGTGGTAATGTTCAAATAGGAAGATGACGACGGCGATGATGACTCTCTTGTTGTTGCTGTTTCAACAATCTCATCATTACGAATGATATTGTTGTTGATAATGCACCTTGGATGATTTAATCGATTCAACGTGATGATTGAAGTTGATGAAGAACAACCGTTGCCACAACCACCACCACCAACAGTGAATTGTGATGATGGTGGATAAATGTATGAATGAACATCGTGTTGTTGTTGATTATGATAATGATCAATGAATGATAAATCTAAATGACCATCACTAATCAATGATGATGATGATGATGATGGTGTTTGATTCAAACGTCTCAATGATTGTAAATATTTATAAACTTCACGTAATTGTACAACATCCTGTTCATTGAAACATTTCCAGACTAGCGCAAATAATGTCGATGATTCGGAAGACGATGATGATGATGAGGAAGACAAAGATTGTGTGGACGTAGAATGATGATGAATATCACAATAATTAGTAACGGAAAATTCATTTTTCACCACACGTTTAGGTAATGACAATAATAACCAAATAATCATTGTTGGCATTTCATAGTTTACATAACACAATTTTATCTGATCAAATGTTGATTGCATATAACAATGACATTGTTGTTGTTGATGACGATTCGTTGATATTTGTTGATCATCATCATCATCAATTAATTGTGTTGATGATAAAGATGGTGGTGACATTACTGACCATTGTAATCGATTACGATGTATACCGACTGTATAGATTAATTGTTCATTATGATTTTGATTATTATCTTTACCACTATCAGGTAGATATAATAATAAATCTGATTGTATAATCAATTCATTTATTAAACGTTTACTTAGGCCATTATCCGGTTTTTTATCATCCAATTTATGTGTTATACATTCAAGTATACATTGTTCAAAATCAATGGAATCAATTTTTACGTTTGTTGGTAATGAATATAATGATACTTTATTAACTTGACATTCGAAATAATCTTGTTGTTGTTGTAGTTGTGGTTGCGATTGTCGTTGTGATGATAATTTCGGATCCGATGCCATTATTATTAATTATTAGACTTGAGATGATATGCTTTAAACTATATATATATCAAATGAAAAAAAAAATCATGATTAGTCCAGAAAAAAAATTCAAACAAACAAACAAAATCCTTACCATTTTCGAATCACTCTGCCTGTCGAATGAATGATGGTGAATGCTGATTTCCAATGATGATGATGATGATGATTATTAAGAGTTTTTTTTTCGTTTCGAAAAAAAGCTTGTTAAAGTAGTGTCTACCTACCAACAACAACAACAACAACATCAACAAAACGAAACGAAATGAAAAAAAATACGATGATTATTACTAAAAGAGAATTATTACGACGATCAACAAGCTAACTGAACAAACAGCAACAAGTAAATTATCAACAAAAAAAGAGTGAGAGAGAGAGAGAAAGGAAGAAAAATAAACTAAGCTAAATGTTCAGTTAGACTAATATCAACAACAACAACAAATCCTAAAAATGGGTGTTTTTCTTCGATGTGAAAAAAAAATTTAAACCAAAAAAAATTCTATTCAATTCTATAGAATAGACAGACATTTTTTTTTTAATTCAAACAATCAAAATAGCTACTTACATCTTCTTCATATATCAATTTGTTGTTTCCGTTTGTTGATTTTTTTTTCGTTCGTTTGTTTGGATAATAAATGGATATATAGATGAATGGATGAATGGTGTGTGTGGCCTGATAATATTTTGATTTGATTTGATTTATATTTCATTTCTACTTCTACTACTCTATTTCGGGTATATTTTTTTTCTATTAAAGACGATCATCTCTCGTGGTTGTTGTTGTTTACTTTTTAACGATGATGATGATGATGATGATGATGACCACTTTCACAACAACGGGAAAAAAAAATCTTAACGGGGTGCTTCAATCAAAATTCAACATTTTAGACATACACATAGAAGAAGAGATTAATGTTGGTTTTGGTTTGGACAAGAGTTATACAGGAATTTTTTTTTCAATTGAATTTCACTATAGTGAATGTGGTTGATATACAGATGATGATGATGATGATGATGATTGGATCTGAAAAAAAGTAAAGAAAAAAAAACATACAAATCAAAACGAAAATTTCATTTTCTAACCTGATATTTGTTTATTCATTGCTTGCTAGCTTGCTTTCTACCATTATTTCGAATGTTATGTTTCGAGAACCGGCGTGGCATCCAGTTTGTTTTCCAGCTCTATTAATATCCGATGATAATAATTTTCATTTTCTTTCCAGTCGGATACAAATAATAATGGTGTCTTTTGAATTTATTCAATTTCTTTTGATTGATTGATTGATTGATTATGTTCAATGGTTCAATGAATGAGAATTAATCGCTGTCTATATGGATAGAGATGATTATGTTTTATTATTATAAATATCGATTGTATCGAATTCCATGTATTGTAATAATGAAATTTAAAAAAAATCGTCAAAACGACCGTAAAACAAAAAAATCAATAATCATTCGACCTAATTGACATTGCTCGTTTGTCTTGTCATCATCGTTGTTTGTTGTTGTTGTTGTTGTCATCTCAATGCTTATTTGTCGTTCTCTATTTGGCCCTTAAATGTCCAAAAAAAACAAACAAAAAAATTTGTTGTGGCCTTTTGAACAAAACAAAAAATGATTAAATGACGAATAAGACGATGATGATGATGATGAAGAAAGAAGGAAAAAAACTCATTTCGATTTCAAAGTCAAACAATAATAATTATCATCATCATCAGTAATAATCAGGATCTAGTTTCACATTTCAAAAGCAAAAAAAAAAAAATGAAAACGAAAACGAAAACATTCAAGTTCAATCAGTTTTTCTGATTTGAAATTAAAAAAAAAAATTTACCTCGTCATTTCTCTTCGACAATTTAACGGGAAAATTTTTGTATTTGTATTTGTTTATTATTTGTCGGCCATCACAGTTCAGGTCGTTTTTGTTTTCTCATTTCGAAACAACGACATGATTTGTTGTGTTCGTTAAGGACATTGATATTTTTGTCACACATATATATGCAACAAGATATCGATCATCATCATCATTCCATTTATATCGCCATTTATAAATGACAAATTTACATAATAGACTCACGCAAGGAATGCTGAAAACAAAACAGAAAAAAATGTCCATTATTTAATCGAAAACGATTATTCAATAAACAATTTGACAAGATAATTTTTTTTTTTGAGAAAAAAAATGATGAAGAAATTTTCCAGAATTTTTCATATACGACGTATGTGTGTGTGTAACCCAAACAATCAAAACAATGTTATGAGATGAATCAGAAAAAAAAGATTCGATTTGATGTGCGTGCGGGTTTTTTTTTGTGTGTTATTGTGTTGAATATTCAACATTGTTTGATTGATTGATAAATAGGATTTTCTTCTTGCTGAATGTGTCATTTTAAATAAACACGCCATATATATAATTTTTATATCTAAAATACCTGTTTCACTGTTAAACTAAACCAACCATATAATTTACCTACCATTGGTGGCTGGAAACTAACCAAAAAAAAATCGGTTCTTTTTACTCGGGCGACTATTTTGATTCAACCAGCATCATTTATTTGGATCACATACATCAATCGACGGAAAAGAAGAACGAAGAAAAAAACAAATTTGATTGACGTTTTTCTTTGCATTTACCGGTCAACAAAAAAAAACAAATATAGACAAGACAATAGATGATTTTTAAAGAAATTTTTTCCCTTATTTAGCATCAACAAACCTTGACCAAATCGATGATGGCTACCATTTCTTTCTCTCTCTCTCTCTTTCTGGTTGGTGAATTTAGACTTTATTAGATTATAATAATAATCAGATTCAACACACTAGTATGAAGATAATCACGAGGTAAAGAGGCATAATTTTTTTTTATCGGCGCGTCAAATTTATCATTTTTTTTTTTTTGCTTCTCTGGAAAAAATAGGCTAAATCTGAATACTAATTTTGCTGGAATGGAAAAAAAAGCTGCTGGTATTTTTATTTTCCATTGAATTTACATCACTAACCAGGATTCAGTTTCATCTCAATTATCGTTTGTTGTTGTTGTTGTTGTTGTTGCTGTTGTTGACGAGAAACAAAAAAATGGATGAAACAGATGGACCTTCGATCTGTGAAATTGAAACACATACACACACATGATGATGATGCACAGGGCGATCATCATCATCATTTTTTTAATGAGTCTGATCATCATTAACATCTTGATGATGATCATCATCATTATCATGATAATGAATGAATCCATGTTGAAGACATGGAGAATGTTGATTAACGTTGAATGTTAATTATTATTTAACATAATAATAATAAAAAAAAACAAAAATCTTATCGTTACTATCGATAGTATCGATTGATGGCCTTTTTTCGGACAGGATGATGATGATGATGGTCAAAACAGGGCGTGTTTGAATCATCATCATTATGCATTCCAAGTTTGTATGAAAAACAAGAAAACAAAAATACGAAACGAAACAAATTCCTTATGAATAAATAAATTCAAGTTTGTAGTAATTGATTTCATTTACATTCAAATCATTCAAAATCAAGGCTGCATATCATCATCATCATCATCATCATCAAGGTGACACAATTTTTCTCTTCACAATTTAATCATTTCACATCAATATCAATATCAATCAAATGAAAATTCTGTATATATTACAGAACGAGTAGGAACACGACATTTATGAACACACCATGAAATCAGAAATTAATCATTACATTAGTATTATGTCAATGTTAAGTAAATTAAATCAAATCAAATTTGAAATCAATCTAATAATAATAATATATCCAAATTAAGCGAGCGAGAAATAAAAAAAACAAAAATTAATTTCAATCAATTCAAATTGGAATTCTTCCAATTTTAGTAACATAAATGAATGTTATTATTATTATTATCATTGGAATTATTGATGGACACGATGATGATGATGTCCATATCTAAATCTCGAAAAAAAATCATTAATGATTTTTTTTTGCACAGAAAAAAAATCTATGAATAAATCGAAATGAATATTGATGATGATGATGATGATGGTTCAATGATCTGATCTATTGGATATATGTCTATTTTTACTATTTATTAATGATGATGATGATGATGAAGAGATCGATATATCGATAGTGATGGAGGAAAAATAATTCGATTCGAATCATTCGATGATGATGATGATGATGATGATGATAAGACCATTATATGAAAAAATCTGAATCTGAATCTGAACCATATCGAATATTCACAAAACAAACAAACAAAAAATCTGGCTTTAACTTTCTATTTCTGTGGCTCTTAAACATTGTAATAAAGTTACAATGGAAATTTTTTTTTTAATAACTGACATCATCATCATCATATATCAATGACCGATCAATGCATTTGGGTAAAATCCCCCTATCATATGTAGAAAAATAAAATCAATCAATTTGGTACAACAAACCACACCATAATGATCACCTGTAGATTATGGACAAAAAAAAATATCTCCGCAAAAAAAAACCTAATGAGAATGATGATCAACAACAACAGAAAAAGATGAATGAATAACATAAGGAAAAAAAATTCAAAGATTGATCGACGATAAGATTGATTATTGAATCAAAATGGTTTTTTTTTTCTTCTTTTGATTCATACTTTTTTTATCTTCATCATCATCAATAACAACATTGTGTGTGTGTGTGTGGATCATTACCGGCTATTTTATATTTTGAATGAATCAATCAATTGATGATGATGATGATGAGGATTTTCATTTAAGAATTTTTCTATCATCTTCGTTGTCTAATCAACACAGAACAACAAAAAAAATTCGAATATTGTTCAATCAAACATGTTGATCATGATCATATAATGATATTTTTTTTTTTGTTGTTGTTGAAAAAAAGCTGTGTTGTTAACAACAATCATGAATGGTGTGAATCGTTAATGTTTTCTGTATTTCAACGAAAAATTTGCAGATGATGATCATCATCATCAATCCATCCATCCATCCAAAAAAGCTCGAATATTTTTCATCTTATTTTACGGCTTATCGGTTTGTTTGATAGACACACATGTGTTTAGACAGTATACAAACAACAACAAAAAAAACGATGACCTATTAACAGGCCCATTAAATTGATTGTGAATCAAACAAAAAACGGGGAGAAACGTGTGTGCGTGTAGTAGTAGTAGTGTAGTGAATTAGTAGTGAAGAAATGAAAAAAAACATGAATGAAACACAATATACAAAAAATACTTGAATCGAATCAACACCGATTTTTTTGTTGTTGTTGAAATTACCGATTTTAGATGATGGTGATGATGATGATGATGATGGAATAGTTTTTTTGTGAGAAAAAAAAATCAAGCAAAAATTCGATGCTATTTCGATTCAAAATGTCTGTTTGTGTGTGTGTGTGACAAATGATTGGTGATTGTTTGGCGAAAACGAAAAAAAAATGGATGGAAATTTTTTTCAAAGTAAACAAAAAAATGTCGTTTGCATCACCATCATTTATACGAGAACAACAACCAGTGGACAACAAATATTTGTTCGAATCATTCAGATCCGGGTTTTTCAAAAATTTCAAAGTTTTTTTTATTGATTTTTCTGAACAAAAAAAAAATGTTTGTACATTATGATGATGATGATGAATGTATATAATGAGCATATAATTAATTACAAAATAATTTTCTTATTTGTAGAATTTGGAACGGAAATGTCATAATCATCTTGCATTATTTTCATCACCAGCAACAGATCCTGGATTGTTGTTGTTGTTGTTGTTGTTGTTACTGGTAACTGCTGATGTTGTTGATAATTTTTGCAATAATAATGGACAATTTCTTACTAATGTAGATGCAGCTGCCATCTGTATAGGTCGTCGATTACTATTATCATCATTTGGAAATCGAATTAATGTTGTAAATATTGCTGCCATATTATCATTTGTAAATTCAATCGATACAGGCATCGGTGTCACAAGATTTTCATTACGATTTTTCATCTGTTCTTTCATCATTGAATGATGTTGATGATCTGCTGGATAAATTTTCCTTGGTGATTCTTTAAAACCAGATGTTAATTGACGAAAAATTGATTGTGTCGTAGTTGTTCGACGATATTGTTTTGATGGTGGTGTCATCATCATCGCTGTTGTTGATTCATTGTATAGCCGAAATATCATTTCTGATGATTCGCGTCGATTCTTTATATCATCATCCATGAGAACGGTTATCGATGTAAATGGCCGATTAGCCATATATTCTAATTCAATTTCTTGTAAATGTCTTGCACGATATACGGAAATTATTTGTTTTACACGATAAAACATTATCGACATGGACAAGAAAAGAAAAAAACATGAAAGAAAAACACAAAAAAATATAAATAAATCAATACGGCTTTGATCTTGTCGTAGTACAATGAACGCTTGATTTTCATCCGAATCATTATGGAATGAACCACGAATCATTATATAATAACGTGTCGTTCGAAGATCATGATATCGATATGGTATGGTTATTTCGAGACGATTTTCAATATTTTTCACCACAATAATTTCATATAAATTTTTCATTGTAAAATATGATGATATCTCACCATTCATATCGGCCAAAATCATTTGATATGGTGATTTTAATGTCACATTGGTTGAGCCGCCCAAATCCAAAAGATCAGAAATTTTTGTTTCATTCATTGTTGTCATCATTACATTGCTAGAATCATTATTGGCCATATTATACTGTGAAATATTACGCAGATATTTTTTATCAATAAACAAACGATGAAATCCATTTTCTGGATCAACTTTAACGATAAAAATATCATCTCTTGATGCCAAATAAAGATCAATACGGCCTTCAATAGCATACACTATTAATCGAATATCAACATTCATATAACGTGGTTGTATTCCAAAAAACATTGTACGACCATTTAGCAATGGTTTTTGTTGTTGTAATCGATGATGTAGGCAATTTTCTTGTGTCTGTGGATCAATACAATATTCTTTATCCAAATACATATGACGATAACATTGATGACCACCAGTTGGTTGACCATAAAAATAATCTTTACATTTTGAACATTGTAACATCCAACATGGCAATGAATATGTGGTCATTATTTGTGATGATTTAAAAAAATAAGTCTTATTTATGTAATTACTATATTCTTTTGAATTCATATAATTACATTGACGATCATTCTCGGTGTTATTGTGGCAATCACAATTTTCACCATTATATGGATTACAAACAGTACCATGGCCATTACACATACAATTACGGCAACCATCATGAATATTATCACTGATCTTGAAATAGCCAAGTCGACAACGATCACAACGTTCCCCTTCGGTATTATTTTTACAATTCACACAGATTGTCGATGGTTCCGATAATGGGCCATGTTGGATTTTTGTTCGACCATATTCATGCCAATAATCATCATCGAATTTGGTTATTTCCATTGTCGTTAAATTCTGTAAATCATTTTCATCGAAACATAATTCTGAATGATTATGACAAAACCGAAAACATGGTTGACATGATGATGATAGACGATTTTTCGTTGTTGTTGTTGTTGATGTTGTTGTTGGATCACCAACAAAAAATGGTTTACATTTTTCACACCATTTTCCTTGTGTATTATTATGGCATTCATTACAAATGTTTCGTTGATCAGCCGATGGACAAGTACTGTGACCATTGCATTGACATTCGATAGAACAATCATCCCCAATATAGCCAAAATGACATCGACAAACATCTGGTACGGCGCATATGCCATAAACACAACCTTGTTGACAGATTGGTTTGCAAATATTATTATTTTCATACATTCGATAACCACTTTTACATTGACACATAAATCCTTCATCAAGATCAATACAATTCTGTGATTTCATATCACATGTATGATGACCATTAAGACATTCATTCTCCGGTGGTGATTGTATATAATGCCATGATGTTTTCAACACAGTCATTGGTACATAATAAGGTTTGTGATTAAGTTGACTTAATAAATCTATTGATGATTGATTTGAACATGATTGATATTTAGGACCAAACAAACCGCCTTGCAAACAGAAACCAACACCATCGATAGCTAAACCATCGATAGCACACCAACCACAATGTAATAATGAAAGACAATCGACGGCTTTTTCAAATGTTTCACATTCCGGTGGACATTGTTGTGTTGTATGATGAAGACGATAAATAAAACCACCACCGATGCCACAAAAACCATGTTGACATTTAATGGCCATATATGTTGGTGACATACATTCATTGGTTAATTCGGACCATACACATTCATGACTACCACTTTCATCACCGGTGGTTGGTTTCTTCCAAACAACTTGTACAACTATTGTAATCATTACATCGTTTAGGACAATCTAATGGTGGTATTGTGGGAACATTTTTCATTATCCGAATATTTAACAATCGATGAATCAATACATGCCCAATCAAATATTGGATTCGTTGGTATTGCTGAATGGCCAAATCGAATAAATTTATATACCTGTTTGGTCCATATACAATCACCAAGCTGATGATTATGATGTGAATGGTGATGATAAAATGATGATGATCGTAAACGACGTTCATTAAGTAATAAACATTTCTGACAATCGGTGGCTAAACAACGACGAGTAGAACAATGATCCGTTTCAATTAGGCTAATATTACTACATGTTGTCGGTCCAACAACAACAACACCACCAACCGACGATGTGAATTCATTTTCCCATTGACATGTATCATTCATACGTAAACATTGTCCATTAGCCATATGACAATCAGCACACCATTGACATCCATCATCATGCCGCCTCGATGATTCATAATTAGCTGCCGTACAATCACCACAATTTGTAAATTGATTACATTCTTTTTTCGTTGCACAATTTGTTGTTGTTGTTTTATCACTTGTTATTATTTTCAAACAATCCAAAGTCTCAATACCCGTTGACTTTTGTGATGACAATGATTGATCAAAACAAACACCGGTTAAAGTTTCATTCAAATGTTGTTGTTGTTGACAATATGAACATCCATCAGTTGATAAACATCGTTTTTGATCGTTGGAAAAAAATTTACAAAAATCATCTGGTAATCGAATTGTTTCAATTGACCACGATTTTGATGATGACTGGTACAAATAAATAGTTTTTGAATCATTCGAATCAATAGTCATTGACCATGATGATGATGATGATGATGATGATGATCCATGTTGGTGGTGATGATTTAAAATCGATGTATTCCACCAGGATGACGTGGAAACATTAATCATTGCAATCCATCGATTACATTTATAGAAATAGGCATATGATATTGGATAGTCATTTTTCTTTGATTTCTTCATTGTCGTCGTTGTGTCATCGTTACGATAATCGTTGATGATTTTTTTACCACCAAATACAAACATATAATTTCTAAATGAAATTGAATAATGTAGATAAAGCGGTGTTATAGAATTCAATACCGAACGTGGTTGTATACGATGCCAAACCAATGATTGACAATCAAGTGTATACAACGTATTCGAAATGGCCATTTTATGTGATTCTTTAAAATCTAATCCACCAAATACATAAATCATATTTGATTCGGACTGATAAACAGTTGAATGGCCAACAATACCTAATGGTGATGGTCCTTTAGTCATCAATAATATCCATTCATTCTGATGTGGTCTGTAAATGTATTGATTGAAAGAATAACCATTGGTGGTAGAGAAACCACCGATTAAAATCAATGCATATCCATCATCATTATTGTTTTTCAATGATTCACCAAATTTGATCTTGGTCAATGTATGGCCAACTAATGGTGGTATTCGATGATTCATTGGATTGGTAAAATTAACTGTTGCTGTTAGGTTGATCCATATTGGATTAAGGGAATTATGGTGATCGTTGGCAAATGATAAACACCAAAATTCTGATAAAATCTCATTCGTACGAATATCTAATCCACCATAAACATAAAGTTTATTCTGAATTAATGCTGTTGCATGAAGATATCGATTCGATGGGAAAAAAAGTCCATTCGAATTTGATTCAAGATCTGATTGAATCCATTGATTATTATCTAGTGAATATAATGACAAACCAAGATGATGTTTTGAATGCGGATGACCACCAATAAAAATTAGAAAATTATCAAAATATTCAAGTGTATGTGAATGTAGTGGCCATTGAATTTTTGTCATCAATATTGATGATGATGATGAATTCGATTGATTTGTTGTTGTTGCCGTTAAATTGGAAGACATTAATGATTGATATGATGCATTGAATCCTTGTTGTTGTTGATGGTTATCGGTTTTATATAAAACGGTTGCAATACCAGAATAAGCAATAAATTGTAAATCATATCGTTGATTAGCACCACAAATTGATGCTAAAATTTGAGGATTCGCAATACGATTATCGGCCGAAACGATATCGGGTATTCCATCATAAATGATTAATGTACTATGTGAACAATTCAATTTAAATGATTGAAATATATTGATTTGAACTGGGTTTCTATGGCCATCTGATTCGGATTGAAATTCATTTTGTTGTTGTTCATCACCAGTTGAAATAATCCACATACAATGTGATTTGGTGGTCAACAACAATTGTGATTCAGATTTTTTCATTGAATAAAAATTTCGATAAATATCAGAACGAATGTATGATCCAAAATGACCAAATGTTGCCATCGAAATGAATGCTTTATTTTGACATTCTTGAAAACAAATACCACCATTTCGTGGATCACCATAATAACCGGTTCGACAACGATCACAATGATAACCTTCGGTATTATCTTGACAGAAACAGATACCGGTTTGTGAATGGCATACACCATGATGAAGATTAGCATGTCCATTACAATTACAAGGCAGACAACCAGAATTGCTATTGCCATAAGTTCCCATTGCACATTCATTTGTCGAACGTACATTACGATCATTGGTTATGATGAATGATGATGAATTTCGACAAAAATCAAATAATGATAATTCGCTAATGATTCGCTGTGACCACCGGAGACATTTGTTCATTGATTCACACCAAATACAATTACCGTTTCCATCGACACAATGTTCATATTGATTTCTTTGAGCACAATCCATTGGACAATTTTCAATATTTGTAATCATAATCGAATTGTTGATTATTCGGCCTCGACGTACACACAATTCATAATCAACAAGCCATTGACAATATGGCCATTGTTGAAGACATTGTTGACAATTATCCACATTAAAACATTGGATACATTCTTCTGGATCAATCATTAAATTATGTTCATTATACCCGGAACATAAATTCATTTCATAATGATTACGAATCAAACATTGTGACCGGGATGGACACCATACACAAGCAACGTTCGTAAGACATCTATAACAATCTGAATATGAATGACATTGGTCTTGAGCATGGATGAATGATGATAGCTGAAAATTATTCGATTCATTCGTCATCACGGTAGTAATTACATTCCAAGTCATTTGAATATCACTGTCATAATCTAATTGATCCATTACAATTCGAATCGGTAAGTGAATTATATAATCAATAAATTGATGATTAACAAATGATGATGTATTGATTGCAATCGATTCGAATGTAGAATTATTGTTCTTGGAATCATTATCAACATCGTTATGAAGATAAATTCTTAGAGAATTTTTATCAAATGTTTGCGCGCCAAATGGATGAATAAAGCCAAAAATTCGTATCATTTGTTCATTTGGCAGTAATTGGCAAGGAATGGTCATTTGATCCACTGTCTGAATTGTCATCACATCAGGCATTGAAATGTTTGGCACATTAAAATATTTCCATATGATTAATTCAGAATTCTTGTTGTCCACGTGATGATAATGATGGAAATAGCTGCTGCTGTTCCAGTGTATCTGTGTGACAAAAATTTCATTACGAATCTGGCCATAATAACCACCAATAATGAATAATAAATTTTTTCGTCGTACCAAGGTATGTGAAATGATTGATTTGAATGGAAATTTTTCACTGATATCATTCAATTTAGTCCAATATCTAGATTTCAACGAGAAAGCATATGTTAGCGAACCATCACCAAGACAATCATTGTTTTGAATGAATCCACCAAAAATCACAAGATAATCATCATCATCATCAACAAGTATCATGGAATGAAATGCACGTTTTTCTGGCACAACAACATTTTTTTTCGTTTCTTGTGAATACCGTAATTTGGACCAATAATTGTGATCGATATCATATTGATACATTGCATTCGAAAGCTTTCCATTTGTGCCACTGATTCCACCAAATACAATTATAGATCGATTATAAACAATGGCAGTATGTGCAGCTAATGTTCGACCTTTATTCAATGATCGAACCAATTCCCATTGATAATTTGATGATGATAATAAATTGATACGATAAATATTTGATGAATATGTGGAATTCTCGAAACGACCACCATGAATATGAAGCCATTGGTTATCTACAATGATTGCAACATGAAATGCAAGTGCCGGAATATTATTGTCTATTGATTGGATCCATCGGCAATTGGTTAGATTATATATCCAAATATCATTGAATTGATGTCCATCTGCACCGATTCCCCCAAATATAATCAATGAATCATTAATAATATTCATGGTATGACCCCATCGTGGTTTTGGTTGATTTGTACTGTTGTTGTTGGTGTTGTTGTAAGTATTTTTGTTATCACAGTCAGTTAAATTGAACCATTTATTTTTCGTAATTGAAAATGATAATAAATCTCCATAAATTGATTCATAGCTACGTCCACCGAATGTATAGATTTGATCAGTATGGCGATCATAAACTGAATCATGAGATGCACGAGCAGAGAAAATGTGTTGATTAGAAAATAATTCGAACCATTTGGTTGACTGTACATCATTGATATTGATATTGCATGATGAACCAATACGTTTGGTGGGGCAATCATATTCAGTACGTGTATCTAAATCACAAGCATCACCACCATAGTGATCATTACAGTGACATTGATTATTGATACAATGTCCATTGTTCGTACAATTCAATGGACAATTCGTAAATGAATATTGCAATGAAAATGTTGGCAAATCATCATATGATGATGATTGACGATGGTATATCATCAATAATCGATTTCGATTACCAACAAATGGTTTCAATTGTGATGATTGGCCATAAAATGGACCATGAATAGAACCGATGAGACGATCTTCATAAGAATCACCATTGAACAAATAGATTGTATCCGTTGTTGAATTACAAGTTGATAAATTAATCCAAATAAATTGAATATTAATAAATTTGATGATGGATAGAGGATCATTCGTTTTGAATAGCCATTCATGTTCACCATCACGATCGTTGGTAATTGTACCGAAAATTGTATCATTCGATGATATTATTCGACGATAATAATCGGATATTGCATACGAATCCAGTATGAATGAAAAACTAATCCAAATTATGAATGAAAATAAAATGAAATTATATTTTCCAATAAATGGTCGTTTCATTTCTTTCTCGGATCCAAATGTCAGATATTATTGAACATCTTCTTTTTCCGGTGAACCAGAAACAAACAAACGAAAAAAACGGCATAAATTAGACATATTGCAAATCAAATAATGATGATGGTGATTGAGAAACATTTTTTTACGCTCGCAACAAATACAAAAAAAACCCGCATTCGACAATTCGAGTGAATGGATCAACCAGCCAAAACAATACCAAAAAAAAAAAATGTTCCAGAAACACACACACAACGAAAAACAGAATCCAGAATCTGTACGTACATAAATGACGTTACCGAAATTTCAATTTTATTTGAAAAAAAGAATTTTGTATTTTATAATGAAAAAAAAATCAATATAAAAAAAATTGTAGAAAATCGATGATAATAATAGAGAAAAAAATTTCAAATATAAAAAAAATGTCACATCAAAATTGTGAAAAAATTCATAGAGTAAATAGAAAAAAAATTCAAAAATTTTTTTCAAATAAATGGATAGACTAGCTGTGTATTGTAGGTGTGGTTGTAGATCATTTTCATAGTAGTAGTGGGGGTGTGTTCAATAGTTGTTTTGATTATAATTTTTGTAAACAAAAAAAAAACAAAGCTACCAAATTGGATTATAAATAGGATTTTTTTTTGATCATTTTTGGCTATATTTGATTGTAATAATATTCTATTGTCTTGTATTTGTTGTGCGTTGAATTTGTTCACCCGATAGCGAGCTACTAATAACTAAACTTCGGTTGTATCTTCAGGAACTCCTTGTGTTGCAATCAAATAATTTGATGCTTGTCGTATATTCCAGTTAAATTTCGTTAACATTTGTGCCCAATCACAATCAACATGAATATTATGGCTACGAAGTTGTTGTCGTAATCGCTATTTTGAATAGTGGAATTTGATTAACAATCAATCAAATCAAATCAAATCGATTGGTACTTACAATACATTTGATGGCTTTATGTATATCCCAATCGGTTGAATCTAAAATTTTAGCACATTCTTCGGCCTTTAAGTTTATCTATGATGAAAATTAAATAAATGATGAATCTATTGGTTTCATTCATTTATTCATTATACCTCATTTGAAAGAACTTTTTGCATGACTCGAATTTCATCACTATCAATATTTCGATGTCTCGGTACTGGTGGTGGTGGCGGCGGTTGTGGTTGTTGTTGTGGCGCTGCAGCATTCAATGACTTTGATGATGAACTTTGACTTTTTGATTCAAATGAATTCGTTTGACTAACAGTGGGATTGAGTTTAATCGTAACATTATTCTGTACATTTGAATCTTTTTTACTACTATTCAAATCCATAATCTGACCATTACTATTGGCAGCAGAAGCAGTAGGAACGGTAAATGTTGTAACCGATGATTTAATCGGTTCAGCATTTGATTTTTCTTTGCCATTCTGTTGTGATGTAACTGTTGTTGTTGTCGATGATGATGATGATGATGAAGTAATCGGTGGCATATATGATGAGGAAGATACAGCCAATTTAATATTATCAAATGCTTTTTGTATTTCACTTTCCAATGATTCGGTTAAATCACTCGACCTAAAAACAGAAAGCGATTAATAAAAAAAAACAAATCTCCAGATGTTTTATTAATAAATAATCACGTACAGATAGGTTCGTGTCGGTTTCGATGGTGGTGTTGGTTGAATTGTTGAAGCAATTGATTTATGATCATCACCTGAATTTGTTTCTATTACATCAAAGCTTTTGCCTGAGTTTTGATTAGTTTTATTTAGGAAAGCAGCTGGTACTTGTGGACATGATACTTGTTTGAGTACTGGAACGTGCCTATATCCCGATGACGATGATTCATATGGTTGTTGTTGATGATAACCTGCATCAACTGATAAGCCATTTTCACCCATTACATTTTGATGATAATTACTTGATGATGAACCATTCAATTTATCCGATAATTCGGCTGGTATTACCAATGGATGACGACGTTGATGTGTTTTTAGCTGTATCAAAGGTCGACTACGATCTCTTGGTGGTAATGGTAATGCATTCTGATTTTGATTGATTAATGTTGACTGTTGCGATTGTTGTTGTTGTTGTGTTTGTATTCTTTGTTGATCGTTGATGTTTGTTTCACCATATGAATGGCTTGAAGTTTCTAAACATGAAAAAATTTATCAGAATTATGGTAATGTAAATGAAAAACAAACAAACCTAATGGTGATCGTGATGACGCTACACGGGCAAGACCAGCCGTTTGTGCTGTAGTTGGTAATCGTGGTTGTGAAAATGATCGATTACCACGAACTTTTGGCCGTAAAACTTTACCAATACCGGCTGTTCGTAACATTCGTAATGGATTGTTTTCGATTCCATCGTCGCAATGATCATGATGATCATTATCAACATTGTACATTGAATTCATAGTGGTGGATGATGATGGATCATAATCGCTGAAAGTCGTTGATTCTTTATGTGTCGTTGTAGACGAAGGTGGTGGTGGTGGTGGTGGTGCCGATGATGGTGGACAAACAACATTATTACTGGATGATACACCTTTGTCTACTAATGACATATAAGCTTCTTTAGCTGCCGGTGTAATACTTTCGATTATGTTTCCAATCGATTCGGTTTCTTCACTAAATGTTCGACGTTCACTTTTTGGTGATCGATGTCCAGTAACGGGAAATTTGAATGAAAATTTCTTTTGTTTATTTGGTGAATTTGGTGTTTTCGGTGAGTCGTTTTTCGTCATATCAAGATCATCTTCCATCATTGTTCGATTAGCAATATCTTTAGCCATTGCAATGGCTGAATCAAGTTCATTTTGTTCAGCTTCTGAAATTGGTTTCACGGTTGATTGTTTCTTTTTCAAATTATTCGTTTCTTTACTAATCTTCAGGTTTAATTCACGAACTTCATTTTTAACATTTATACTGTTTTCATTGATAGCTGTTTCACTTTCAGCTGCATCATTATTTAAATCTGGTTTTATGTGATCCAATTCTCGGAATACTTCCTCCATTAATGATGGACCAAAATCAAGAACCTACAAGAAAAAAAAACAATCACAAAACATCATCAATTTATTGATTTATAATAACAAACCTCAAACGGTGGACTTTCTAATGCCCCAACCATATCATCATTTTCTTCATCACTAATTTCATGATATTCATGATTTGTAATTTGAATAGATTGCTGTTTTTGAATCAATTATACTGTTTCGATTGAAATTCGGAATAGGACCAGAAATGATTAATTTACGATTATTAATCTTGGAAGATTTCGTATCCATATCATTATTGGATGCACCATTTGATTTAGTTGATGAACATGATGATGGTGGAACATGATGATATTTACCTTCAAGAAATGAAACATCACCAAAAAAAACACCATCAGCACCAACATGACCAGTATGTTTGAGATCACCTTGTGGACGAGAAATCATTTCTGGACGTAAACGTTGTTGTTGTTGTTGTTGATGGTGCTGGTGTTTACGTTGACCATGTGGTGAATTATGATGATGATTACCACCATTATGTTGATGATTTTTTGATTCCAAAAATCCACGTAAAAATCTCGATGATTGTAAAACAGTTGATGTTATTGTTGATGCTAATGAATGTGAATGATGATGATGATGATGATTGTGGTGGTTATTGTGATGATTTTGGTTAGCATTTGAATTTCCGGATCCACTACCACCGCTACCACTACCACCACCGGAAAGTAATGAATGAACAAATGATGAGCTTGAAGATTGATAATGACTATGATGACTATTAGATGATGGTAAATTTTGTCCCAAATATGCAACAAAATCACTTGGATTAATTAGGCCAGTTTTTCTATCATTAGTAACACCTTTCCATAAAAGTTTCGCATTACCATTGCTGCTATCATTCAAATCATCATCATCATCCAGATTATCTTTATCGATTACTGTGACAATATCACCAGATTTATATGAAAGATAATCTTTCATATTCGCGTTATCGGAATTTTTGATTGCTTGTAATAGTTCTGGTTTACAATCCGGTAATAGTGTGACAATTTCGGAAAATTTTGGCCGTAAATTTGGTTCATGTGTCCAACAATTTAACATTAATTGATAATATTCTTTTGGACAACATTCTGGGCGCTCTAGTCGTTGATAATTTGGCATATCAATAGCTTCAAGAATCTGTTGTCCAGTTAATGCAGCCCATGGTTGAAATCCGAATGAAAACATTTCCCATAATGTGACACCATATGCCCAAACATCGGATTGTGATGTAAATTTCAAATAATTAATACATTCCGGTGCACACCATGCAATCGGTAATTTCAGATTAACATTAAAATTACTCTGATAATAATCTTTACCGACACCCAATGCACGTGAAAGACCAAAATCAGAGATTTTCACTTTTGTTTTACTAAACACCAGTAAATTACGTGCAGCAAGATCACGATGTATAAGTCGTTTAGATTCCAGATATGACATACCATCAGCAATTTGTGCAGCAAATAAACACAATGATGTTAATGGAAAATGTGCAATCAATGTCGGTTCTTTAAGACATTCTAATAATGAACGTAATGGGGCCAATTCTGTGATTAACATAACCGAAGGTTCCAACACAACACCATATAATGTTACAATATTTTCATGTGAAATTGAATGCATAATTGATGCTTCTTTTAGGAATTCAATTCTTGAATTTTCTAAACGTGCTGCCGAAAGACATTTTATGGCCACCTGTATACGTTGTCCATCTTCATTGGTCCAAACACCTAATAATAATGATAATGATGATGATGATGATGATGAAAATGAAATTTGAATCAAAAAAAAATCAATCAATCATACCTTGTTGTACGACACCAAATTCACCGATACCAAGTTCTTTATTAATGACCAATGAATCAGCCGATATAATATGACGACATGTTGTTTGCTGTACACGGCCAATCATATGATGATGATGATCAACATTTATCGTGGATGATGATGAATCATGATTTTGATGATGATTATTACCGATACCATTATTATCACTACTGTTATTCATCAATGATGAATTTGGATGACAGATTTCAATATGATTATTATTATTATTATTATTATTGTTGTTGTTGTTGTTGTTATTATTATTCTTATTTGAGCTATTATGTCGATGACGACGATATGTATCGTAAATGACTTTCATTTTTTTTTATATTTCTTCACTAATCTTCTGGTTGGTGGGGATTGAAAAATGAAATTGTTGTTTGATCCTTGAAATCAATGGCAGTCGATGATGATGATCAATATAGTCGCATTATTGAAATTGTTGTTATTGTTGAGTGTTTTTCTTTGGCTAATGTGATTTTTATTTTATTTTGAGCAAATTGATTTATCGGGTTGTTTTTGGTTTTTATTTTAATTGTAAAAAAATGAATTTGAATAAATAGAATATATATTGGGATTTTTTCAATTTGAAAATTTGCAAATACAAAGGCAGATTAATATACACACAGACAGACAAAAACATTCGAAATATGAAGTTGGTTTGCGGTTGTAAAATGTGGCTGTGGTAAAATGAGGATTCGAATGATGAAACAATGATGATGATGATGATCAACCATCTATTAATCTGAATTTTAATTCATGAAAACAATTAAGCATCGATGAGATGGAGAGATAGTCATTCATTCATTCATGTCTCTATTTTAAATCCATCGTCGTTAATCCCTCTATATTCAACCAAACAAAAAAAAAAAAACATTCGCCATTGTAATCCATTCAAAATTTAAATAATACAACGACAACAACAAAACATCTTCAAGACATCCCCTGATGATGATAAAGATGACGACGACACGACAACAAAACAATGTTTCCTCCCTTTTTATTGATTGAACAACATCATCCACAACAATAAAGGATACAATTGAATTGAATTGAATTGAATAGACAAAAAAAAAGTTCCAATTGGAAACAAAAATTGCAGCACAAAAACTTTCGAAAGTGTTTTTTTTCTACATTCGTTTGTCGGTTGATGAACTAGAAACTCTCCCTTTCTCTCTATTTTTTTGGATCGCTTGAATGAAATGGAATGGATAGTTGGTTGGTTGGTTGTTTGGTGGTGGTTTGAACTCACAATATCTCAAGATCCAAACAAAAATCCGCGCAGATTTTTTTTTCTCTCTCGATGGATGGATAGTTTGTTTCACAGAGCAGCATATCAATACACAAAGATATAGATAGATAGATAGATGGATGGATGAAGAGCAGAGAAAACATCGAAAGCAAAAAAAAAACCACATAAATAAATAGTAGTAGTGACCCAAAACAAAAGTTCATCAACTTTCAACTTTCAACAAACAAAATATAGCTGTATAATAAATAAATATATTGAATGAGTAATGGCCACAATTGATATGATTTCATCATGTCCATTTCGTTAAACGTTCAATAGTAGTAGCATTTATAAATGTTAAAATATTGATTATTCGTCAACTGCTGAGAGTGTATGAATTAAATTATGTTTGTTAAAGTCACAATACATTCGTAGTTAAAAATAATATTAGAGATACGTAAATAACATTATTGCTACCACTACGATTTAATTGAATTTTTTTTTGTTTAAAATTGAATTATGGTTGTGGTAGGATTTCTCGGACAAAAAAAATTCGAATCTTTCAATTGGATATTTTTTCTGGTATGTCTGGTCTGTTTGTCTATTTAAGGGTCAAATATTGGAAATCATGAATTTGATCCTGCCCAATATTCAATCATCTCATTGACAAAAATAAAATAAAAAAAGATCAATGGCATCAATAATCATGAATTGATTTTAATTGGATCAATCAATTCAATCGATTGGTTATGATGATTAATTTTATACTGCCAGTATATCCAGGCGTGGTTCATTCATTCATTCAGCACCACCATTTGGGATATTCATTGATCATCGTTGTGGTGAATCTGGACATTTTTTTTTTTTGGCATGAAAAAAATACACAATCCATCGTCACCATCATTATTATTATTATTATTATCACACATGCGACAGATTCTATTTCGGGATCATCGTAAATTTTGTCAACCAACAACGAAAAAAACATAACCATAACCATAACCATGATGTAAAATATGGCCAGACGATAATGGTGATTGTGACCTTGAGACTGGAAATATTTCAACAAAAAAAAAATAATCATGGTGGAAAGTTTTGTTTTTTTTCTGTGCAAAAAAATCCTTGAAATGTTTTTAATTTGAATGTTTTTTTTTCTTGGTTCAATGCCTTTTGTTGTTGTTGACAAATTTTTTTTTCATTTTGTTTTCATTTCATTCAATTTGAAAAAAATTAAAAAAAATCCGTTAACACACGGAATATTTTTTTTTCAAATTCTAATTTTAACCAAAAACTTCGAATAATTCTATATAGCAATCCATTATCGATGATGATTGAAAACATGATCATGTCCAATTGTGTGTGTGTGTTTCAAGTTAGCCGAAATTTATCGTCCTATAGGAATATTGATGTCTATTCTATATATACACATGGGCTAGGACACAAGATCACACAGTCTCTCTCTGTGTATGTGTGTGTGTTATATAGACGAAATTCTGGAATTCTGGAACGTGCAAATTCTGTTTTTTTTTGAGTCGAGTTGAATATTGTTGACTATTATTATATCAACGACGCTGATGAATGTGAATGATTTTGAATTGGAAAAAGTAGACCAACAAAAAAAATATGCGTGTGACCGTCCATGACAATCAATATTTGCACAATTGAGCATCTCAAAGAATATTCTTTTTTCTTGGTTTCTTGTGTATTTTTCTTATTTATTGATGGAAATATTAATCCAGCCATAGCAGAAGCAATATTTGGAATTGAGATTTTTCTTTTTCGTTGTTTAATTCTTCAAAAAAAAGAAAGAAAAAACAACAATTTTTTTCAGAAAAAAAATTCTTTAAATTCCAAGTGCTGGTGTTGATCTAAATAATAATTTGATTCCAAGCCATGAATAGTATGAATAATGTAGCATTTGGTGCAGGTAAAACGGGTAAGTTTTTTTTTATTCTTGTGCAACCAAAACAAAAACCGGATTTCAATAAATCTGTATTATCAATAGGAGCCGCATTTGATCCAATCACATATTTAACACGGCCACAAGTTATATTGAGAATTATTTGCTGGGTAAGTAGTCGCGATTGACATGAGAAACTTGATCAATTGATTTGATTTCATTTGAATTCCTATAGTTATGCTCAATAATTGTTTGGTGTTGTATTTCATTCAATGCATGGCATCGAAAAGGACGCAAAGAATTTTGTCTCTACAATAATGATAATGCTGCATGTCGTTTTGGTTCAACAATAGGTTTCATTGGTTTTTTAGCTGCAACCGCATTTTTGGTATTGGAAGCAATATTTCAGAATTTATCCAGTATTAAATTACGTCGTCGTGCTGTATTGGTTGATGCTGGATTCTCCGCATCATGGTCCATACTTTATCTGATTGTTTTCGGTTATTTGGGCATTGCTTGGGGCAAAGCTGATTATCCATATCTTGGCAATGGTATCAATAATTGTCGTGCAGCTATTGTTTTTTCATTTTTTTCCATTGCTGCTTGGGTATGTTGTGTGATTTTTTTTTTATCACAAATTATTTGCTGAATATTACTTTTTCCAACTTTGAAAAGGGTGCTTGCGCCTATTTAGCTCACGCACGTTGGCAACAAGGAGCCGATATGACAGAATTTACAAGCGGTTTTGATCCATCAGCATTCAATAATAATAATAATATGGGTGTTCCTGGTGGTGGTGATGGTTATACAGCTGGATATGGACAACAACAAAGCGGAACAACAGCCGCAGATATGACAGCAAATAATAATTATCAACAACAACAATATACAACTGCAAATGATAATGATCCAAATTATCATTCAAATCCATTTACAGCAATGGCTACACAAGAATCAAATGTTAATTATCAACAACCATCATATTGATCAACAAACAATAGCAATAAAAAAACTTACCTTTTAAAAGTAGTAATCGAATCACAAATCAGCCATCTTTATTCATTATATCACCATCTTATTGTATCGTATCGTATCGGATAGCATATAAATCATTTACATCAACAAGAATATTCACACAGACACAGACACAAATATAACGAACAAAAAAAAACATTCGAATCATCGATTAAAATAGCTTTTGATTTGTTGATTTTCCAGTATAAATAGCCACCTATTACACCCACTGATTCTGAACATTATGACAAGAATTTTTTTTAAAAAATAATTCTATAGGCATGGTATGTTCCATATCATATCATCATCATCATCATCATCATCATCATCGTCATCATAATTCATCAATTGATTAATTTATTTAGCTTGATTGATATTTTTTAGCATACACAAGTTCACAAGTTTATCATAAAAAAAACAAAAAAAAAGTGTGCCTAACCTGACTAAAATATTCGAACACACAGAGATACAGAAACATTCATATAAATAGTGCTCATTTTTTGAATTTCATCATCATTTCATTTCATTTCTGCAAATTATTCTGTTAAATATTGAACATTTCGATTTATAAATAATTCTCCCAAGGTAAAAATTAACAATAACGAAAAAAAAAATTGTCATCAGATTGATTGAGATTGTTTTTGTTTGTTTGTTATTCATCATCATTAAAAAAAAAATTGAAAATAAAATTCTAAAAAGTCAGAAAACAACAACAACAAGAGCAAAACTGTTTTCATCATAATCTTGTTTCAAATACATCATATTCTGAGCAACATTTTTGATCATCATTGTTATTCATTGATAAAATTTTTCTTCTTAAATGAATAGCAGTCATCAATTTACGTCGTGGTTGTAACGGTATTCCCAATGTAATTAAATCATTTTCATTCAACATCATTAATGTATCAATATCGATTTGTTCTTGTTCAAATATTTCATAATAATCTTTTAGACCATGTGCATATAAAAATAATAACACCGAAATGGTTTTCGATTCTGTTGTTGTTGTTGTAGTAGTAGTTGTTGTTGTTTTTGTTGGTTTTTCATTTTTAGTTCCATCATCACCATCATCATCGTCACCGCCGATAACAACAAAATCTGAATGATGATCAATAATATCGGAATAATTCAATAAAAGACTTCCAGCACTACCAATACTATCACTTGTTAAACTATTGTCACGTTCTTGCCATATTATTTGATGATTATTTTTTATCAAACTACTATTATCGTCATCATCATCATCATCATCATTGCTATTATGATCTTGACCTGAATCTTTGGATTCTTTATCATCTTCAACATCGTCATCATCCACATCTGAATGTTGATTATAATATCGATTGGATGTTGTTGAAAACAATAAATCAGGTGTAAATTTTCCACGAAATGCAACCGATCCAAATCCTGGTCTTTCAAATATACTGCTTGTTTCCATATTGATTTTTTTATCATCATCTTCATGATCATCATTCATTTTATTATACAACGAATCAATTTGAAGAAAATCTGGTTCCGATCTTGTACGAATCAGTTTCGTTTTCGATGTTGTTGAGTTGTTGTTGTTGTTGGCCAATTTATTCATACGGAATAATTTATTTTTCAACGTTGTCTTGATATGATTTCTATTGAATGTACTTGTCAATTTATTATTCGTAGTTGATCTTTCTGGCTTCTCTTGCTGTTGCTGTAATTGAAAATCGAAAACATTTTTTAATGGTAATCTTGAACCAATACCATTGTTGTTTGAAGATGAATCATCATCATCAGTGGAATCTTTTTTCTTAGATTCACTTCTAGTTGCTGCTGCTGCTGCAACTAAATCATTTACACTTAATGAATTAAATTTCGGAACATAAACAATATGATCATCACGACGTATACCAATCATCATCATTGATTGTATTGAACGACATGTTCCTTTTTTCGCTGTGGTGGTCGTTGTTGATTTTATCGTATCGATGGAATTATTATCATGGTCATTATCATCATGTTTTTTTGTCATACGTACTTTACGTGTGACATTTGATAGAATTTTTGGCATTTTTGTAATGGATGTTTTTCCGTTTCCACCGCCACCACCACCACCATTACCATTGACAAGATCGGAAAATTTTGGTAAAACATTATTATTGTTGTTAGAATGTTGGCCATTTTTTGCCGCTTTATCCAATGTATCATAAATATTGAATAATTCATCAGCCTGTTGATCATTATCAATGATTGTTGTCGAACCGGCCATTGTTGTATTGATGAGGCAAAAATTTTTTTTCATTAAATTTTTTTCCACTCTTTTACGTTCATCTTTTTCCGCTTGTCGTATGGTTTTTTGTTGCATTTTTCGAAATAATTTTATCCGTTTTTCCGCTTCCAAACGTGCTTTTTCCTTTAATTTTATGACAGTCTTGGAATTCAATGCACTTTGTTGTGCAACAACATGATCAATTAATTGGACAATTTTATCACGATTATTCAATGCTGCCACTTCTTTAGCCATATGATATTCATTATCCATTGACCATAGATTCACACCGAATGATATTAGAAATGATACACATTTCAAATGGCCATTCTGTGCAGCCCAATGTAATGATGTATTGCCAAAATAATCACATTTTTCTGGATCGCCACTAAAAAAAAAAAAAAAAATTTGAATTTAATTTTCAAAAATCAACAGACAAAAAAAACAAAAACTAACCCTCTACCGACAATTATTCTTAATGCATTCAATTGTCCACTATATGCTGCCCAATGTGTTGCTGTCATACCATCATCATCTTGATGATTACATTCTTTACGTGTTGCATTACGTAATATATCCAGATAACCATCACGAACTGCTTGTCGAATACGTTCAGCTGATGTTTCCATTTTTTTTTTGTTTTCACGAATCCAAATCACTTTTTACTTTTACTTGTGTTCCCTATTTAGCAAACAAAAAAAAAAAAGAAAACGAAATGAAAAAAAAATTTGTTAAAAAAAAAACAATCAAAAATGTAATCATAATTTTTCATCTCAGAAACAAAAAAAAAATTATTAATTATAGGATCCACTTCATTGAAAACACATTTTCATCATCATCAAGTAAAAAAAAAACAAATTCAACAGGTCAAATGTATCATTATTATTATTCAATGTTTTCTTTGGAAACATTACATTTTGATGAACTTGTGTTCCTGGAACAACAACAACAACAGCGATAGATCATAAATCACGTATATATACATACAATAGAGAGATCTTGACATCAAAAACAAGTACAAGATTTTGTTTTTTGGGCGAATCAAAACAACAACAACAACAAAAAATTTGGACCATCCAAAAATGGTGTTATACATCGGAAGTATAAATTGCAAACTAAAAACAAAAAAAAAATTCGAATGCAGATGAATGATGTATCATCATGTTTCAAACAAAAAACAAAAAGGTGGATTAAAAAAAAAAATACACAGAAGAAAAGTGCGAAAACATTATGATCCATCATCATCATCATCATCATCATCATAATCGATCGATAATCAGAAAAAAAATTTCCATTTTCTTCGTTTCGAAAACATCATCATCATCATCATCATCATTGACCACAATTGACCGATTGAAATATGAAAATCTTTGATAGATGAGTGTTTACTATTTCATTTCTCATCACTTTCACACATACATTGTCGATAATCTCCCTTGTAGGACTATCTTTGGTCGTTCCAGGAACACACATCATCGTTTTGTTAAGACAAAAAAAAATGCATTTAAAAAGACAATCGATTCGATGATTATGATGATGATGATTTCAGCAACTTTTTTTTTCGACCAAAAACAATTTTCAATCAATCAATCAACATTTTGTTGAAAATAATCGAAAAAAATGTTTCTTTACCGACCATCAACAACAACAACAACAACAAAAAACGACGACGACGATAATGCAAAAAAAAATGATAATTTCGATAGAAGAAAAAAATTCAATGATGATGATACCATCATCGAATAAAGAGAAAAACGACAGAAAACTTTTTCGCAAAAAAAAACCAAGAAAATTGATTCATCTATCGTCGATAGCTCGATGTTGTCGTTGTGATTGTGATGATGATGATGATGATGATGAATGATTGAAAATCTAATTTAGATCTCTAATAATAGATTTTATTTTTTTTCCACCAAAAAAAAACCAATTTCGATTGATTCGTTCGTTAGTCTTTTGTGTGTGTGTGTGTGTGTGAACGCAAATAGGATACAAAAAGAGAATTTTTTTTTTACTGCCGATTAAATGTTTTTTTTTCTATTTTCATACCATGCAGGTTCACCATCATCAACAACAATGATGATGATGATGATGATGATGGTAATTGAAAAACCGATTGTAGCATCCGGATTTTCAAGCAAGATAAAAAAAAATATCTACAATTTAAACGATGTCCATGTCTAAAGTGTTTTTGTTGTTGTTGTTGTTGAATACCAAGGTATATAGGTATCAAACATTTCACAATCCACTAAACATTTGTGTGTGTGTGTGTGTGTATTTGTATAATCTTTAACAATGATTCAATGAATGAATGGTAATGATGGTGAATGATGGTGATCACGAAAACATCAAATAATCACCATCACCCAAAAAAAAAGATGATCATCATCCACAAATCATCTTCAAGGCATTTGTAACATTTCATTGGATGATGATGATGATGATGATTATAATGATACCAAAATTCAATGAAGAAATGATATTATGATGATGATGATGATTATTATTATTATATCATATGGATATATGGCCATAAATAAATAATTTTTGGATTTGTGTGTGTATATGCGTGCATGTCAAAAAAAAACATGTCCATAATGCAATGTAAATGCAAATGCCAACAAACAAACAAACAAACAAAAAAAAACTCACTTCACACATGTAAATATATTACAAAAATAAAGACAGAAAAAATTGAAAAATTCAAAAAAAAAAACTATTTTCAGTACTTTAGATAGATGTGTTTTTTTTTGTTGTTGTTGTTGTTTCATATTTTCTCTTACCTGTGTTAAAGCACAATGATGATGATTATGATGATGATGATTCACAAACACAAAATGATGCTCATCAAAGCTTTGTCGTTGTGTTGTGGATCAGCCAAAAAAAACAAAACGAACGAACGAATGATGACAAAATTAAACACACACACCGAAAAAAAAAATTTGTCTAGAGAATGAAAAACCATTCGACCATATCACCGATGATGGGTGTTTATGTGTACTAATACACACACACATACACACACGTATTATGGAAAAATCATCATAGATAAAATTCATGAAAAGTCCAGGTGTGTGTGTGTGTGTGCGTTGTGTCCAAATGAGAATTGCACCCGAAATTTTGAAGGAAAAAAAAATTATAGCCAATGCACACATACAACAGAATAATAATTATTCATCATGATGCTGCTGCTGCTGTTGTTGTTGTTGTTGTTGTTATTTCAACCGAAAAAAAACAGCATCAAGCTATTATTTAAAGATGGAAAAAAAAAATTTAAATTTCATTCAATTTGTATATTTGAAAAACGCATCCGCAATGTTTTTTTTTCAAACAACAACAACAGCAACAACACAATATAACATCCGGGTCAATTCATTGTTCATTTTCTGTTTGATGAATAATAATTTGCTGGTGGATTTGATAAACGTTGGTGATGGTGGTGGTGGTGTTGATGGTGATTGAATCAATTTGAAGAAAAAAAAAACTTTATTCAATTGATCGGAAATTTATTGTTGTTGTTGTTGTTGTTTTCTAATTTGTTTTTCAAAATTGAAATCGATCAATAACAACAAACGGAACAAACACACATACACACACACACAGACAGAAATCGTTTTTATGATAATAAAGATGTTGATGATGATGATTTTTTTGTTGTTGTTGTTGTTTATACCGTTGATATCAATAACAAATCGATAAATCGATTGATTGATCGATTCAAAACACCGGTTTTTGTAGAAAACAAAAACAAAAACAAAAAACAAAAAAAAAATTCGAATGTTTTTGATCTCAAGCCAATGAATGACAGCGACGAATGATTGTATACAACTGCTGCTGCTGCTGCTTTGAACACCGCGGTGATGACTGTGCTGGTGAGTGTATCTCGGTCGTTGATGGTGGTGGTGGTGGTGGTGGTGGTTACAGCCGGTTATTTGTCGTGTGTTCGAAAGAGAAAATATGAAATTTCAAATTTTTTTTTTCTATTTCAATTTCAAGAAAAAAGAGAGAGCGAACGAAAGAGAGAAAAAAAAATCTTGAAAATCATCTTGCATTATCGTCATTCATATTAAAATGGTAAATGGTATCATCATCATCATCATCGATTGTGTTGGTAAAGATGATGGATCATCATCAACAACAATCGTGTTTGATCCATTTTATCACATTGTTAAAAACAAACGAAGCGAAGCAACCAGAAAAAATGAAATGATACATTTTTCTAATGATGATGATCTAAATTTGTTATCATCATAATCATCATCATTGTTTTTAATTATCGACAAACAAAAAAAAACTGTCAATTATATATAAACACATGATAATCGATAATTTCGAATGCAAATTCGTTCTTAATATACTGGGTATTTATGTACAACTCACACATTAATATTCAAATCGATGACCTTTTGTCAGATGTAAAAAGTCAAATAATCATCATCATCATCATCATAGGTCATGCAAAACTTGATTTGTTGACCAATGAAATTCCAGAATCATTGGACAAATGAATCTTTTTCTTTTTATTTGTTTTTCCATGTGTGTGTGTGTGGTATGAAAAATTTGCTCGAAAAAGAAAAATATCTGAATGTTGTAAACAAACAAACAAACAAAAAGTTTTTCATTGCAATGGAAAAACAAATGGACCCTGTGAAATCAAATGGAAAAAAAGAAAAAAATTTTCTTTTTCCCATCATCATCATTAAATTATGCTAAAACATTACCCAAACAAAAAATGTTCTCACCTCTTTTTTTTAATGATTAATCTCTGCTGTGAATTTGTGTGCACCATGAAAAACTTTTCTTCATAAGCCATGATGATGATGATGATGATGACGATTTCGTGATCATCCAAAATGATGATCACGTGTCTATCTGTCTGTGTGTTGTGTTTTATGCAAATCATACACACACACACATACAAAAATGTCCAGGAAAAAATTGTCTTCATTCATGGTCCATTAAATCGATAAATATGAACGGATATTATTCCACCATTCATAGAGTTCAAATTACCCGGATATATCAACAACAACAACAACAACAATTAAAATGTGTTTTGGTTTTGCAAAATAAAAAAGATCCGTTTACTATTTTTTTTTTAAATGAACAGGAAAAAAAATGAAATCTCATCTTTTTGGTCGATTTATAAAATACACAAATCCGTAATATACAATAATATATGGACAAATAGAAAATCAATCATGGCCATTCATGGTCGTTTGGTTGAATAGTTGTTATTTGTTACGGACCGTTTATTTGAAAAAAAAACAAACAAAACACGGGTAAGTGAACAAAACAGTACAGAGAAAACATTTTTATTCTCAAATTCTTTCTCTCTTTCTCTCTCTAGATGTATGGTTTCATCAATCGATCGTTGATTTGAAAGGTTTTTTTCCTTCTTTTTTCTAAAAAAAACTGGACATGATTAAAGGTCAATAACAATAATGCACCAAAACATGAATGACCATTATTTGTGAAATTTCAGTGAATGCCGCTGATGATGATGATCATGGTGAACAATTAAATTAATCTGAACACAAATGCGGGCTGTTTTTTCTCATTATATCTGATATAAAATCATTACCATTAATCATTATCCATTGATGACAATTTTCTTTCATTCATTCATTCAATTTTTTTTGTTGTTGTTGTCGTCGTATTCGTAGTTGTGCTTCAATGAACAATCAGAACTTTTCTTTCCAAACAATTCAACAGCAACGATAATATAATAATAACAAAAATTAAACTTATTGATGATCATAAACCTCAATTTTTTTTCTCTTTAAGAATAGTTTTTTTTCGTTTTCAAACTCGGGATTCACCACCACCACAACAAAAAACTTAACAACAACAACGACAAAAACCAGGTGACGATATGCTCTCATTATTCATTTGAATAGATTGAAATACTCACACATTATCTCTGGGAATTTGTCAATAATAACAACAAACAATAAACAACAGGTAAGTGTGTGTGTGTGTGTCTTTGTGTCTGTTTGAATGGCTAATAATTTGCGAAAAAAAAAAAATTTTCTAATTTTAATCATCATCATCTCTTTTAGCTTGGATCATGAAATATATCATCATCATCATCATCATCATCACTTTGGCTAGTGGCTGATTGTTGATTATTATTGCCACCATCTTCACCATTACCATTATCATCATCATCATCATCATCTGATGATAATAAACAATCAATAATTTTATTAAAATAATTCCATTGTTTCAATGAATACAATTTAACATCCCATAATGCCTGTACCAGTTCATCATTACGTGATTCATCTAGTGGAATTTTTTTCGTTAATAATGAATTCAAACGACAATAAGTGATATTTAAACATGAACACCATAATAATGAACGTGATACAATATGATCATTACAATTGGTTACCTGTGTTTTCATCTGTGCTGCCAATTCATTACCATATGTCCATGATTGATGATGATGACGATACGATAGATCGTTGACGAATGAACGAAAATCAAGAAAATAATTAAATTTATCGAATGCAGCAGAAAAATTTTTACGTTCCTGATGTCGTATCATGCCCGTACCGAATGATAATACAAGATCCAATTTTCGAAATTCTGTTGATTGCTGTCGTTGTTGTCGACGTTGTTGTTGTTGTTGCTCATAATGAAAATATTCCGTAATGGCATCCATTGTTGGATTATTCGACATCAAACCGCCATCAATATATGGTGGATAATGATGAAAATAAGTTGGTGCCGCTGATGATGCCCTTAATGCTTGCCATACAAACATTTTATTCGTTTGATTCTGATGATGGCTGCAGAATAATTGCAATCTAGGTGGATAACAATCAATACGACATGCAGCAATCAATAAATGTTTTGCCGATTGTTTCCACACATCTTCCATTGATTTATTACCATCTAATTGTGTTTTCAATAAAAATTCCAATTTATCCGTTGAATATGGCCGATTACCGTGGAAAATTTCATCTTTAAAATTAAAATACAACAAACGTAATTGGTTCAAAGATTTTTGTTGTGAAAATAAATACGCAATTATTGAACCGGTACTTGTGCCGGCAATCCAATCAAAATAATCAGATAATAATAATGATTCTTGTTTTTTGAGATTACGTTGTTTTTGAACAAGACATTTTTCCAATTCAATCATCATTTGTATGGTAAACAGACCTTTGATTCCACCGCCATCGAAACAGATTAATCTTGATTTTTTCATTTTTGTTTTCGTTTCTGTTTTGGAAACATTTAAATAATAACAACATTGCTGCTGCTGTTGATTTGGATTCAAAACCATTGGTGGTGGTGGTGGTGGATTTTCCATCGCTGTTCGTCGGGCTTCCATAAATGAATCGAATAATTTTACCACTTCTTGATCCTGACGTTTTGTTGCCACTTGATATGGATTCAGCTGTTCACCAATAATGTTGTTTCTTACATCGATATCAGCATCAAAAATTAATAGAGATTTTATCATCAATTTATTCGACAATCGTACAGCATGATGAAGACCAGTATCACCATTTAGATCACCATGATTTGGATCCGAACCATGAAGCAATAAACATAATGAACAATCAAAATTATTCGATTTTATCGCCGTAATCAATGGTGTTTCATTACGAAAATTTGGTGTATTACAATCGAAATATTGTAGCATTTTTTTCATTGTTTCTTTCCTGATTATCCAATGTAATGGGCAGCCACCATTATTCATGTGGCTGAAATCCATATCCACCAGATCACCATCAGTGAATGGAACGATTTTTTCGTTATCAATTTGTTGCAAGAATTCGTGATCACCAATAATAATTGTTAACATTCTGGCTGTCAAACCTGTTTGTTTCATTAGATGCAAAAGATTTTCTTTGCGTGAATTACGTACAATTATCTCGATTGGATTTAAACCAGCACGATTTTTCAACTGTAATAAACATCGATGTTTATTATCCATGGATAACATGGTGGTGATTGTTTTGAATATTTTCAAATTACTACACATTGCAGCTAAATGTAGTGGTGAATTTCCTTCGAAATCAACCAGACCGACAATCGAATCTGGTGGTTTTGCACATTGAACAATACGTTCGACTATTGAATCATTTTGTTTCATAATTGCTATATGTAGCACAGTAAAATTATCTGGTTCATTTCGCACAGTGATTTCGTTGGTATGGAAATTACGTTTTTTAAAATAATCAATTAATCCGTGCTACAAATCAAAAATAGAAAATGAAAAAAAACCAATCACCAAATATTCAATCTCAAACACAAACGAAACTCACAAAAGCAGCAATATGAATATCATGCCAATTTGGATGATCAATCATTGTCGTTATTATGGTTGAAACGAATCGTATACAACGACTTTTTTGCATCATATTCCTGGTGAATGTTGTCGCTAGAATTGTTTCAATATAACGAAAACGTCGTAATATTTCCTGTACATTATTCGTTTGCCATAAAATATTCATTTCTTGATTATTCACATTATTCATTTGATAAAGAATTTCATATCGATTTTGTGTCAATGGTAATGATTTCGTGCTCGTCATTTTTGAATGGTCCAATTGTTGTTGACTTTGTTGACGTTTTTCAATTAAAATTAATGGACCAAATTGTTTCAGAATTTTCACTTCGTTCCATTGATAATCACGTACAAATCTTGGTAATAATAATGATGATGATGATGAGGACATTTTTTTTCAATTTCTCGAATTTTAATCAAGGATTAAATATGCAAAAAAATGGACCAAATTTATTTAATCACAAAATTTTGAAGATTTAATTATACAAAAATTTATGGGAATAAAAACAAAAAACTTAATTCACTGAATTGTTTTAATAGAGAAACAATCATTCGAACAACCAAGTCCGGGAAAAATTACTTTCGATGGTAATTTTCGTTGATTTAAATATTCGATACGTGCAATACGTTTACGACGATTTTCAAATGGATTATGTCGAATACAAAACAATGTAATGGCCATGGTTTGATATAGCAATGCATTAACAGCAGTCATCAGAATACAATAATAAAAATAATCATCATGTCGATAACCGAATTCATACAAAATAATCTGTATTTCTCTATCATTACAACGTCCGAAACCAAATATCAACAATAAAATGGCTTCATTTTGATATCGGAAAAGATTGAATGTTGCCAACAATTTAAATGCCAAATGTGATAATGCATGTGGTGACATTGCACAAAAAACCGATAGTAGCGATAAAATCGGTAGTGATATATATAAATTTAATGGATTTCGACCAAACAAAATAGACAATATATAACTAGCACCTTGAAATGCAATCACTGGCAATATGGTGATGATGATCATATAATAAGGAACATATGGACGAACTGATGAGTAAATATCAACGATAAACGGATAGATGATGATTGATGGTATCATCAGCATCCAATCAGAAATTGCTTTGGCCACATAGAATGTACCTGAACTATACCATCCTGTAAAACAAAACGAAAATGAAAAAAAACAACAAACAAACCAACAAACACTTACCATTACGATGTTCAATTTGAAATAATTTTCTTTGTGATGTAAAAATCATTGCGAAAAATATAAAACAAATTATGCCGAAATTATTTAGACAACAATTGGCGTATTGATAACTAATATAAAGTTCTAATCTTCCTTCAATCGAATGATTACAATCCAATAAATCTTCGTCCAAACTAATGCAACCATTTCTATAGGCAATATCTGGATCAATTAAACTTTTTATGACCAAACCATTCAACATAGTAAATGTGGTGACAGCCAAAATCAAAAATCTTGCCATTGGACTGCCAATGTAGAAATAGAATTGACGTTCGATTAATATTCTGATTGATTGTAATGAAAATCTTGTTCGATTCATCTGTGGTCCATCTAAAATGTATTGTGTATCCGTCAATAATTGATCATCCAAAATTGATTCGTTTGTCGATTGAACCAATGTTCTGATTTGTTGATCCAGATGATTCAAACTAGAATATTTCATCATTTCTTCAACGGCAAATTTATCATCGCCATCACCATTATCGTCGTTACAAACTTGCTGGAGATGGTCACTGATTTGTGATGGTGGTCCCGAGAAGATGCAAGCACCACCTCTAGCCAGGATGTAAACCTGATCAAAAAGCATTAACATTTCAGTATTCGGTTGATGAATGGCTGCCACTATGGTGATGTTGTGTTTATGTGACATTTTTCGCAAACATGTAACGATCACTTCGGCTGAATTCGAATCTAAACCACTGGTTGGTTCATCGATACAAATGAAATTGGGCATTCGTAGCGACATTAGTTCCAAAGCCACTGCCAATCGTTTTCGTTGACCACCAGAACACTTATTGACCAATGTGTTGGCTGTGTCGGCAATGTCCAGTTCTTCCAACATGGCCATAGCCTTCTGTTTATGATCGATATTTTCACCAAGATTTTTCAATCTGCTTGCATATATGAGACTTTGAAGTGCCGTCAATCCCGGTGTCAGATGACAAGAAATCTCTTGAGTTATATAACAGGTCCTAAGTGGTGTGAACTTGCTTAGGTAGAATTTGGTTTCACTGCTCAATCGAGTCTTGTCCCGTCCATTCAACACTTTGAGAAAAGAAGTCTTGCCAGCTCCAGACGTGCCCATCAAAGCATTCAATGTGCCAAAACGAAATTGACCATTCAGATTACGCAGTATATACTTCGGTTGTTCAAGATCGGTGGCAGAACGTAATTCAAATATTGAGCCACAATTAAATAAACTTAATGACCTCCAAGCAATGATAATGCGATTTTTCGCAAATCTGTCAAATTCAATTTCCACTGCTGATTTCATACGTTGATCATCATCAGTGCCATTAAATGATTCATGATTATTATTTAAATCATCATAATCAATCGGGATAAAATCTACCCGATTTACAGATGGTGATTGGTCTCTTCGTAACACGAACCAATGATGATGGTTGCGGCGGAATCCTTGTAATTTAAACATCATTAATATTAACGTTAATAAACGTAGAATGATTGAATTGATTACGATTCGATATAGATCAATATAAACCGTATCAGGATCAATATCATGACCAATCAATACGGACGAAATTTCATCCGTATCGCAACGATCAATACCGTAAAATGAATAAACCAACCCATTCTTAATAATTCTTGATCCAATCAAATTGCTAATGATTTTACTTGTCATCATAACAATATGATTATACGGGAACATATAACCATTGTTAAAATCAATGGATGCATAAACAATAAACGAAATGGCGACAGCAATGTCGGATAAACTGGCGAAAACCAAACTCAACAATTGTCCCATTGATTGTAGGTAAACAATGAACATCCATAAAAATAGGAAAAAACTGATGAATCGATACCAATTGAACTGACCATTATCAACATAGCTATGATCGATTAAGAAATACATCAATGTTGTCACATGTAATGCGATGATTGTAAAATCAATTAATCGAACAATGACAATGGACCAATATGAAACACCAACACTGTACCAACCTGTAGAGAGGAAATTAATCAAAGTAATCAATTGTTGATCATTTTAAATTCAAAAAAACTTACCATTTTGATGTTCATTCTTGAATATTTTCATTAATGATGATAATGTTAAACTACTAATCCCGCTAAGTAGATAGCCAAGCATCATAATGAAAAAACATTGAAAATGTAAATAAAATTCAACACGATAATCATCTTTGATTTGTTCTAGACAGGTTTGATTTTGTTTTTCATTCGATTCGCTTAAATTGGCAGCTGACACACAAGTATTAGGTGTGACGATATCCGAATCATAGAGATTTGTTTGGACAAAACACATCGACGCTATCATGATTAATGTAATGATACGCGAATCGACTTGTTTGATAAATGTTAATACAAACATTCTTGACATTTGAATCAGAAAATCACCGAATGAAAATCTCTTATGGTTGACATGGATTCCTTGTGGTAAGAATTTCATCTGCGGTATGACTTGTTTTAATTCGGTTTGTTGTTGTGACCAAGTAGCTTCTCCTAATCGACGAACATTTTCATCGTCAGTTCCTTTGCAGGCGATGGCCAGATATTCTTCAATCGGCGGTTTGCTTCGATCTTGCACATGACCAATGTGGTCGTGAAGATTCTGCTGTAACAATGATGGCAATCCAGAGTAGATGCAGACACCACCTTTTGCCAATATGTAGAGTTTGTCGAACAATTTGAGAATGTCCGAGTTGGGCGAATGTATCGATGCCAGAATAGTCAATCGATTCTGTGGATTGTCAGCCAACTTTCGTAGACAACGTACCATCAACAATGCGGCATGACTATCCAACCCTGTGGTCGGTTCATCGACGAACAAAAATTTCGGTGCCTTCAATGACATCAATTCTTGGGCAAGAGCAATACGTTTTTGTTCGCCTCCACTGCAAAGATCGAACCTTCTGTCGAGAACTTTGTGATCGAGCAACAGTTGATCGAGGACATTGGTCATCTGTTTATCCATTTCGGATCGACCATGCTTGTAGCTATTGTTGAATCGAAAGGCATAGTAAAGCACCTGACGAACTGTCATCGAACCGATTATCGTTTCATGGACATGTTGTTGAATGTATCTTATTCTCGGTTTATCACTCTCTCGTTGGTTGATGTAGATTTGCGAATCGGCACTGAGTCCAGATTGATATTTGCCATTCAAACAATTAAGAAGTGTCGTTTTACCAGCACCACTTGGTCCAAGAAATCCATTTAGACTATTATATTCAAGATGGCCATTCATACGTCGTAGAATCACTTTTCGTCCACCACCAAAAATGAATCGATTATTCACTTCATAACGGAGATTTTTCCATGCAATCGATACATTTTGATTTTGATTGTTTGGCAAAAAATTTATTCGTTTCAATACTGGAGCTGATGATTCCATGATGATGATGATCGACAGAATGAAAGACAGATTTTTTTTTTTTGAAACAAATTACGTTCAAAAAAATTATCTCCTAATACATTATACACCACTACAATCAACACTTGATAATCATCATTCATTTGATTCCAGGAAAAGTATTATATGTGTAGAAAAATAAACTAAGAAACAACAGCGCAGAAGCAGATCGAGTGGATGGTTCTCGGCTCTTTGTTTTGGGGTGTTCGAATTTCGAACATGTTTTTGGCTGCGACAGTCAATTTTTGATTTTGTAAAAAAAATATATGCTTGTAATTATCATTTTTGAAGATGACAATAAATGTGGTCTTTGGACCAAGATTATCCTCAGCCTGAGCTGTATAAAACATTTACATATGTACTTAACTCACAATTTTCGTTCGCATTGAATTGAATTATAGTTGTAATAAAAGATAAATTTGTTTCAATTTTTTGGTGCTTGAAATTTTTGGTTCAGATTTTTTAAGAAAAACTTTTTGTATTTTTTTCGTTTCATTGAAAATTTGGCTGGAATGTGAGTTTTGTTGGCAATTTTTTTTTTATTTTGAAATTGAAGAAGAATCTAATTTTTCGAGAAAATTTCCCTATGATGACACTTGTAAAATGATTCGAATTTTGGAAAATTTTTTTGTGCTTGCTTTATTTTTTCTTGTTTTTCTATACAACCACAACGTGTAACCTTGAAAAAGTTGATTTGTATCTAACGATTATTTTATTCACTTTTTGTGATCATTGTGATTGTAGATGATTAAATGGAAACGAAAAATTACGAAAAACAATTAAATCATCTTAAAACATTAATGACATTGAATTTTTGGACTATGAAAACAACATTGATCGATGGACGATTGTACGATGACGATATTTCTCATATCGATACACGCGTGTGTTGGTGTGTGTGGAATTTAATCGTTAAATCTTAGAAGATTGATAATTTACGAATTTAATAATTTATTCATCCAAGTGAAAATCATTAGGGTTGTTTTTTCATCTGCGAATCGTATGATTTTATTATTTCTTCAGCGTTCTTTTAATTTGATTTTTTGATAATGAATTGTATGAAGGAATAAATGAATTTTTCATGTAGCTGTCAATAATGTAAAAAAACGGCTGTAAAATGAATTTTTTTTTTTGTTGTTGTTGTTATCTTGATTCAGATTCTTTTACATGGGTTTTTTTCGCGAAAAATTTAAAACTTACCTCATCGTTCATAGATTGTATTTATTCATCATTTTTATAAGTATTGCCATCTGTTGATTGAAATGATTAAATGAAAATTTTAGAAACGACCATTACCACCACCTATCACTTCCATAAATGATAGCCATCATTTTTTTTTTTTTTTTAGATTGTTTATATGGAATAGTAGTAGTAGTAGCATATGTGTGAGTGTGTTTGCTTGGATATTTTTTTTTTTTTTGGATGCCGGTTGTGTGTTATACGCATATGTTTTTTGTTGATCGAATCCATGGGCGGTATGCTGCATAACAATATACCAAAAAAAAAAACGTAAACAAAGTTTGGTCACAATGCATCAATTCTAATAAGTCTGAATACTCTCCTCTCATATATTCACATACGTCTACTACAAAACGTAAAAAAATTAAATATTATTTGTGACCAAAACCGTTTATTATACATGCCATGCTGTTTTTGTATTCTCTCCTCTTGTCCAAATAACATCAACAACAACAACAACAAAAAAATCTGAATTTTGTAAAAACGCAGCAGCACATAACCGAAACGAATAAACAACAAAAAAAAAAAAAAAAAACATTATTCGAAACGAATAAATGAAAAGAATAAATTCATTCTTGAAACGGATCCATCTATCGTCATCAAATCGAAAATCGAATCGAATCAATATCATCATCAACAATATAACAACAACCACTACCACTGACGAATATCAACAACAACAACAACAACTGAAAGCAAAAAAACTTACACCATCGACCTACTTGTGTTTTGTTTTGTTTTGTTTTTTTTTGCTTCTTTTCACATTAAAAATTGCATTGCACGCCACACACACACAAATAACACACCAACAGTGATTGTGGTATATATTCAGAGAAACGGCAACAACAACAACAACGAAAAAAAAGCACACCATCATCCAAGACACACACACACACACTAATAGACTGATGATCATCATCAATAATTGAATCGCGAATCCAAAACAAATCATGATCATTCAAAACATTTGAATTTTATTCTTGAGAATTTTTGTCCAGTGAATTTTATCATCGTTTTTGTTTTGTTGGCTCACCATTTTGATTGATTTTGGTGATCGAAAAAAAAAGATTCTTTCGAAAGCTTGTGTTTTGTTTTTGCACTTTTGTTTTTGTTTTCAGCACTTGAGTTTTTCGTGATTTTTGTTTTTAATTTTGATTGATTATTTTAATTTAACAATAATCTATCATCATCCAGCTAGCCAAATAGCCATTTTTTCTTGTTGTTAATCAATTTAAATGATAAACAAACCATTACCATCATCGTCATAGTGTTTGTGTGTGTGTATTTAAAACTTTATTATTTCCAAACGTTCATCATCATCATCATTGTAATCGGTCTAATAATTTAATGGTGGTAAGTTTACATTTAGATTTAGATTATATCAATTCGATAATAATAAAATGAAACAACAAAAATATGAAATTCATGTTGTAATAATAACTGGCGCGCCAATATGAAAAAAAACCGTTGTTGTTGTTGTTGTTATTATTATTGTAGTTTTCGTTGCTGTCTATTGATTTATATTTGAATCACAGAGGACATGTACACAAACATACCTATGTGTGTGTGTGTAACAACATACCAAATGATGATAATAGGTATATGTTTTGTTTTTTTTTTGTTGTAGTGGGAACGCAATCCTCTGTATCTTTTTTTTTGGCCTTCTGGTTTTTTTTTGAATGATTATAATTTGACCGGAATGTTTTTTTTCTCTTTTACTACCTCTGGTACTATTACGTTCGGAAACGGAATCATTTCCATGGAAACCATTTTTTTCTATATTTTTTGAAACATTTTCTAGTAACCAGAATAAAAAGGGAACGAATTATTGTTTTTCATTCATACAAAAACATATGCACAGAACCCCCGCCCGCAAAATATTTTCTATTTTCATTATTACATTTTGGTTTTTTAATGAAAAAAATTAGTTCATTGGGTGATAATCATCATCATTTTATTTTTTTTTTTTTTTCGAAAACACATTGTATCTCATCATCATCGTTGTTGTTGTTGTTATTATTATTGTTGTTGATATGTGTTTTTTTTTTATTATTCATAAAAATATATATAAAAAAGTAGTGGTTATTCATATTGCAATGTATGTATATTTATTTACAATACTACTACTATTACATAAATATTTTATCACCATACACCCATCATTATTTATTTTTTTTAAAATACCAATGCTACTACTACCACTACTACTACTACTACTAGCTTACAACCACAATTTTATATCATATATATATTCTTTTATTATTATGATGGCGGCGTTTTTATCATTTTTTTTTTTTTTTTGGCCAATAACAACAACAAAAACAAATCAACAACAATGTTGTTTATATATGAGTTTACTGCTGTGCTTCTAACTTCTAAAAAAAAAAAAATTTCAACGATAACATTTCAAAAGTGTCTGTGTGTGTGTGTGTTTATAGCGTGTGAGATTGTGTGTGTGTGTGTTGTTTGATGTCTCGATCTCATCGATGAAAAGCGAAAGAAGAAGAAAAAAGAAAGAAAAAAAAAGTAAACACCAGATCCAAAACCAAACAATAACAACAACGGCGACGACGACGACGACTACGAAGAAGAAGAAAAAAAAGTGTTTTTGTTGTTGGTTGGTTGATGGTTGATGGTTGTTGTTGTTGATGATGTTGTTGATGTTTAGTTGTTTGAGTCGTCGAATTTCATCATTTATTTAATTCTGGTTTTTTTTTTGAATGTGAATAAATAATCAATTCGTGTGTGTGTGTGTTTTGTGGTGGTTGTTGTGTCCTTCATATTTTTTTGTTTTGTTGACAACACCCCTATCTCATCATTCATTCGAAATTTTTGTTTTCACATCCAATTCTTTGAAATTTTTAAAAAAAAATTTTGTTTTCTCGAACCAAAAAAAAAAATGGGAAAAAATCCATACTTTGTACGCGTGTTTTTCTGTGTATATTAATGTTTGATTGATTGATATACAGGTTTTTAATGATAATTTAAAGACCAGTAATTCAAGAATTCATCCGGTATGTGGAAACGATTTGAGAATTCATAATCATCATCATCAACATCATCATTAACAAACGACGAATGGTGTGAAGTGGTTAATGTTTTTTTTTTTGGTGTGTGTTATGTGTCGTTGGATTTTTTTTTTCTTTTTGGGTTGTTTGCAATTTTTTTTCTCTCTGTGTGTTTGGTTGATTTTGATTGAATTCAAGAAAAAAAAATGAGATCTTTTTTATAGTGTGTAAAAAAGAGAGAGAGAGAGAGAAGAAATGTTGCTGCCATCATCAACATAGTTGTTGTTGTTGTCGTCGATGATGTTGATGTTGATGTTCAATGCCATCCATTCGTCTCCAATCCAATGATAATAAATTTTTTTGTTGTTGTTGTTGTTGAGATTGTGATTATGGCGGTGTGGTGCTGGTGGTGGTGGTGTTGATGTTATGATCTCATGTTTATAATGATGATGATGATATTTATGTTTTGTTTGCGTGTGTTTGTGTGTGTGTGGTGTGTTTTTTTTGTATTTTTAGTTATTAGGATTAGGATTTAAATAAATTGAATCCACGTTTTTTTTCGCTTGCTATTTTGTGTTTCTTTTGATTTTTTTAATGAATTTTTTTTTCGTTGATATTTTAGAAAATTTAAAGAATTTTTTATCATTATCAGATTCTTCAATGTATTTTTTTTAGTATGTACTATACTCATATATATAACACATGTATAGATGTATAGCAAAACAAAATTTTCTTTTCATATGATGATTATGTTTGTGTGTTTGTTTGTATTGATGTTCATGTGATGATGGTGATGACGATATTTTTTTTTTTTTTTTTGCTGCAGCCACCAACAACAACAACAACAAAAAAAGATTCAAATTTGTCTTGTTTTTGTGTGTGTATGTTTTGTATGTGTTGTGGTGTGTATGTAATAAACAACAAAACATAAGGCGCCACTAGCAAATTTTTTTTTTCAAGTTTATTTTCCATCGTCGTCGTCGTCGTCGTGTCGTTATGATGCTGATGATGATTTTGTTGATTTTCTTTTTTTTTCTACGCAAAAAAATTAAAATTTTTCTGTTTTTTTCTCATTTTTTTTTCTCTTAATTTTAGAATTGATTAAAGATTCTTTTCAAAAATCAAACAAAACAAAATGAAAATGATGTGTGTTGTGTATTGAAAATCAAAATGAAAAAGAATGCCAATTGCAATTTTGACAAATAATTCTGATCAACAAAAACAACAGCAGCAAACAACAACCTATTGATTCTACAGATAATTTGACAATATCGGCAATAAAAACAATGGCCGAAACAGCAACAGTAGCAGCAACAACAACAACAACAACAAATAATTCATCATCTCAATCATCATCAATTAAATATGAAATAGCCAATGATAATCGCCATAATAATAATAATGATCGTTCATCATCACCTTCATCAATAAATAATAATAATAATAGTGGTAGTGGTAATAATAATCATCTAGCAACAAATATATCAGCATCAGATGCATATGATGCACATGTTTTATTATCATTACGTTCAGCACCGGCATCACCATCATCAATACAGCCATCAGCAAATTGGCCATTAATAATGAAAAATGATAATTTAGTAAGTGGTCAAAAATTATTACTGAAAAATAATAATAATGGACAACAACAACAACACCACCAACAACAACAACCGAGACAAATACCAATGGCAAAATTAGAAGCACGTGGTTTTGAATATCTAATTCGTGGTAATCGTACAATAATCGGCAGAGATAGTTCACGTGGAAAAGTCGATGTAAATATGGGACATTCGAATTTTATAAGTCGTAGACATCTGGAAATTCATTTTGAACCACCGTCATCAAATTTTTTTCTTACCTGTAAAGGTAAAAATGGTGTATTCATTGATGGTGTGTTTCAACGACGTGGTTCACCACCATATAAACTACCTCCAACGTATGTATTGATTTTTTTTTATTTTTTTTTCGTTTGAAATTTATCATCATGATGATGATCATGATACAAATGTACGTCATCATTGTCTGTAATGTTTGTGTTATCAACATCAATCATCCCGCTATTGCTGCTTGTTGTTACAAATTATCAAAATGAGAAAACAAAAAGTTTCAAGTTGCAACTTGTAACAACTAGTTTTAGCTTGTTGCGTTGTTGTTTATTGAAATTGATTGATAGTTGGGTGATCAATAAATCCGTTAAATGATGATGATGTCATTTGTTTTTTTACCCTTTTTTTAAATATTAATGTTTTTATTTTTATTTTTATTATTGATAAACAGATGTGTTTTTCGATTTCCATCGACCAATATACGGCTAGAATTTCAATCATTAATTGAAAGCAAACATCATCATTATCCGATGGATAAAGATGGCTTATCATCATCAGATGATTTAAATCAAAATAAATCAATGATGTTGATGGCATCGAATCGTATGAATGATGTAATCAATAATAGTAATGGTAATCAATCGTCAAAATATTTTAGTCCATTGAAAGTAAACATTCCCGAGATAGCAACAAACACGTCGAATAATTCAGATTTTGTTAGTCCAATACCATCACCAACCGGTACAATTAGGTAAGTATAAGAACATTTTTGTTTTGTTTTTTTTTTTTTTGCTGATAAATTTTGTCTTTTTAGTGCTGCAAATTCATGTCCAGCAAGTCCACGTTCAAATTCGGTTCGATTTCGATTTGGTAATAATAATTCGAATCATCATTTAACATCATCATCCACTAATAATAATAATAATCAAAATCAAATACATAAACCGGAAGAATTTCATAAAATGGTTGCATATGCTGCTGCAGCAGCAATGTCTTGTAAAGAAGAATCATCGAATAATAATAGTAATCAAGAATTGATTATTAGTAATAATAATAATAATAATAGTAATGAATCACAACAACAACAACCACAAATCAAGAATATTAAAGTATTTCAAATAACACCATCATTACAACAACAACAACAGCAGCAGCAGCAATATGCTCAACAACATGGTACACCAATTATTGCAAGTATATCGAATAATTCAGCACATCAAAGTATCATTATTAATCATCATACGAATGGATCGAATTTCATTAAAACACAAAATGGTCAAGCTTTATTGACTACTACTGGCACAACAACATTAACGTCGTCGAAATCGACATCATTGCAGAATAATGCAAATGATAAACATCAAACTACTATACATACACCATCACAATCACCACCACATTATTCAATTGAAATTGGTAGTAATAGTGGTAGTGGCGGTGCAGATGATGATGGTAAACCACCATATTCATATGCACAATTAATTGTACAAGCAATAGCATCGGCACCGGATAAACAATTAACTTTGAGTGGAATTTATACGTTTATAACGAAAAACTATCCATATTATCGTACAGCGGAAAAGGGCTGGCAGGTTAGTGTTGTTTTTTTATTGATTTGAATTTGAATGTTTTTTTTCTGTGAAATTAATTAATTGTTTGATTTCTTAAAAAATAGAATTCCATTCGACATAATCTATCATTGAATCGATATTTTTTAAAAGTACCACGATCACAATCCGAACCGGGTAAAGGTTCATTTTGGCGTATTGATCCATCATCGGAAAATAAATTGATTGAACAGGCATTTAAACGTCGACGACAACGACCAAATAGTGGTATTGGTGATCAACCTTCCGGACAATCATCTGGACGTGGTAATCATCCATCACGATCGGCACCAACATCACCATCACATCAAGGCGGTGGTGGCCATTATGTATCCGGTCTTGTAACACCAGATTCATTATCACGTGAACCAAGTCCATCACCAACACATCAGGAAAATATTGAAAGTGAAATCATTTCTACTGGATTTAATGTTGGATCAATTGTAACGCCGGCTTATCTAACGATACCTAATGCGGATAATTTTTTGATTATCAATAATAATAATAATAATAATAAAATTTATTCAAGTCGTTCAGCACCTGGTAGTCCTGGTTCAATATCAGGTAAGCTTTTTTTAAATCAATTGATCGATTTATTTCAATGGTTTTGTTTTATTTTTTCCAAGAAGAAAATATCAATAATGAACAAGTAATCAGTCAGCAACAGCAGCAACAACAACAACTACTACCACCATCGACAATGGTAACGACGATGACCAATAATAATAATGAAACATTTCCTTTGAATCCTCATCAACAACAATTGACATTAGCTAATGGTACCAAGGTTATATTGGATCGATCATCATTTTCATCATTGTCATCATCATCATCATCATCATTGTCAACAACATCATCATCCATAACATCAACACCAGCGACGACTACTTTTACAGTTGTTCAACAACAACCCGCAACAATAGCATCATCATCATCATCGGCTAATGCAGCAGCAACAGCTGCTGCTATTGCATTAACAAATTTACAGAATAAATTTGAAATTCATACCTTACAACAGCAACAGCAGCAACAACCAAATCAACAACCATCGCCTTCTACAACGCCTAAAATTATACAGCAACCTACGGTTATTGTTCAAGCTCCATCAAATAATACAAATAATAATCTACCTTTAACAACAGAACAATTGAATTTATCACGTGTTGTTATTTGTCAACCACAATCATTATCATCATTTAATACATCATCATCACTATCATCATTGTCGACAACATCAACAACGGCTGGTATGATGAATATAATAAAACCAACAACAGCATTGATTACGGCCAATGTCAATAATAGCAACAACAATTCTATCTCAAATTCACAATTACATCCATTATCACTAACGCCATCATCAACAACGACGGCGACGGCCACAACAATTCAAATGGAACAAAAACCTACGGTAACAACAACATCAGCAACAGCGACATCTGTTTCAAGATCAGCAATTGATTTATTAACAAGTGCTGCTTTAGCTGTACAACAGAATAATGATACAGTGGTAGGATCATCAACAGAATTATCATCACAGTCGTTGGATGATAAAAAACCTATGCCAGTTTTTGTTGTTGTTACCTCATCTACATCAACACCATCATCATTATCATCAGCATTAACAACAGCAACAACAACATTGACATCTACTACCGGTATTAAAAGAGATTTAACCGTCAAAAATGATGATGATGATGAAACAAATAAAAGGATAAAACTTGAAGAAAATGTTATCATTTAAAAAAAACCATAGAACAATGATTGGATTATTATTAATCATTAAGAATCAAATTTAGCCATCAAAATTACCATTCATAATCATTACTAATATCAACATCTCCTTTTGAAATGCTCTGTTTATACACAAACATTCTGTTTTGTTATGATTTTTTTTTTTTTTGGTTCCGTTTTCTATTTCTTTTTTTTTGGTCATTATCATCATCATCATCATCATCGTTTGTTAATGTATGTGTGTGTGTGTGTGTGTGTTTGTATGTTATCATTATTCACCATATATATGAAATTATTATTAGAAATTATTGATTCATAATTAATGAGAATGATTTAGAAAACATATAATACAACAATAACATGATAATGAAAATTTTTTTCGAGATCAATCAATCAATCAATCGATAAACAAACAAAAAGTTCAAAAAATTTTTTTTTCTTTATGATAGAAGGTATCCATCACAAATGTTAGATGTTTTTTGTTTGTTTGTTTGTTTCGTTGTTTGTCTGTGTGTGTGTGTGTGTGTACTGTTTATATTTTTATCAATTGAAAACAAATGGTCCATTTATAATAAAAAAAAAAAAATTTTTTTTTCATCAAATCGATTGATTGATCAATCAGTTCCAATCAGTTATATTGTCAATCCTATATACCATTCACAATAATATCTTCTCTCTAAATTTGCATGTTTTCTATCTATATCTATTTTGTATTTCGATTTGATTTTTATCGTTTTGAATCTGATATCAATGGATCCAAATGATCCAAAACAAACATACATGCACACACACACAATCACAATCGAATTTTGTTTTTTCCATTAGTATAATAACATCATTGTATGATTCTAATATATTTCCACAGTTTTTTTTTCTGATGAAAACATTCAGTCAATATAATCATCACAACCAATATAAACAACACACATTTATTATTTTGATTGATGAAACAAAATACGCATAAATTAATTTGAATTGTAATCCGAATTTCTTTTTTTTTCTTGTTTTAATTTTTTCTGGCGTTGAATATATATATATATACACGAAACAAAAGCTTGTCATCATTATTATTATTATTAAAAATGTTCAATGTTCTTTAACAACAACAACAACAACATTATGATCACCAAACAATAATAAATTTCTGATAACCAATATATACTTTGATTCTTTGAATTTCTTCACTCGATGATGATGATGATGATGATATTCAAACTGAATTTGTAAATCAAACAAAAAAAAAAAAAAAAAATAAAAACATTTTATTCGAAGAAGAAGAAAAACAAATCATATCTCATTCAATCAATCGATATCTTTTAGCATCATTCTTTTTTTTGAATTTTTTTTTCTTTCACTGTTTTCGTTTTATTTTTTGTTTATTCGTTCGATTCATCATCATCATCATCATCATCGTCAGCGTCATGTCATGCATGAATCGTCCTCATATCTCACAAATTGATTTAAAGTCGATGTTTTCATTTTTTTTTCTGTTCTTTCACCAAAAAAACAACACATTTTTTATGGTTCAAAAAAAATGAAACCAGAACAATGGATGATCATCATTCACCCAATCACCAATCATCATCATCATTAATTAATTCAATTTGATAAAGAATTTCCTCATTTATCAACAAAACAAAACAAAATAAAAAAAAATTTCAAATATCTAATCATTGATGATAATAATAATAATATATTTTATGAATGAAAAAAAATATTCATTTTGTTGTTGTTTTTTTTGATTGATTGATTGATTGATTCGGATCAATCAAAAAGGTCAATAGCATTTTGAAAGAGTACGCGTAAATAACGGGGGTCATCCTTGTAATAGATAATCAATAAAAACAGGTTTTTCTTCGTTTGATCGACATGAACACACACAAATCGAAAAACCCCTTCGATAGGGTTATGTTTTTTTTCGAATTTTGTGATGAAAAAAAATTCGAACAACTTGATTGATCGGGTTTTTTTTCACTCGAATGGTAAGTCAAGAAACAAAAAATTCATCACGTTCAATTGATCATCATCGTCGATCGTCTATGTTCGATTCGATCATCAAATTTTATTTTCCTTCATTTTCGGTTGCTGCTTTTCGATTGTAAATCTTTCTGATCATTCTGCAAAATACACCAACAATGCATTCACCAACAACAACATTTATCATTATAATGATGATAATTCACATGATTCAGGCATTGGAATTGGATTCCATCACCAACAAACGACCATCACCATCAATGATTGTAGATGATATAGATTATATGGAACAATTTAATGATGCTAGCCAAATGTTGACCGATTTGGATCAGCTTTTAGATCAATTAATTGTTGCGCAGAATAAACAAGGACAAGAAAATTTATCCGAAAAAATAATGATAATGGCCAAAAATGCTGCCCAACATGTTCGTTATAAAGATAATACACCAATATCATCATCTTCATCGGCAATTTCATCATCAACGAAATCGAATGATAAAGAAAATGTTAATCAATTATTGACGAATCTAAATGATTTGGATAAAAAACTTCAGGTAAGTTTCATAAATGATGTTTCATATGACCGATTGTAATTTGTTTTTTTTCCATCCAAAGTCAACATTTCATGATCTACAACAACGACGACGTTATGTATTGGGTGCAATGATCAGACAAATGCAATATACTGTACGTCGAATTCGTACCAATGTATCACGTATGCATACACAATTAATATCAGTGGACAATGTGGCCACACAGGTGCCGCTATTGCCAAGACCAATCATACAATCGATGAATCAATCGGCACCGGCACCAGAATTTACCGTACAACAAATGCAAATGAATAAAGAAATAATACAAGAAATTGAGCAACGTCTTTATTCGACATCGAGAAAAATTAATGATATTGTCATACGATTAAATGCAAGTCTTGATGGTAGCAACGATGTTGGTGGTAAAATTATTGCTGATAATAATGGACAACAACAACAACCATCATTAGCATCATCAACAAAAATAATGGCACAAGCAAAATCGAATCCAATTAATCCAATTAAAACATTGAATACGATCATACAGATGACGGCTTTTCAATTACAACAAAAACAGCAGAAAAGCTAAGCGAAACATTTCGATCGATCATCTCTATCGATTTATATTTTATTTATTTCAAAACGATAAAGAAAAGATTTAAAAGAATTTGATTTTAAATTGATTAATAAAAAGATCCAAAATTGTGAAACTAAATTGAACTAGTTTTTTCATCCGATTGATTGATTGATTGATTGATGATGATGATGATGATGGACCTGTTCTGTTCTTTTCAATTCATTCATATCTCTGGAGATTTTTTTTTTAAATTTTGATCTAGGATTTCGATATAAAGCAACAAAAATTAGGTCATACCTTACCAATTTTTTATGGTATAACCGAGGGGAGAAAAAAAAATACATTCAACAGGTCATGCTCATACGGCAGCAACAGCAGCAGCAGCAGGTAATGTTATCGAAAAAAAACAACAACAACAACTAGAAAAATCCTAAAAAGAAATCAAGATAAGAAATTTTAGGAAAAAAAATGGGAACAGGAAAATTATCACCATCATCATCGGTGATGATTTGATTGAATTCTTTATTCATTTTTTTTTTGTTTTTTTTTCATATGAATATTGATAATGTGTATATTCGTGTACCAAGCACCTTTTTTTTCATTGGTAAGAAAAATGAAAAATCTCCACATCAAGGAAGTTCGTCATGGTGTGATTGACTCATATATAATGATGCGGATATTCAGAGAGAGAGAGAGAGAGAGAGAGAGAAGGATCGGTCACTTTGATCGGTCAGTTGATATAAAAAAAACCTTGAAAATATAGTGGAAAGCCAACATCACGGTGAATGTATGTCGATCAAATGAACTAAAAAAATAAACAACAAAAATCTGTTCAATATGTGTGTATGACCCCGAAATCTTTGATCATGATGATGATGATGAGATGTTGGTTGTTTGAATTCTAGTTTTCAATTTGTTCGTGTTGTTGTTGTTGTTGTTTTTTAAATGATAATAATAAATTATTTAGAATCAAAAAATCAAAATGAAAAAAAAGCGGATGACCCGAACCCGAAAGATTAGCATAATGTTTGATGATAACACAAGAACATTGGTTAGAGAGAGAAAGAGAAAGAGAGAGATAAAGAGAAAAGAAAAAAAAACAAGAAAGATAAGAAAAAAGGTCGTCGCGGTCATGGTCAACCCGAATATGGTCGACCTACAATGATATGATTTGTGAATAAAGATAACTGAGAATGTAAAAAAAAGAAAGAAAGAAAACCTGGCAAACAACTTGTGGACAACAACAAAAAAATTGGAATAACGGTCAAGAAGGGTCCACCACCATACACAGCATATAAAAAGCAAAGAAACTAAACTTTTTTGATGGTTTTTGATTTCGTCAATTTTTTTTGTTGTTGTTGTTATTATTGTTGTTGTTCTGATTTTTGAATTCCAAATAAATTTTCTTTGGTGTGTGTGTGTGTGTGTGTCGACAATGAAATTCTTGATCAACATTTCTTGTTATTTACTGTTGTTGGTTGCTATAAACAGCCATGGTAAGTTGATGAATAATTTGAATTGATGAAAATTTTCATTGATTTTTTTTTTTTTTGCTATTAGTTTATGCTGCACCATCTTCAACACCAGAAGACCAGTCGCAACCAAAACAACAACAGCAACCAGCAGCAGCAGCAGCAGCAGCAGAAATTATACCAGATGAAAAATTAGCTGGTAAAAATGATGATAAAAATGATCAAGATGCATCATCGGCAGCTATACGTATACCGGTGGATAATGCAAATAAATTATTATATGATTTAGATGCACAAGTACGACAATTGTTTGATGAATCATCATTATTACCGATAAAAGAAGAAAAAAGTGAAGATGATGGTGGTGAAACAGCCGTCGCTGTGGACGATGTACAAAGCTATAGTGCAGCTAATCGTGAATTAGATATTTATCCACGACAAACTGAAACAAATGCTCAACAAGCATCGTTGACAATACAATTGGAAAATTTGGAAAAACGTTTGTTGGTAAGTTTGTTTACATCAATGTTTGTGTGATTGATGAAAATCTAATTGGATTGATATGAAAAAAAAATGTAGAGCACCATAAATGAATTACAAACTCGTCGCCGTTATTTTTCATCAACAATGTTGAGACAAATGTATAATTCCGTACATAGAATTCGTGTCAATATAAGCCGTATACAGAATCAATTTTCTGTTGCACAACCATCACAATCATCTGGTTCATCTGGTGGTGGAAGACCTGGCCAATCTGGTATGATGCAAAATCTACAACAACGTGTTACTGATCTACAAAAAGCTGTTAATGATATTATTAATCGTGTAACGAGTACATTTCAAGGACCGAATGCACCAAAACCAACTGGACATCATCATCAGGCATTACAAGCGGTTAATTTTTAAAGAAGAACAAAAAAAAATCTTACTGACCTAACCAAAAAAAACAAAACAAAACAAAAAACAAAAAAACAAATGAACAGATAAACAAAACAGACAAAATTACTACTCACCATTTACCATTCATTCATCATCATCATCAAATTAATTTATTTCTTCATTCTAACCCCTTTCTTTCCTTTTTCTAATTTATTTCTTTAAATCAATTTGGATCTGTATAAAAAAAATGAATGAATGAAAACATTCCAAAAACACGTGTCTGTGTGTGTGTGTGTATGAAAATTACGACGATGATGATGAATATAAATGATGAATGAAATAGTTGAATGAAAATTTATTTATTTATATGAAAACATGATTAAAATAATTTTGAATTTTTTTTAAAACGACGACACGAATAGTTTGTGTATGCAAATGTGCGTTTAATTTTTTTCATTTTTGACCTATTTACAATTTCTATTTACAGAAAAATTTTGATTTCTGTGTGTTTGTGTGTATGTGTGTGTGTGTGTGTGTGAGAAATTTTAAATCTTTAAAATAATTGCTGATTAATGGCACTACAATAAACTAAATTAAAAAAAAAAATTTTTTTTTTGCTTGAATATTCTATCATGGTATCTAAAATATTTAGATGATACTAAATATAGGAATCGATACATTTCGTAACATTTCATTGGCCAATACAACACCATCGGTTTCAATCATACGAATAATTGGATCAAACATACTTGTATCGGAAAGCATTTGATTGATCAACATACTTAATGCTGAACTAAAATTACCTAGGCCACGAATCAATACAGTAATTTGACCTGGTTTCCATACTTTTAGCTTATCAACACGTTGTTGTACTTGTGGTTCTTCTTCTTCATCACTACCACCATCCTGTACATCGAATTCATCATCTTCACTTTCTGGTGGCGATAACTGTGTAATCTGTACCTGTGCTTTAGCTTTTTTTAATTGTGCTTCAAGATCACCATCGAATAATAGACGCCAATCTTGTATGACACGATATTTATAATGTATACGTGCATCTTCAATACCAACGGTTAAACCAAGTGAAATTGTATCATTCTGGCAAAGAACCCATGCTGGTTTTTTACGTTCAAACGTATAGGCACGTGTTACACCACCGCTATGTAAAAAGATTTGTAAATTATATTCCTCTAATTCGATAGTTGCATTCGGTAGCTGTATGAAGTAGAAAATTATCAGTACATAAATAATACACAAATGAAACAAATAATTCACTTACCGCAAATGGTTCCATAACACGAACTAAACGTTTTAAGAAACGAAACAAACTGTCCACATATTCATCCAATTCTTCACCCGGTTCACATGGAACTTGACGTTTATTTCGTCGTCGACCAGCACGACCTGATATTGATTCATGATTCATACGTGATTCCATCATCCATAATTGTCCATCATCATCTTCTTCTTCTTCTTTTGATGATGATGATGATGGCGACTGTTGTTGTTGTTGTTGTTCATCATCCGACAGAGTAAAACTATCTAACATTGGTCTAAGATTCCATGTACCGGTTTCATGTATGCCCAAATGATCAATCATAATGGTTTCGAATTTATCATCAACTTCATTGATTACTTTTTTCATTAAATTTGATGCAATCAATTTACTTATATCGATTGTAGATGAAGACGGCGACGACGAAGACGAAGACGATGATGATGAATATTCACCACCATTATTAATGAATGTTACCATTTGTGAATCATAATAATTATAATGTGATCGCATACCAAAACCGGCAATCTCCAGATGATCATCATTACGAATGGCGGCAATTTTACCGGCAAATATTGTACGCCATCCATATATTGTATATGTTAAACGTCCTTTATCTGAATATGATTCCATTTTTTTCGATTTAAATGATATGCCATTTACTTTATAGAACATTGTCAAACGAACGTTTGGCATACGAAGTAATGCAGAGATTTTTTTCGATTTGGAATTGGCTGCAATATCGGCTACATTGAATTGATTAATACCGGATATTTTTATTGTATCAATTGATACATTCAATTTATATTCCGGTAGATGAATGGGCATATTGAATGTATCCAACAGTACCAATTCATCATTCAATGGTGCCGTTCCATTCAATGTATGTGGATCAAATGTAAGCTGTTCAAGTGATAGAAATTCACGTAAACGTTGTAATTTATTCTTTATAATCGGATTTACAACATTTACATCGAATGCTTTATCTATATGCAAAATGAAAAAAAAATTCAATCAAAAAAAAACAGAATAAAATCATTAAATTCTTACCATTCTTCAATGGTACATATGATGATGATGATGATTGATCTTTGAAAAATTTCTGTGCATCCGTACCGAAATCGAATTTAATCTTGATTTTTGAAAAATTTGCCGGATGTAATATTATTGTTTCACTGGTGGTGGTGCCATCATCATCATCACTACTATTTTTACTATTATCATTGTAAGATGAAACGAATAATGAATGTAAAAATAATAATAATAATGTAATTATGAATAAAATTGATTGATTATTTGTTGATAAAAAATTTGGTCGACAACGACGAATATGATAAATTTCAATGGCCATCATTCCAGTATCATTTCAATGGAACAACACACAAACACACACACACAAGAACAAACAAGACAGTGTAATTTGTAAAAATGATCAATCAACAAACGAGACAAATTGCAATATGACCATTCAATTTAAAATTGGTTGGTCGTTTTTATCATCATCATCACACACACAGGTAAATTTAACCGTTTTGGATCGTTTCGTTTGGGTCGTCATCAAATGGAACACAGATAAGAGAAGACACTTACACACACACAGTGAATCAAGAAAAGTTTGGAAAAAAATCTCTATGTAATTTTCGTTTTTACACGAGGAAAAAAAATTTGTTTTTTTTTCATTGAGAAAATGAGAAAAACAAATGGTCAACAAACAACAACGACAACGACAAATCTACTTTTGATTAGTTTGGTATGATGACCAGGTTTTACACCATACATTGTTAAATTGTAGGTGAGAGATAGGTGAGAAAAAAACTGCTAGGCCCTAGATTATAAACTACCACCACCATCCAATATGAAACTGACTAAATAAATGAATGATGATTATGTCGATATGAATTAATCGATCGATTGATTGATCGATAATCGGCTAGACACAAACACTGTTATTGACCATTCCCAGGTCAACGTAACAAAATAAACAAACAAACAAACAGGTGTTTGACTTTCACTTTATAATAATAGTTATATATAAAAAAAACTAAAAAACAAGATAAACCAACAACAACAACAGTGTTTGATCCAGAAAAAAAGCCAAAAATAGCCATTTCTTTTGGCTCTTTTTCATTCTCTTTGGTCTTGTTGTTGTTGTTGTTGTTGTTGACCATCTTTTCTCTCTCTCTCTCTCTCTCTCTTGGTCTCATCATTGGGAAATTATTCAAAAAAAAAAAAAAAAAAATTTCGCTTTCGTTTTTTGTATTTTTATGGACCAGTGGAACCCAATAAAGAGAGAGAGGTTGTTTTCTCTCCCTGTCGGTCTCTCTCTCGCTTTTTTCGATCGATCAATAAATCAAATTCGATACTCATATGATCATGATGATGATAATGATGATGAAAAAAAAATTTTAGACATAACTCTTGTTTGTTATGTTAATAAAATGAATGAAATAAAACAAAAAAAAAATTATAAATACGAGATGAATTTTTGATCATCAACCCAATTGCTTTATGTGTGTTTTTGGGCTAAATTTAGAATCATCATTTTCTTCATTTAAAATCGGTGTGTGTGTGTGTGTGTGTGAAAAAGTGATAGGCAGAGATAGAGAGAGGAAACATGATTTTGATGAGAAATCAAATTGTTCAATCAATCGAATCCAATCAAATCGAACATTTTGAATGACAATATTTTCTTCTTTTTTTATGAGTACAGTGAACTTGATGCTTTGAATTTTGAATTGTTGACGGCCGATTCGAATGATGATGATGATGATAATGGTCGATGATCGTTCGATCACGATCGATGATCGAACCTAGACAACCTTTGACCTAGATACATTTGAATGACGATAGAAAAAAAAATTTAGTGGAAGGTTTTTTTTATGGTAAGACAAAAAAAAACGTAAAATAAAATTTAATAGATGGTAAAAATAAATTTTAAAAACGCGCGTTCTCATCATCAAATGAATATATAGAAAACAAACAAACTTATGATATTACCATTATTATCTTGGACATCATGTTAAATGACCATATGAAAAGATGGATATTGATTATAGATGATACTTACATTCTTTAATGTTGACGTATTCGATAATCTCTAATGGAAATATGAATGGACGATATAATTGTTATAGACAAAAAATCAAAAAAAAAAAGTAAAAGTAAAAGTGTATGTGTTATATAAATATAAAAAAAAACACACACACACATAAACCCGCTGTTATCGGTTTCGAATGTTTCTATTTCTATTTACACTTACGTGTGTGTGTGAAATGTAAATATCCGTCGATGTTTTTTTCCCTCTTGGATTTATTGAATGATGGTGATGAGGATGATGATGATCATTCAAAATTGTTTCCATATTACAATTCCAATCTGGTCCATCATAATCATCATTCATTCATCATTTGTTCACTAATTGTGTCGACGACCGATCAAACAATTTTTCCTTATTCATTTTTTTTTCGGGTAAATTTGGTTGATTTTTCCGTAACCAATGATCGATAATAAGAACGGTAAAAAAAAGTAAAAGTCAAATATAAATTCAACATTTTTTTCGTTTATAAATAGTTTCTTTTTCGATATTGCCAAAAATGGTCAACACTGATGCTTGATGGATGGTGATTATAAATGATGGACATGTTGAAACGAGAAAAAAAAATAAATTTGCCAATTATCGATGAGAAGATGATTCTAGGTTTTTTTGGATGATTTATTGATCATCAACATTTTTTAAAAAAAAAAGAAATCATTTTTCTTTTCAATTGAATCAAATTTCGAATGAAAAAAAAAAAAATTTCGATACGTCCTATATGAATAATGTTTCAGGATTAGCCACAAAAAAACGGGCGAGTTTCAATGAAATTTTTTTTTTATTTTTCTTTTTTGGATGTTTTTTTATTATTATTATTGATGTTTTTGTGTGTCTGTGTGTATGTAATATGTAATAATAATAATAATATTTGTATACAATCAATCAACCAACCAAACAAAACAAAACAAAACAAACAAACAAACCTTAAGATCATATCATCATCATCATCTTATATTCGATATAAATCAATTTATCGAATATCAAGTCTTTCGGTTTATATTCAACAACAACAACAACAACAAATTTTAAATATTCGCGAATGGAATCGATCAATATTCCTGATGATTTTTTTTCTATCTCTGATTCTGTGTGTGTGTAATAAACAAAAAAAAACAAACAAATGAATGAAAAATAAATTTTTGTCTACATTTCTTTGCACACACACAAACACACACATACATACATACCTTTAAATCTTGAAGAATTTTTTTTTTATTACCACTAAATTATAATTAGTCTGTGTTTTTGTTTTTGTTTCACATCACCGCCAATCATTCAATTTTTTGATTTATAGTTTGTTTTCTGTGATTAAAAATTTTTTTTTTTAATTTTAATGTCATCGTCATTGACATAATAATAAAATCTATATATATATATGACCACGACGTTGTTTGTTTGTTATATAATAATAGATGTTGGTTGATATAACAAACATACACATACGTACATTTTTTTTTCTCTCTTGATGACAATAATGGGATCAACATTTTCAAAACGTTTACAATCATTGATTGAATCATTACCATTTTTTCAAACATTACACATAACAATGGTTGGCCTTGATTCAGCTGGTAAAACTACGGCATTATATCGTCTGAAATTTGGCCAATACATTAATACATTGCCAACTATTGGTTTCAATTGTGAAAAGATTCGTATTGATTTTAAAAAATCCAAGGTTTGCTTTTTATTGTTGTTGTCGTTGTTGTTGTTGTTGAATACATTGATTGATCATTGATGTTTGCTTTTCATTTTCATCATCAGGGTGTTTCATTCACAATATGGGATATTGGTGGCCAAGATAAATTACGACCATTATGGATACCATATACACGTTGTACGGATGGTATTATATTTATGGTCGATTCGGTTGATGATGATCGTTTTGAGGAAGCACGTATTGAATTGATGCGTACATTAAAATTTCCACAAAATGCACAAGTACCGGTATTAATATTTGCCAATAAACATGATTTACCAAATTCAAAAAATCCAGATGAAATAACACAAGCATTAGGCCTAAATGATTTGAATGGCAAACATTTATGGCATATACAATCATGTTGTTCAATCACTGGTGATGATCTTGAAGATGGTCTTGAACATCTTTATGAAATGATAATTGAACGGCGTCGTATGCAAAAATTGAATCCAAATAATCATTTTCATCATGGATCGAATAATAAAAGGAAAAGATTATAGAAAGCAATGGTCCAACAATAATGATTCCGGTTAACAACAATTCACACCAACATTGCGTTTGTTTATTTGTTTGCTATAAAATCCTGATCATTTGATGCCAAAATTATATTCAAATTATTGACGAAGAAAATAATCAGCCACATTATCTTATGTTTTTCTTTTTTTTCTTCCTATTCCTATTCCTATCAAAAACAAACAACAACAAATCATTTATTTACCTGTTTATCCTTGGTTACCTATTGGAATTCTTTCTTTTTTTTTAATTACTTACCTTTCACACACATACACAAAAAAGTCTAACAATTTTCTCCATCCAAATGGGCCAATTTATTTGTACATTTCAAACACAGAAATATAAAAATCTTTTTTTCGCATGTAAAATATTGTAAACAAAATTGATTAAACAATTTAAATAATTATATTTACCTGAAAAAAAAATTTTATTCTTGATTCTTTTCTTTTTATTCTTGAAAAAATGTTTGTTATACGAGGATTCGAAATTTTTTTTTTTTTTTGAATTTCAACTATTTCCACCTTGATGATTACACCTAAATGAATGAATGTTGGTGATTTGATTGAAGAATTTTTTTTTTGAGAATTTCAATTTTTTTGCAATGAATTATCCACAAACAAATACCGTTCATTATCATCTTTATCGTAAATCATGTTCACCAGATTATTATTCAATAATTGATCATTATTTTGAACATCTTGCCGTCTATCTTAATGGCTATATCTGGCATAATGAATGTTTTCATTTGAAACAGCAAAAAAAATCTTTTGATCATCAAAATATCATCGATCAACAATATCTATTTGGTCAATGTAATTATGGTGAAAATATTGAAGATGAATGGTTCATTGTATTTTTATTGAAAACATTAACCGAATTTGATGAAAATCTTTTCGTTCGTATACAAGATGAAGATGGTGAATTTCTTCTAATTGAATCGGCTGAACATCTACCTGGATGGGCACAAGAACCACATCGTACAATTGATCGTGTTTTTATTCACCGTGGAAATATTCATCTAGTTTCATCTAAATATGTGAAAAAAGATTCAAATGCTTTGAATAAATTTTCACTGGATTGTATCGATTTCATTCGATCGAATCCGAACAAGACCGAATGTAATGAATCCATACAGCAATGTATCCGAAATCGAATTAAAATTTTTTCCCATAATCTGGATAAATTACATCATAATGCACGTTGTTTGTTGCCTATATCATTGGCCATTCTACTTGATCATCATCCTGAACTTATCGCCGCTGCTGTTCGTGCATTCTATTATCGTACACCAGATGATGTGAAAATCATTGGAACACATCAGTTCTATTCTTCGGATAATCAAACAGCAACAATCATTACGAATGTTCGATTTAATCGTTGCCTTTATGCTCAATTAGTATCACAAGATGTAACTGATGTCCGTAAATTGTTGTTGTCATCATTATCGAATGAAGATCGAATTCATCAGAATGGAGCTAAAATTATTGCTGGTTTCGAAATTTTACTGAAAAATTATCAACATATGAAATCATCACTGGATAGTGAAAATTTTGAAAAAAATTTTGCTTCGGCAGCAAAACGTGTACATGAATTTCTTACGATCACTTTGACCGATGAATTGACCAGCAAATTTTTATACAATAGGAACAAAAATCATTACCATCCGAAGATGATGATGATAGTTGGCTAAATATCGATGAAGAACAATTTGATCGTTTATTAAGTGTGAAATTTAATCAACAAAAACAACCATCATCATCATCATCATCAGCAACAAAGGAAGAAATTGTCAAAAATATTCCTGAAACATTGATGAAATTTTTTCAAAATCAAAATGCTGGCCTAGATGGTGTTGAGCCGCCTCCACCATCACCACTGCAACCGAAAGCTGCTAATGAATCAAAATCAACAAAATCGTTTGATTTAATCAAAGAATTTAATGAAAAAGAATTTGTTGAATTTATGGAAAAAATGGCTATATTGGAATCTGAAGATTATTCAGATAAATCTGAAAATGATGACACCGATACAGACGATGATGATGATGATTCCAATAAACTACCAGAAATGGAAGCCTATATTGCCAAAATGGATAGTGAATTAGCACAAACAATTTTGGCAAATAGTTTTGAACGAGCTCCAAAAGAATTAGATTCAGATGATGATGATGATGACAATGAAGAAAATGATCTCAAATATAATGCAGTATCCAATATATTGAAAAGTTTGAATGAAGAAATTGAAACAGCCGATAGTGATGTTGTAGGACCGGCAACAGCATTGTTTGCCTACATGAATCAATCATTACCCGAATTGAAAATAAATCCAAGTGACAAGAAAAATTTACTAAAGAAATAACGATCAAAATTCCATTCGTTTTTGTGCCTTAAAAATGGATCGTTGTTTTTTCATCTCTAAACGTCGTATAGCAGCACGTTCACGATCTTGACGTTGTTTTTCCAGCGTTTCAAATGATGGTTCCAATTTAGGCGGTTTAGCCGCTTCGGCCAAATAGCAGCGTAGTTTATCCATACAATCAGCTACATTTAATAATTGTTGTCTTGTTTTATCTGATCGTACGAGCCAATATCCATCTTTATTGATGGAATTTTTATGCTATAAAAATTGAAATTGTTGTTTTTGTTCAATTTATAATCAGAGAAAGATTTCAATTTTTTAAAATGAAATAAACATACCAATTCTGTGATACGATTTTTAATATCATCTGGTATCCATTTAGCTGTTGGTAGATGTAATTTCATCGTTACTTTTGTATAATTTCGATTAACATTTTGACCACCGGGTCCAGAACTAGTACAATAACTAATATCTAATTGATTTATTGGTATATAGCCAGTGAATGTATTGTTTACAAATGATTCTTCCTAATTTATTTATGAATGAAAATCAAATAAAATGATGATGATTTATTGAAAATTGTTTTTTGATTGTTACCTGTTGTTGTTGTTGTTGCGATGTATTATGAAATTGTAGAATTTGTGGCCCAGATAATCTAGAAATTCTGATGGTGGACATTCCATGATAATATCGGGAACAATTTCGTAGAAATGATGTGGCCAGCATTTTTTTTTTTTTGAAAATGAAATTTAAAAAAAAACAAATCCTGAATCACATGAATTCATGAAGAACACATGAAGATTCGAAAGATATTTCGACTAATGTGTGTGCTACTGTATAGGTGAAAATAGTGTAGAATTTTTTTTTAATTTTTTTTTCTAGATTCGAATGATAAAATCGTATTCGAAATTAATACAATGGAAACATCCACAGCCGATGATAAACAATCAAAGCCAAGAAAATCAAATCAAAGACGTCGAATGAAATTGATTCGTCGTCGTGCTAACCGTAAACAAGCTAAACATTTAACGAATCTAATGATAACTGAATCAAATGAACAAGTTGGTAAATTTTATGAAAAAATCCGCAATGAATATGATCATCGAAAACAACAATATGAACTAAATGAATTGAATAGAAAACAAGTTGAACCATTATTGAATGAAATTGGTCGTAAACGATCCGAACTTGTATCCACACTAGAGAAAATAGTGGCCATACAAAATTATCGAAAATCTTTGAACAACAACAACAATGTGGCCGATGACGATAATGATCGATTCTATCGAATAATTGGTGAACAAATACAAATCATTCGTGAACAAATTCGTACCACAAATCGAGAAGAAACAATCATACGAAATCAAATTCTAGCTACGAATAATGATGATGATGAATCAGTAAAATTCCTATCCGATGAAAAATTAATCTGTACAAAAAATCAACATAAAAATCTATTCAAATCAATCAATTTTAATCGATTATTACGATTATATGATCGCCGACGATTATCATAACATCTGATCGTTGATTTCCGCCATCAACAACAAAAAATATAAATATAATATATTCTGGTCTTCCATACGCATTATCATCATCATCATCAACTTTAAAGTTTTTTTTATATCCTCATATGGCACCGCCAAACATATTTTATTGAAGATCAAAAAAAAAAAAAAAAAAATCATACGATTTGTTTGTACATGTGTGTGTGTGTGTGTGTTTATCAAACACAATTGTAATACATGTAGTTCAATGAATGTTTCTGATATATAAAAAATGGTAACGATAAAAAAAAGAATACTTTTTCAACACCAATGTGGCGTGTGTGTGTGTGTGTGTGTGTCTGATATCATTCGATTTTAGTGCGCGTGTTTTTTTTTCCATTTTTTTTCTCTTCAATGCAATGTAAGTAGTACACATATTTTTATTCGGTTCTTTGCCCGATAAATGGTCCTCTAACTGTGAATGAATTTTATTCTCACTCATCACCATCATCATCATATATTTACATCCCTGTAATCAAAGAACTATATTCTGATTCCGCGTTCATCATCATCGGGAATATTTGATCGAGGTAAGTTTTTCTTGTTTCTGATTTCAGTAAAACAACAACAATTTTTTTTTCTTGATGATGCTTATATAATAATTTATTTTATTGTTATCTATAGAACAAAAAAAATAATAATAAACAACCGCATTTGTATCATATACACAAACGCTGTGTTTTCTCAAATCATAACCGCATCATTCGAACATTTTTTTTTCTTGATCAATGAATCACCACTATTGACGATGACGTAATCATCATCATCATCATCATTTATATTTATTTATTATCATATCAACAACCTTAATCATAACAAGGAAAGAGAAATTTATTTAAAAAAAAAACATTCAAACATTGAAAAGTTGTCCGCAACTGGTTGCTATCGATTGCGTTGATTCAAACATTTTTAATGAAATATAAATTCCATTTCAATAAAGAAGCATATGACATCCATGGTAACAAGAAAAAAGATAACAACCATAGATTGAAAAAAAAATCAACGAAAAATGAAAGAATATGATCGATATATATTGGAATTATAAAATTTCAAAATCGAATAGGTTGTTAAACATCAAATGTTGACCACAACAACCTATTTATTTACTCTACTCTTCTCTTTTTTTTGTTGTTGTTGTTTCAATCTCAAAAAAAACTTTCCATAAATCAATCAACGTCTCTTTTTTTTCTTAGTTTTGTTGTTGTTGTTGTTGTTTAACAAACATTGAATTTTTACTTATCGACATCATCATCATCATCATCCACGAACCACAAAAAAAGAGATCAAAGAGAAAAGTGTATTCACTGTGTGTGTGTGTGTATATTTGGTTTTTTTTTCTCACCATCATCATCATCATCAAAGGTGGATTTAAATTTTGCCCATCGTTGTTGTTTGAAATTGTTAACCATTTCAAACTTGATTTTCATTTTGTTCATTTCGTTTTTTGTTTTTGTTATTGTTGCTGTTGCTGTTTGTTGTTTTTATTTTTCTTCATATTTTTCAATCATCGTTTGTTTGGTTTTTTTTGCCTTATAAATAAATAGTTCATTTTGGATTTTTTTTTAAATTCAACTCGATTCATCAGCCATGTCGCCAGCTAAAAAGGTTTGATTCTTTTATTTAATTTTTTTTTTAAATTTAAAATTTGATAAATTTTTTGTTTAGGAAGTCTATATTGTTTCGGCTAAACGTACACCATTAGGTTCGTTTCAAGGTTCACTTTCATCGGTATCGGCCACACAGCTTGGTTCGATTGCTATTCGTGCATGTTTAGAAGATATTGGTCTATCCGGTAATGATGTCGATGAAGTTATTATGGGAAATGTATTGCAAGCAAATGTTGGACAAGCACCAGCACGTCAAGCATCACTTGGTGCTGGTATTACACAATCGGCCCCTTGTACAACAGTGAATAAGGTCTGTGCATCCGGTATGAAAGCGTTAATGTTTGGTACACAAAGTATTATGCTTGGTGATAATGATATTATCATTACTGGTGGTATGGAAAGCATGTCGAATGTTCCATATTATCTTTCAAGAGGTATGTTTCTGATTAACCTAGATTTTCATTTGTTTCATTTTTTTTTTTGTTTAATTTGATTGAGTCGTGAAATTTCATTGAACCTAATGATGTTAATAATTTTACAAACAGTGCCTGAAGAAGAGTGTCCAATCCATTTAGGTTAGGTTGATGACCCAAATTTTTGTTTGGATGCTATTTTTACTCTTGTCCATCTTCTCTCTCTCTTTTTTTTTCTTTTTTTCCTTACATTAGCAAATACTTGTAGTACGTAAAACAAAAATTTCTTTATCTAATCTAACATTTTCATATCTCTTTTTGCGAAATTCCAATAGGTAATACACCATACGGTGGTGTCAATCTTGTGGATGGCGTTGTTCGTGATGGCCTTACCGATGCCTATGATCAAATACATATGGGTTTATGTACGGAAAATCTTGCACAAACATTCAATATTACCCGTGAAGAGACTGATGATTTTGCAAGACAATCATATCAACGTGCGGCAAAAGCCCGTGATAATGGTATACATTCAAAAGAGATTGTACCAGTCGTTATACCAGGACGTAAAGGAAAACCCGATGTAACCATTACCGATGATGAAGAGATTGGAAAAGTTAACTTTGATAAAATACCATATCTTAATCCTGTATTTCGAAAAGATGGTACAATAACCGCTGCAAATGCAAGTTCATTGAATGATGGTGCTGCTGCCTGTATATTAATGTCCGAAACGGCATTATCTAAATATGGTTATACACCAATGGCAAAAGTGATTGGCTTGGCTGATGCTGCAATCGAACCAAAAGATTTTGGTATTGCTCCAGCTTATGCTATTGAAAAATTACTTAAAAAAACTGGCGTTTCAAAATCACAAATTGCACATTGGGAATTGAATGAAGCATTCAGTACTGTAGGTTTGGCTAATATTAAAAAACTTGGTCTTGAACCAACGAAAGTTAATCCTAATGGTGGTGCCGTCAGTATGGGTCATCCACTTGGGTATGTTTTTTTTTATTATTCATCATCAATAAATCATACATCATTTCTAAAATATTAATTTTCACAGATGTTCCGGTGCACGTATTGTTAACATTTTAGCACATCATCTTAATCCCGAAGAATTGGGTATTGCTGCCATTTGTAATGGAGGTGGTGGTGCTTCAGCTGTTTTAATACAAAAGCTGTGATATATATAAAAAATTCAAACAAAACAAAACAAAAAAAAATTATTATTCTATAGAGATAATTATGTGCATGCAAATTACATTTTTTTTACAATTTATAAATTTATCGATTATTATATAACAAAAACAATCAACAACAACAACAACAACAATCGTTTACACACACATACACACACAATATAGATATTCAAATGTTGGCAATCCATAATAATTACCCTTATTTTTATTATTTGAAAAATTTGAATTTGAATAAATGATAAACTTTTTTTTTATTTGTTCAACTCTGTATGCATAGTTTATTACAGATTTTATTGCTTAATTCAGAAAATCGTTTAAAAGTTTCAGATTCGGGATATTTTTCAATAAAATCACTGCCTTCATCACAACATTCTGCTAGACCAGTCTCAATAGGTATCGTTACAAGAAGATCTAATTGAGCATATTCTGCTAATGTTTGGCCACCACCTTGTGAAAAAATTGGACTGCATTCCTGTGTATAGTCAAAGTTGACATTGTAAGTGATGATGAATGTATGATGATAATAATAATCAGCAACACTTACCGAACAATGTTGGCATACATATCCGCTCATATTTTCAATTAGACCAAGAATTGGTACATTTCCTTTATGGCAAAATGTTATTTCACGACGTACATCACCGACGGCCACCGATTGTGGTGTGGTCACTAGTATAGCATTTGTTTGGCATTTGGTTGGCAAATTGTTTAAACATTCCACAACACTGATATGTTCATCAGAAGTTCCAGGTGGAGAATCAACAATTAAAAAATCTAATTCAGCCCAATCAACATCGGTAAGAAATTGGCGAATCATTGCCGTTTTACGTGGTCCTCGCCATATGACAGCCGCATCCTGATCATTCAATAAGAATCCGATCGACATAACACTCAATACAGGTCGATCATGTTTTTCATATTTTATCGGGATCCATCTACGAAATATTGATCGATGAATTATCGTACAATAATGTAAATTGACCACACTTACCCATTCGAACCTTGGGTGACATTTTCACCAAGCAAACCCAACATACGAGGCGTACTTGGTCCACAAATGTCAATATCAAGTATACCAACTTTATAGCCACGATGTTGTAGCGATAATGCTAATTGACAAGAAACGGTACTTTTACCGACACCACCTTTACCCGATAAAACAAGTAGCACATGTTTAACGTTTTCGATGCCCATTATTGTGTCAACATGACAATACAATATTTTTGATTCAATCAAAATCGATCTGGATTCATTCATATAATAGACCATTCACAAAGAACGTTCGTAAATAATTATTTTCGATCGATTGATGAACTTTGGATCGGAAATAATTATCATCATCACCATAATAATAAAAAATCATGGTGTCTATGCATCAACTATCAAGGTTATAACTTGTTGCTATCACAATCAAGTAAGCATGACTTGGCCGCTTTTCATCATTATCGTCATCATCATTACCGTTTGCAATTCATCATATGCATACATAATGATGAGATGATCTAGCGACTGTCGACTTTTTTTTCACCAAGACCAACATCGCCATCATTAACATGAAGTCATGGCCATTCTGGTAATTAATATTGATAAGCACGTCGCATTTTGATCCAGAGCCAATTTGTTGATTTTTTTTTTCGTTCGTTTGTGTCTAACACCTCATTCGTCATTATCATTTGTTGTTATTGACTTCAACAGTCGATCCAACAACAACAACAACATGGATCATTAAGAATCCTTTTCCCGTGTGTGTGCGTGTGAAAATGATAATTAACTAACTGTCCCCTTTCCTCTTTCTCCTTTCAACATTTTAATGAATGATGATGATGATAAGAGTCATTCTCATTCATTTTATATTATTATTTGATGACGCATATATATATGTAGAACAGCAGTCAATTGCAAGGAAAGCAAAACTGCAGTCAGTTATTTATATTGAACAACAGTGATTCTCAAACAAAACAAAAAAAAGTCACAAACATTAATTTTTTTTCAAATTCTTTTCTGAATAAAACAAAAAAAAAACGCAGTTACATAACGGTTATTCATCTTTCCAATCAATTATCAGCATTTTTTTTTTGGTGACCACTGAATTGGGGATATTTTTTTTTTTTTAGAAATCAATATCCATCAATTACAAGTTGAGAACCACTGATCGAATCTATTCGACCACTACCTCAGACGGACAGAAAATAATTTTTTTTTTTTTTTTTGAGTTGAGTTTACGTGGTTACCATTGTGTCTTGCAATTATATGTGTCTCTGACTAAATAACTCTTGAATTCATCGAAAACAACAACAACGACATCGACGTCGACGACAACGATAATAAAAAAAAAAAATAATAACGGCAACAAGGCGATCCTGTTGTGTGTGTGTATCCACAACATCGAACAATAACTTTTACATTCAAACGTATCATCATCATCATCATCACTGAGACAATCGTAAAAAATCCACCGAACGTATCTTTTTTTTTTAATGGACAAACCAGCTTCTTGTGGATGAATCAACGATAGCCAGACGATAATCAAACAACTGTTCCAACAACAACAAGTGAACATCTTTTTTAATCATCATCATCATTATTATATGCATACACATTCCGATTTTGATTCTGAAACGAAAACAATCACAAATAGTGAGTAGTAACGGTATTCATGTTTTTTTTTTTTTTTTTTTTTTGACTTTCACCTTTAACCTTTTTTTTCTTGATTTTATAGTTTAATCTCTATAAAAATGGCTAACATGTTGAATGTGCAGGAGCTACGCCGTAACGTGATCAATGTGGTGAAAAATTATTCCGATGCACAAGTCAAAGTACGAAAAGCAACATCGAATGAACCATGGGGTCCATCGGCAACGTTGATGGCCGAAATCGCTGATCTTACCTATAATGTTGTAGCATTTTCAGAGATTATGCAAATTATTTGGAAACGATTGAATGATCATGGTAAAAATTGGCGTCATGTTTATAAAGCATTGGTGTTGTTGGAATATTTGATTAAAACTGGTTCAGAAAAAGTGGCCCAACAATGTCGAGATAATTTATTCGCCATACAAACTCTCAAGGATTTCCAGTACATGGAAGACAATAAAGACCAAGGTCAAAGTATTCGTGAAAAAAGTAAATTGCTTGTTAATCTGCTTAAAGATGAGGAAAAATTAAAAGTAGAAAGATCACGTGCCCTTAAAGCAAAAGAACGATTCTCTCAATCCATGTCTTATATGGGTGAACGTAGTGATAATGGTGAACAAGCTTTTCGTGCTTCAACTAGTTATCCAGAATCATTATCGCATAACGAAACATCGTCACGTGCTTTGAATTCTGAATTGGAATCAGCACGACCTCAGACTGCAGGTGAAGAAAAACTTCAACTTGAATTGGCGTTAGCCATGAGTAAAGAGGAAGCCGAACAAGAAGAACGTTTACGTAAAAACGATGATCTTCGTCTAAAATTGGCGTTAGAAGAAAGCGAGAAGAATCGACTTAAATCTGGCGATGTTGGCGAAACTTCTCATCAATCAGCTGTCGATGAACTGCTCAGTCTGGCTGGCCCAAGCACCAGCAGCCGTGTCAATGATCCATGGTCTTCGACATCAACACCAGCCACAGCGCCTATATCACAGTCATCCACATCAGCCGGTTCGTTGTTGCCTTCTCCACCGATAAATAGCAAAAGTCATAGGGTGGTAACAAATCATCAACAGAATGATCCTTGGTCTACAGTACAGCCTACTGGTTCTAATTCCATGGATTTTGATAACTTGAAATCGAATAGTTTGGCTTTCGATGATCCATGGTCGACAACATCTTCATCACAGGCTCCGGTTATTGCTTCCAATGATCCATGGTCATTGAATACTACTGCTATTGGTCCGAATGTTGCAAGGAATGATCCCTGGAATTCCCCATCTTCATCAGCCACATTGGACAAAAAATCATTTGATGGTAATGCTGCTATTGTATCACTTGTTTCACATGATAACTTTATTTATTTATTTTTGATATGCACAGGATTGCCTGAACCAGTAAAGACATCGACAACAACTCCAATTCGTCGTACACCAGAAAGTTTTCTTGGTCCAAATTCGAATCTGGTAAATTTAGACGCATTGGTTAGCAGTAGCAAATTGCAAAGTTGTAAGTAAAAGAATCTTGTTGCTATTTTTTTGTTTATCATGTTTGTATCGTTGTAGCTACATCACCGAACAACAATCCATTTGCATCGGCCGTTCCACAACCAGTAATGAATCCGTTCCAGGCTAATAAACCATCCCAGCCAACCATTAACGAATTACGAGCACAAACACAAGGCAGTGGAATGTTGATTGGATCGGCACCAATTCTCATATCGTCATCACCATCATCATCAGTCAATACTACTGTGCCCTTTTCTTCATCGTCGTTCCATCAAACCAGCAACAATTTTACGACGTTACCATTGTATCCACAATTGCCGCAATTGTCATCTTCGTTACACAGTAGTAGCCAACAGAATTCTGTATGGGGAAATTCAAATAATGGCCAATCGTCTGCCTTTACATTGTCATCACCAAATAATCCGTTTGCAATGTGATCCAATCACCACACACATACACATACACACAAAAATACACCTCTCTCTTGCTAGGCATTTCCTTTCCCTTTTTTCACCTTTAGTTGCATTTTTTTATCGATTCGATTTGACCAGTGATTTATTATTGATGATGATGAGAGAGAAAGAGAAACAAAAACGTTTTACCTCTGACTGTATATATCGAGGACAAAACAACTTGACTTATCATCGATGTATGATTTATTCTCTTTAGACAATAACAATGATTTTATTTAATGAAACGCAGCACACACACACACACACACACACACACTGACCTATGTATTACACACAACGGAATGAAGGCTAAATGTAATGACTTTTTCATAATTTGGTAATAAATTCAATCTTGATATCTTCATTACGTAATCGTGGTACAATTTCATCTGGTTCAAATGCTACAGCTGGTGTTATTACTCCATAATGTACATTATCGTTTCGTTTTAGCTTATCAAGTAATGCTAATGCTGTTTGAACGGCAATTTTAGCCGTATCTATATAGGCTAAATCTCCACCAGATATGGTCACTGCACTGGTCTGAGTCATATTGTCAGAGGTTAAAGTGGAAATGCCATTTGGCCATCCATATCCAATCAATGTGAATTTAAATCGATTTGTTTCGAGCGCCTGACGATCGGGTAGTACGTTACGTTCGAATGTACCAAACGACATCAGACTTGAATATTGAAGCAACAGTTGTTCACCTTTTTCAAATCGACTGAGCAGCTGAAGATTATAATTCATTGCTACCAATTTCAAAATATCGATCGGATTGTTTAGTGAAAAATAAACCTCACATTGAGCTGGAAGTTCTCCACGTTCACTGTAACGTTGCATTTGGCTACGAATGACCACTGATCGATCACTACCAGGAAATGGAATACAATAACCAAATTGATCGTGTCGTCGAAAAATTCGTCGTTTTAATTGGACTGGCCATGAAAATGGTTTATATTGGCTAAACAATTGTTCACGCATTGATCGAAGTTGATTTCGGTACTTGAATCCTTCTACAAGTGCTCTCCATGTAGCATAGTTAAATTTACGGCCATCCGTATGTAGCTGTAGATAATGTTCAGCATGATTTAGACGGCCTGGAAATTTTTGCTTCAAATACGAAATACCAATATCGGATGGAATCGAATCAAAGCCACAGGAACCGACGGCACATAGTTGCCGTTCACGTGCGATACGATCATAACGAAGATGCATCTGTTCCAGGAATAAAGGTTCACCGCTTAGATCCATGTAATGAGCGTCTGGAAAAAACATTCAAACATTCATTTGAATCATTTGTACTTGTCACCAGAATTTTCTTACCAGTATCCAGACAGGCTTTGATAACCGGTTCACCCAACAGACTATATGGACCAACACAATTCATGACAAGTTTACTACGAGCAAACACATTACGCAGCGATTGTTCACGTTCAATATCCGTTTCAAAAATGTCCAATTTATGAACAAATTTGATGCCAGTATATTGTTCGATTTCATGAAGATATCGACGTAATTGAACAACATTACGGGCGGCAACTGCCCAACGAAATGAATCATTGAGACCATAATGTTCGATTGTTTGTACTAAACGTTCGACAACAAAACGTCCAGTGAATCCAGTAGCACCAAATATGAGTAAATCAAATTGTTTAGCCATATGTTTATATTATGTTTACTTTCAACACACTCACCACACTCATTCACAACAAACGAATAATAATTAAAAAAAACAATTAGAAAATTTCGGTCGTAAAGAGAATCTAAATTTAATTGAAATGAATTAATTTATAATTTATTAATCAACAATAAATGAACAATGTGTACTCAAATATTATGAATATGAATCTTGATGTAAAAAGTGAATTGAACTTTGTGTTTGTTTATAAACAATATATGATGATGACAAGTCAGTATACTGTGTGTGTGTGTAAGAATGATAAGTTATTCAATGTAAAATCGATATGATGATACCAATATCAACAAACAGATTGGTTAGGTTGTGCATTGATAATTATACAAAGCTAAATGCATCATCAACGATCGAACGATGAAATACAGTGATCAATTGTTCGGCTTCAGATGGATCGATTATCAATGATAAAGTCGTTGAATGTGTGTCAGTACTATGATGATTTTTTGATGGTGTTCGTTTTGCAAATGGACTGCCGGTCGATTTTTCAATACGTCGTGCTGCATTTACTGTCACATAACCATAATCGCTTAGATATTGACACATATTCAATATGTCGGATTCAGATTTGCCTTCCACGCTTATGCCTCGACGACGACAGATTTTGATGAGTGTTTCACGAAATTCTGACAATCGTATTTCACGTAAAGAACGTGTTTTGAGCAACACCAAGAATACGCTTAAAACGACCTGCTGATCAGATGGCAAGAAGCTTCGAGAATTTGAATCAATTTTATCGATGGCATTGCCGTAAACTTTGTTGAGAACGTCCATCATAAGACGTATGGTCACCGGTTCATTGTTGGTCATCATCGTATTTTCTCGTGCACGAAATGGAATCATCTTTTTTGGCCTGCTAACTTTGTGACTTTGTGAATCATTATCAATAAGTTCGATGGCACGTCGACAAACATCCAATGCTTTGCGAATATCACCACTAAAGGAAGCAATTTTACGGGCACAGAATTCAATAGCAGCACGATCAATCAGTGGTTTGTTTTCATTCTGAAACATTTGCAATCGATTTTCAATGATTTTGACAATCTGTTCTTTTCGATAAGGCAAAAATCGAATTTCGTGAAAATTACATTGGCTGCCAGCACGTAACCAGGACATTGTTTTAGCGGTAAAATCCAATGCATTAGCAATGCCGACCAAAATGACACGATCGGATAGCTGTAATGGTAGCCTAAAGATGCTGTTTAAAACATTTTGATTTTTCGTTTGTAATTGATCAATCTCATCCATAAGCAATACGGTCATTGATTTTCGACCAATGAGGATCGCTTTTAGCTCTTCTAAACATTGATTAGATGCATTGGCGGTGGCCACGGTATTGATCGACGTGGCCAATCGTTTTGGTCGTCGTTCAAAATGAGCGACTATTGAAGCATAGAAATCGTTGGCATTCTGGAATGATGACATACAATTCATTGATATGAATTTGAATGAATTTTTCCATTTACGTGATAATTCATCGATAACGGTGGTTGTTGTCAACGTTTTACCAGTACCAGCTGGACCTGAAATGTATATGGTCAACGATTGTTTTGATGCCAATCCTTGATCAATGATTTCCATGATTTTTTTATATTCATCATCTCGGCCAATGATTCGATCAACATTCGATGAGCTAAGCATTGTTTTTGCATTCGAAATTGGCTCCATATTTGGATGCTGTTGTCCACCATTTGATGGATGAGACATTTTTAGATGAGATCGTTTTGATGGTGATAATCGTGTCATTGTTTTTTTTCTTTTGTTGATGAAAATTAAAAGTCTTTAAAAGATGAATTTTAAACTTTAAAAAACGCTTATTCACTCGCATCACGCACACAAATGCAAATGTGCACACATTTATTGGCGCGTATTTTAACCCGCTAAAAACTGTTGGCCCGCCTCTTTTTTTCATTCGATACATGAGGACGACTAACTATCGATATGGAAAAAAAATTACGATTGTTTCATTTTCGAATGAATTTTTTATTTTTTTCTTGAAAAAAAACTTTCCAATCGAGCAGTACATTCATCGGAAAGAAAATGTTTAAAAAGTAATTCACATTCTCTTCGATTCGTTTGATGAAGTTCATTACGAATCTGTTGGTTTCGTACCAAAGATTTCGCATTCATCATTGAATTTGCATAACATGTTTTCACTAATCCTTGTTGGCCATAAATCCATTGTTCTATATGATCATTCCATTGATCATTTGGAATGATTCGAGATACGAATCCAAGACGATGTGCTTCGGCCACTTCAAGACGACGATTAAAGTAAAGCAATTCGGAAGCAAGAGATGGACCGAATATTCTTGGAAATGTAAACGTTGAACATCCTTCAGGTGAAATTGCAAGTGAACTAAATGGGCTAATGAAATACGTTCGATCGGTGGCTATCAAACAATCGAATAGGCCAAGAATGGTGAACATTATTCCAAATGCTGGACCATTGATTGCTCCAATCAAAGGCTTAGGAAAATCAATGACCGTTCCAACAAATTGCCTACATAAGTCAACCATGTATTCTGTCAGTTTGATTCGTTCCATGTCCGTCCTCGAAAAATTGGCTATTCATTATTATCATTTATTTGGTATACTTTGAAGTGATAAGAAGCAATACTTACTCAAATCATTACCACTGGAAAAGTATGGTCCATTTCCTGTTACAATAGCTAATTTGATATGATCATTTTTGGCTACTTGTTGCAATATTTTTGTCAACTGAGCATACAGTTCCAACGATATGGCATTATATTGTTTGGTCCTATCCAAACGGATCCAATATACCTGATCTCGTTGTTCACATTGAATACCCGTGTTTGCAGATGATTTACATCGTATTGGTTGCCCGATCCATCGAAACGATTGTCTAAAGATTGATGAATATCTAAGCATCATGGCCATACCAAATATGATTTATATAATCACAGTAAATGAATTGGGTACATCCATATGCATCGTTTGTATATATCGATTTATATCTTACAATGATATCATTTGAATGAAATTCAAGACTAATCAAACAGTTAAAAAAAACATCGACATGGACTATATGAATGGCCGCGAATGAATGCAGCTGTCACATTTTTTTTCGTTCTCGAATCTGTCAAGTGGTAAATTGAGTTAATCAAATCGAACATTAAACAATGGACGATGAAGATGGTAAATCGTATCGTTGGGAAACCGAATATGAAAAAACCTGGGAGATCATCAAAGAAGATGATCAAGGTCGAATTCAAGGTTCGGTGGATGAAATGCTTTACAAAGCGATTCGTAAACGTACATTGAACAAGAAAAACATTCGTCTTGGCCTGGTAAGTGAGCAATGGACTAAAATTTTTTATTTTTAAATTAATTATCAATTACAACAGATGCGACATTTGGCCATCATTATTGACATGTCGTCCGCTATGAATCAAATCGATTTGAAACCTAATCGTCTTATTTGTTGTGTTCGATTGTTGGAAAAATTCGTTCAAGATTTTGTTGATCAGAATCCAATCAGTCAGTTATGTTTTATTAGCACCAAAAATAAACGTGCCGAAAAGATATCCGAATTAGGCGGAAATATTAAAACACATCTTGAAGCATTAAATTCATTGAAAATGAATGCCAGCTGCAACGGAGAAACATCGATGCAGAATGCATTACAAATAGCACATGCTATGCTACGATATATGCCACCACATACAAGTAAAGAGATTCTTTTCATAATGGGTAGTCTTACCAGTTGCGATCCTTCTGATATTCATAAAACAATCGATTTGCTTGCTAAAGATCGTATTCGATGTTCGGTTATTGGTTTGGCTGCCGAAGTTTATGTCTGTACAAATTTGACACAAAAAACAAACGGTGTTTACAATGTAGCAACGGATGAAACTCATCTCAAAGATTTGCTCTTCCAATATCTGAATCCATTACCATCTACGTATACAGAATCAACACTGATGAAGATTGGTTTTCCCAAATACGAAATGAACACTGTGCCATCAATCTGTGTTTGTCATCTAGACGATGGTGATGAACCTAAACTAACAGTATCTGGCTACTTTTGTCGCCAATGCAACTCCAAGTATTGTGATCTTCCTGTCGAATGTAAAATTTGTGGACTAACCTTATTATCATCATCACATCTGGCACGAAGCTATCACCACCTGTTTCCTGTTGAGCCATTCAGCGAAACTATTGCCTCCGATTCTCAAGGCAGCCGATGTTTTGGCTGCCTAAAACGATTGAATGGCAAATCAGCAACCTTGTGTAATTTATGTCAGCAGATATTCTGTGTAGAATGTGATGTTATCATACACGATATATCACATGTTTGTCCGGGTTGTACATCTGTTCGACGAATACCTTGAACATCATTATTGTTGCAATGAATATAATGGATTTATTAATCAAATAAATAACGTTCCAACAAAGGTATGTGTGTGTGTGTGTGTGTCAAATGAAATGTACATGGGTTTGTCTACTTTTTTTTATCTATATAAAAAAAAATCTATTTGGTCAAAAATAGGTAATGTGTGTTTGTCTATGTATGTGTATATCCTGTACATAACAATGAGTGGTAATGGTCAAGTTTTTGTTTTACGATTACTTTTACGAAATCTTAGATTATTGGCAATTTCCGTTAATTGTTGTTCATGACATGATGATGGTGATGATGATGATCGCATTATATAATCAGTTAAAGCAACTATATAATTTTTGGCCAAAGTCAATGTTTCAATTTTGGACAATTTTCGTTCCTTACTAATGTGCGGTATTACCTCACGAAGACTTTGAAATGCATCATTCAAGCTATGCATTCGTATCCGTTCACGTTCATTACTCTCTAAACGTCGTAAGTTTCGATCACGAGCACTGCTTGTCTGGTTTCTTGTTGATGAATTCTGTTTTTTTGTTTTTTTTTTTGAATTTAAAAAAAAAAATATTAGTTAACTATTAATGTCTATATATATAGGAACAAATCATTTTTACCATTTTTCTTTCATTACTATTATTATTAGTCGATAACATTGAAGTCGAACATTTCCGTTTGATGATTCGATCGTTATGATGATTGTTAGAAGAACATGAAGAAATTCGTGATGATCGTTGTCGTCGTCTTTTTCTTTTTCTTCTTTGTTTTTGTTGTTGTTGTCCAGAACCAGAATCATTGATATTCAATTCGATTGCGGAAGATTTATCATGACCACTAGATGTATATGATGTTGTTGATGTAGATATCGAACCATTGGATTCTTCATTATCGCTGGTCAACATTCGGATCAGTCGTCAAGACTACTATTAACACTAACTTGAAATAACAACATTCAACGATTTTTTTTCCTTTGTTTTGTTTAAATCGTTGTTTTTTTTCTGAAATCTTCAATAATGAAAAAAAAAATTTTCGAATCAAAAACAAAAAAAAATGAATAAATGTTGATGAAACACGATACGTGGCTTCAATCTATCTATCTAAATGGCTGACTAGCTAGCTAACTAGATAGATTGGTTGGCCTGCTGTTGCGCCAAACTGATGAGTTGGAACTCTGGATCCAAAATGATGTGTGTGTGTGTGTGTATGGTGCCCACACCATCACCAAAAATATTCTCGATTCTGTCGCTTCATTTACATTGCTGCTGCTGCTGCTATATTACAATACTGTTGATCTATCCTATCTCTGTGTTTATTACATCACATATTTGTTGTTTTTTTTTACATTACTGATTATAAATAATCAGATGCTCAATGACATCAATCGAAACGAGTTGATCAATTGAAACAAATTTTATTTATATTTAAATTGTCATTGCTCATTCATTCATTCACCAACACTGGACAAATTATTTTCAATCAAATCTTTTTCCTTATCATTCGATGTAATTATAGCTGGACTGCTCAATGTAGTAGCCACTGTTGTTGATGTTGTTGTTGTTGTTGTCGTTGTTGTTGTTGTTATACGTCGCCGTTGTTGTTGTTGTTGATTATGATGATAATGATGATTATATCGATTTGTTGTTATTTGGCTATTTTCTAGATTTAATTGAGCATTTACATCGTTACCGGATGCACAGGTAAATGCTTTGGAAAAACTTTTTTTAAAGTTTTCACTTAAGAATGCTAAAAAAAAAACGTAAACAGGAATAAAAATAATGTTATCGAATGTTTAATAAGCGACTATTTAAACACACACACACACAACACACTTACCGTATAGAATTGGATTTGCCGCTTTACAGTGAAAAAAAAATGAAGAGATCATCATTATTAAACACAAAATGGCAATTGAAACAAATCACACACACATACCCGAATTAGCATAAGTAAGACATCCGGCCAATAGATTAAAAATGAATGCAAATTGACTATGGCCAGATGCAATGAATGTAATGTAGAATTGTCCAATCCAATATGGTAAACAACAAAGTACGTACACAGATATAACTGTCAATACTAAATAGGTTACTTTACGATGTGATTTCTTTTTTTCTTTTGATTTTTTCTTCGGTCCAACATGTCGTAAACGACAAATGACCAAAATGTAGAATAAAAATATCAATACAAATGGTATGAAAAATCCCAGAAAGAATGAATACAATGTAAATGTACGTGCTCCTTTCATTTGATCACTTTCTGGCCATATTATATTACAGGTGACCGTGGTTTCCGATTCCATTGTATTTCCATACATAAATATTGGTACCATTAATAGTGCTGATATCTATCGGTCATTATCATAATTATCAAAAAAAAATCAAAACAAAAAAAAAATAAAAACACTTACCGTCCAAACGGTTAAACAAACAAATTTGGCAATAAAAGATGTTCGAAAACGTGGTGCATCTATTGGATGGCAAACAGCAACATAACGATCAGCACTCATTACCGTTAATAGAAGGCTACTGGTGAATTGATTGATCGATGTGAATGTCATATAGATTTTACACAGGATACGACCAAACATCCAATATTTAACGAAAAATGTTGTAATCAAAAATACCAAACCAATCAGAAACATTTCATCGGCAATAGCCAGATTAAATATGTACATATTGGTCACTGTTTGCATTTTTGAGAATCTCAACACCACATAGATGACCAATGAATTGCCGAAAAAACCGACCAAAAATACCAAACAATAGAGGATAATGAATACGAACAATATTAATTCGTTGGTTGAACGACTTTGTGTTGGTGTAGCTGGTAGTGAACCGGTTGATCCACCATCACCACCACCAACACCACCACACCATCACCAATATTAGGATATTGTTGTTGTCGACGGCAATAATCCAATAACAATGGATTTTCCAACAACAATTCCAATGAACTATTGTTGTTGTTGTTGTTGTTGCCAAATGTATGGCCAAATAATGATGATAATCCTAATTCACCAGGTAAATCCATGATTTTGTGAATCGAATTTGTATTGATTTGTTTACAGCAATAATCTAATTTCTGCTCTTTTGCTGCTCGATTATTCTTGTTTCTTCAATTTTTTTTTTTTTTTTTTTTGGTCTTTCCCGAATCACAGGACCGAATAAAAGCAGATTTTGGTGCGCGCACATTTCTTACTATAGAGATGATGATGTTATAGAATTGTCTATAGAAAGAAAAAAAAACTGTGGCCGAATGATTATTCACATTCTCATCATCTATCATCATCGTATTGGACACTTAATAATAATTCAATACGGCCGTGGAAGTGGATGAGAGGAAATGTTATATATAGCTACACTATATGCTATAGCAGTACTCATGTCATAAAATGATAAATTGCAATTTTATTTTTTCAAAATTTAAAGTATTTAAATATATTGATTAATAATTAATTAATTGTGAACCGGGTCGATTATATAAGATGTGACTATAAATGTATGTTTTGTACAAAGAAAGTGTTGTTGGGCCCACACATACAGATACATGATACACACAAACACATGCATGGAATGAAAATTATTGTGGTGGCAATGAATGATAATAATACCGATGATGATGATGATGATTAGCTGGTTGGTTGATTAAAAGCAAAGCCCAAAAATCAATGGCCAATACAAATACAATGTATCACAAAGATCCATTCATGGTTGACTAGATGAATCGGATACTGGTGAAAAAAACGGTCGATAGCCAATGGTCATTTTTCCAGAAATGAACTAGGCTGTGGTCTAATGCTGAATTGTTTAAGTGTTGAATCCAAAGCAGCTGCATTGCCCGATGCAAATGCAGCGAATGCATTATGAAACAGAACCAATTGTTTATGCATTACTTTGGCTTTGTTTTCATCCAAGAATTTCATTTTAATTGCTACATCTTCTTTGAGCCTTTCATATCTGGCTCGAACCTGATGCATTTTTTCCGAACTTAAATTAGTAGTCGTTGAAGTCGTGGTGGTGGCGGTGGTGGTGCCCGATGATCCAGCAGATGCATGTGATGTACACATAAGTCCATTTAGACAATTACGTTCGGCATCGTATTCAAGTCGGGCCGCTTCAAATGCTCTGATTGTAACAATAGTATCTTCAATTGTCTTGTACACTAAAGTGGTAAGATTCGATATGAAAAATCGTAATGCCATGAGCAATTTATCGCCATTTCTGGCTATGCTTTTCATCATTTCGGCATTCTGTTTAAAATCATGGCTAAGATTATTCATCAAACTTCGTTCACTATCGTCATTCATAATGGTGGGTGATTTGGTTTCTCTTAAGGCCAATTCATTCAGATGTTCATACATGGAATTCTGTGTGGCAATGATAGTCTGATATTGGTTGGACATGTCACGTGACAATTTCAATATATTTTCATATTTATGTTGAGTTTCACGTAATTTTTCGATCTCGATTTCAAGATCGGCATCGACCGTTCGTGAGCATTTTCCAAGTTTTTCATTGATCAATTGTTTTGTACATTTATAGGTGGACATTGACCATTCTTTCAAGGCATCCATTGGAGTATGTTTGTTCGAACCACATGAATTGGCTGCTGTTATGATAGCCGACGATTGAATCATATCATTTGAACCGGATAATGGCGGTGTCAATGGTAATGTAGCAGGTCGATGATGATGATGATGATGTCGGGCGGAAGCTATCGATTGTTGTCCTGGTGATGAATTTGAATCATGGATGGCTATCTCTTGCATCGAATCAAACGATGTAATATTCACTTGTCCTAGACTCGAATGATAGGTTTCGGTAGTCGTGCTTGTTTCAGCAGATCGACCAAGATTATTACCACCGCTATTGGTCGACGTAGATGAAGACATGATCAAAGGAACAAAAGGGCAAATTATTGCAACAAATTCAATTGACCAGAATTTGACGATCCAAACACTGAGTCAGAATTTGAGAGTGGATAAAAATAGTATACCTATTTCGACCCACGCCTTTCTTTTTAATCATCTGCATGATTCGATATTTTTTTGCTTTGATATTTTTTTTTCTGACCTGTTCATTTCTGTAAAATTAAATTCAAATTTCAATTTCAATGGCCAGCACTAACAATTCGGCTATGTGGAGCAAATTATTCAATTTGCCAACTTCTGGCGAGATCGAAATGGTTGATTCGATCCTAATGAAACATGATGGTCTGATCGTACGGAAAATGGACCCAAATCTATGTCATCATGGTCCAAAAGCTCAATGTGTCCATTGTGCACCGATTGAACCGTACGATGAATCATATATGAAAAAGCAAAACATCAAACATATGTCGTTTCATTCCTATTTACGTAAACTGAAACGTGGAGCCGATAAGTAAGTAATCATTATATCAATCAAATCTATTTTTATTCAACTCTGTATTCGTTTTGAACAGGGGCAAATTTATCTGTCTCGAAGATATCAGCTGTAAGATAAAACCCGATTGTAAAGGCCATCCTTCCTGGCCTAGAGGAATATGTACTAAATGTCAGCCCAGTGCAATTACGTTGAATAGTCAGACATATCGTCATGTGGATAATGTGACGTTTGAGAATACCTCGATCGTGGAGAATTTTCTCGATTATTGGCGTACGACCGGTAATCAACGTATAGGTTTCCTGTACGGTTATTATGAACCACACAAGGATGTGCCACTTGGTATCAAAGCTGTTGTGGTGGCCATATACGAACCACCACAGGAAAGTACACGCGATCTGATTAAAATACACATGGAAAGATTGGATTTCACTGATGTTGATATGATGGCCATGCAATTGGGCTACAAGCGAATTGGTTGGATATTCACTGACCTCATACCACAGGAGAAGGGTACCGTCAAATACATCCGTTGTTCAGATTCTTATTTTCTTACAGCTCAAGAATGCATTATGGCAGGATTCTTTCAAAATTGTCATCCGAATCCATGTTCATTGTCGAAAAGTGGTTATTTTGGCTCCAAATTTGTTACCGTTTGTTTGACTGGTGATCGCAACAACCAAGTTCACATCGAAGCCTATCAGGTAACTAATCAGTGTATGGCTTTAGTTCGTGATGATTGCCTTTTGCCGACCAATGTACCAATGCTGGCATATGTTCGCGAATCAAACAAAGAGCGCTACGTGCCTGATGTCTTCTACAAAGTCAACGATCAATATGGCAATGAAGTTACCAAGATTGCTCGACCTTTTCCAATCGAATATTTACTGGTCGATGTTCCCGTATCAGCACCGATAGAGCAGACCTATACGTTCAATCCAATTCCTGGACTTCGGCCTTTCCCCATCGAAAACCGAATGATTGAAGGCCATCTGCAGGATTTTCAGGCGCTACTTCAATACATGCGACAGTTCCGTTCGGAAGATCAATTCTTTCAAGCCATGTCCGATTTTCATTTACTCATCTACCTTGCATCAATGGAAACGGTCCCGTTACGTGATGCATTGGTCGATTTACTAAAAGCACTCAAATCCAAAGATGCTTCTAAAGCAATCGAATGGTCAAAACGAGAAAATTGGTCCACTGTCGAACAATTGTTCAAAGCTCATTCGGATGGTAAGTAATAATAATTATATAAATAGTAGGCATAAATAATCTGAATCATTTTTTTTCTCATTCAGATTATGGTAAACAGTCTACAACACAATCAACAAATGTTCAACAACATCAGCAACAATCGTCGTCGACAGCGGCATCCAGTACAAGTACTGGCCAGAAATGGTCATGTACGTATTGTACATTTGAAAATGAATTACAAAAAAGTTCTTGTGAAATGTGTAATTTACCAAAAGGAAACGATTTATGAGATATATTCACCATAATAAAATAAAATATATAACATTTGAATTATAAGCCTTATTATTATATTTTAATGGTCATGTCTTCAAAAATACAAAAACAAAGATCAGCTGTTTGCTGATTGTGTACTTGAATTGAACTATTGCCATTCACCGATCAAGAAGATGACGGTGATGAGGTTGAAGTGGTCGCCGTAGCTGTTGTTGATGATTGTTGGCCATCACTACAGGCTATGTCATCAATTAGCCTACGAAATAAATTAAAAAAAAAAATTACATCAATTTTTCAAATCAAATGAAAATTCGAAATTGAATCGATGATATAATTACCGATGTTGACGAATTAGTGTACAATCACCACCTTCGTTTAGATTTAGATCGTAAACATATAGATAACCATCAGTCGTTGCAATCAATACGTTGGATCGTTGATTCGAATAAGTGATGGCACAAATTGTTCGTGATCCAGGACTAACCAAAGGCAGTTTAACCGTTGCAAATGAACGCCATTGATTCATTATATCGGCAACCGAATCAAAATAGCCGGCCGTTTGACAAAATTTCTTTACATATGATTTAAATATAACGGCTAAATTATCATCCTGAGGTTGGCTATTATGGGCATATATGATGAATAAATGATTAAACTTGGTAAGATTTATATGATCAGATAAAACTTACGGTTCATTCAATTTAAAGATATGCACCGTTTCTGTATTGCTAGATGCACATAAAAATTGTGAATCAGGACTAAATGATAACGAATAAATGGATACACAACGGGCATAACCACGACGAAATTCATAAATGCAATCACCGTTCGATGTGTCAAATACCCGAATGACTGTACCCTGAGGAAAGGGAAAATAGTCCATGTTTAATCGAATTGAGAATTGAATTTTAATTTGATAATGATGATATATACCCTGTCAGAAGCGGTGGCCAATTTGGTTCCCTTTGTGTCGAACGTCAACGAAACAAGTGGATTATCATGAGCGGCAATGGTCAGTTTATTATCCAATTTATGAGCATCGAATATATTAACTTCTCCTTTGTCCTGTTTGGCAGGATAGGCTAGATAGCATTGTTCACTGCTTGAAGCTAACGCGATTATGCCATTTGGATTGCGTTGCGTTTGTCGAATTGAGTGAATAAATTTCAAGTCAGTTATATTATAGATGAATATCGAATCCTCCAGACAGACCACCAAACGAAGTCGATTCAATTTTACGGCTAATATCGTATTCGTATATGAAAATGATGTTATTTCTGTACGTTTTTTGTAATGACAAACACGTAATTTTCTTGGTGATGACAATGATACAATGGCCAATAATGATGATGAAAAAAGACGTTCAGCAATAGCTGTATAATCGGAATCATCTTCATATAAAAGTTCTAAACGATCCAGATCTTTAATATTGTACAGACGGAATCGATTTCTAGTGCCTACGGCCAAAGAACTAAATCTAAAATGATCAAATGAGCTAAAAATAATAATTATAATATTACTTACGTTGATTCATGGTTAAAATTGACAAACACACGATTCTCATCATCATCACCACTTGAATGTGAGAAACTCATCGTTATCGTTATAGTATTTTGTCACTGGAAAGCATCGGGTAAAAGGTTAACGAGAAGAAAGAGGGAAAAAAATTGATGATGATGATAATGATGACCGTTAAAATATCTAAATAATTGATAAATATTTTTGATAAGAACCAAGATTTTTTATTATTATTATTTATTATCAAAATTAAGTCGTAATATATTCGTATTCGTAACTTGTTTATTTGTTTGTGTTTGTGTTTGTGTTTGATGAATTATGTTGTTTCTGTTTCTGTGTATATATATATGTGTGAAAGCTAGTTGTCGTTAATTGTGTGTTGAGTTTAGCCATTATGACTGTAAAGAGTGTGTGTTAGCTCTGCGTTAGCCAATAGCCAATCTCATGCTTATAACCACAACAAAAACATTGCCAAATTACCGTCAATTCACGATTATTAGCAATGTTTTTTTTTAATTGCAATTTACATTATCATATATTATTACAATATTTATGAATAAATTGACCATTGTATAATAAATGATGCTATATGATTTAAATCCGTGATAATAGGGTATGTTGCTTTCAATTCACTTTTTATCATGATGATGATGATGAATTCTCAATTTGATTACTGCTGATTGATAATAATAATAATAACAACAACAACAACAACGTTTCACCTGACTGGTTCTTTATACCTGACAACAACCTGATTTGTATTTTGCAATAATCCAGGTGATCGTCATCATATATGAAGTATTTGTCTGAGTTGTTTAAAAGCGAATGAAATGAACAATTTGTTTTTTAGTGGTAAAAAAATAGATCGCCATAGTAGCTATCTTATCGCCCAAGTTCGTAAAATTAGCCTTGACGGTTGTTTTTAAAGATTAAACTAGGTAAATCCATCATTTATCCATCCATGTGATGCCATAATTATATATGCATGATCCAATTTCATTGGTATTGAAGCTAACATCACAACCAAAACGACGATGCCGGGCAAAGTTAAAGTAAGAATTTTGGCTGGCCGTAATCTACCAGTCATGGACAAATCTAGTGATGCTTCCGATGCTTTTGTCGAGGTAAGTGTAGTAGAATATTTTGCCAATAGAATCTAAATTGTGTGTGTGTGTGTTATAGGTGAAACTTGGTAGTACCACCTATAAAACTGAAGTTTATCGACGATCACTTAATCCATATTGGAATTCTGAATGGTTTCGATTCGAAATCGATGATGAAGAACTACAGGATGAACCATTACAGATTCGAATCATGGACTATGATACTTATTCAGCCAATGATGCTATTGGTAAAGTTTATATCGATCTAAATCCATTATTGCAAAAAGATTCGAAACACGTACTGTCTGGTTGGTTTCCCATCTACGATACAATGCACGGTATTCGTGGCGAAGTTAATTGCATTGTTAAAGTGGCCCTTATATCTGATGCAAACCGTTATAGACAGTCATCTTGTGGTTTCAAATTTTTTTATTGTCCCAAGATTCCTGAAGGCTACATATGTGAAGCGATTCTTGGCTTTGTCGAAGAATTAGTCGTAAATCATGATCCGGAATATCAATGGATCGATAAAATACGAACACCAAGAGCATCGAATGAAGCTCGTCAGACTTTGTTTTCAAAAATATCCGGTGAAGTTCAACGTAAAATTGGAATCAAAGCATTGGATTTAGGTGGCAATGCTGTTGTCGGTTATCAACAACATTTCGATCTAGAAGGTGAATCTGGTATTGTCGTACGAGGTATCGGTACGGCCGTTCTTATATCCAAACTAGTCTCACTAAATAATAATTTGGCCACCGATATGCAACCAATGCCCGATGAACTAACCTGTAAATCAGCATCACCAACTGTTCAACTTTATAATGGATCGTCCAACATGTATATTCGAGATAGCGACACTGGACCAATACCAGCACCACCACCACCACCATCATTACAGTCAATGACCACAATGGTTAAAGGTGAAAATCATACAGCCATTAATTCTAGTTCTTCTTTACGTCGACTATCCGATTCAGATCTCAATCAATTGAATCATGCTAATAACGATTGTAGTAATAAAAGTAGTAATTCAGTAGATGTAGCCTCATCATCATCATCATCATTTAATATGACCACGATAGGCAATCCGGGCACAAAATTATTGAATAATGTGAGCAAAATGAAATTATCACCAGAGAAGCTACAATTACTTGAATATCCATTTCTAACGTTGAAAACATTCCCACCTGGTCTCATAGCCAATATTGGTGGCATTGTATCGGCACGTTCGGTTAAATTATTGGATCAAATCAACAATCCAGATGATCCAGAAACACGTGATGCATGGTGGACCGAATTACGTAAAGAGATTAGATCGCACAAAAAAACATTGAATTGTAATGCGGTTTTAGGCTACACAGAAACTGCCTATATTAATGATGAAATCTGTATTCTATCCGCATGTGGTACAGCAGCATTGCTTAAAACATCAGAAACAGATATCGAACAATTGTACAATCATTATAATCAAAATATTGCCGCCAATGAATCAAAAAGTGGTCATTTATATGATTTGAAAAGTTTGTATTACCCAGCTGATTTTAATTAACACGCGCACTCATTCACCATTTTCTTTTCTTTTTCTCTTTAACATAGATTCTTTTATTCAATCATCACAGCCATTTCATTGTCAACAGCAATTTAAATCAAATACAACAACATGTCATATATGTCATGTACCATATCAGGATAGTCAGGTTCCATTTCCGACCAATTTAATGATGTGTTCAATATGCAATAAATGTAAAGTACCCGATTTTCTATTCATGACTACTGAGCCATATGATAGTGTTCCAACTATTGGTTATGGTACATTGATACAAGCACGTGTATGTCGCCCGAAACGAGAAAGTAAAGGTGAAGCTTGTGCCAAAGAAATATCCGATGTAAGTAATTTTGATTTTTTTTTTTTTGGTATCAATTAATTGATTGGTTTTTGAATTGTAGAGTCTTCCATTTCTTGAATATGAATTGTATAGACAATTGCTTACCAAATTGAAAATAAAAGGAATGAATTGTTTGTTCAACATTTCCATACAAAGTAAGTTTTTTCTTTGAATTTATCATCACATGATTATGAATAATTTTTTCATTAGTTTCATTCGGTGAAAACATGTTGGTAGCTGTGGCTACAGGAACTGGTGCTTATCTTTCTCCATTGCATCCACCATCGCCACCTAAAATTTCATCCGGTAAAGGAACTTGGTGTTCAAAATTGAACGAAATACAAGCACTGATATCGGATAGTATAACTCGTAATCGAAAACTTTATAATTTAAATGTCAAAATTAGTGATTCGAAACTAGCGACAACTACTACTGTTTCGGCTATTGCCGATGATCATGTGGTTAAAAATGAAGAAATCAAATTTACTGAACAAACAGTCAACACGACAGCATCAGCTGATCCGGTGGAAAGCAAAGATACTTGTGTTCTTTTGGAAGTGGATGATACTGAAGATGCCGATATTATTTCATTGATGATCGATTCTGATGTACCCAAAGGATTCGATGTTTGTAATGCTGAATATATGCCCGGTAAAGAAAGTCAATTCGTATGCAATCTACAGATGTTTGCCCAGGTCTATCGAACCAAATTACAATCAATCAAACAATTTGGCCATCAATTTGATTGGATTATTCAATCGTTGTTCATTAAATTTCGATCACTCATACCATGTTGTTTGACTGATTTGAAATTTCGTATTGATATTCCTGAAGCAGATATCATTCAGATTACCGTAACGGGTACATCGATAGGTATGGGCCCTCCATTGAAAATGCCTTCACGACAACGTTCAGTTACTGGTAAGAGTTGTGAACTAATTAAACTATAATAAACTAAATTCTTTGTTTACATTGACAGTTCAATCCGAACATGGTGACAATGATCTCATATTTATCATGGACAACGTAACCGATACAAACAACGAAAACAATTATAATGGCCATTGTGAACAACCGAAAAATATCCATTATCATGTATGATCCATATAATATTTGTCTATTCACATTCGTCATTATTAATTAGACAATTTTCCGTTGCAGAGTAATCCAAAAGAACATTATGGTATCGAATTGACACCATTAAGCTATATACCAAAAGCTCAGATTAGCCATTACCTCGGTAATCTGGATTTCTTTTTCATACGTGAAAGCAGTAGTATTCGAGATGTAAGTAGATCATCATTTGTGTTTGACAATTTGTTTATGTTTATTTCTTATTTTAGTATGGTGGCCTTAGTGGTTTTGTACACAATTTTATGACCGAAGTATTTGCCATTGTTCGATCACATGTATCATCATTGAGTGGTAATGCTATGGCTTCGTTTCATATAACTCAACTTTTATTGCTTTTTAATCCACATAAAAATCAGGCCCAATGTTTGATCAATGTTGCTGGCGATGTTGTTCAAGCGAATTATTTTACAACCGAAAACAAATGATGATGGGTCAATTTAGTCAATTTTTTTTCGATTTTTGCAATTATAATCAAGTCAAATCATCAAATCATCGATCATTGTTATTTATATCATGTTGCCAAAAACAAGACAAAAAATATTATGATTTTCAAATTAGAATTCAAAGTTATTTGTATTTGATTACGATAATAATAAAATTTTAAATTTCCCGCTCATACGTTTTATTTGACGGGCATTATTTTTGCCAAAATATTGCAAATGTTATGTACACTTAGACTTTGTACAGCCAAAGTAAGGATCGAAAGTCAAAAAAAATATAAAATGGGAGGAGCTTAATTTTTCCCCCAAAAATAATATTTGTTTGAGTGTAATTAAAATAATGAGGTTATATGAATCTGTTCGTCTGGCTAGATGTCAATATTTTGATGATTGCAAGTGAAGAATCCAGTTGCCAACAACAATTATATATTTGTTTGTATAGTAAAATTTGTGATTCTATTTATTTTGTTTTGTTTTTCTTTACATTGCCTGTTGCATATCATCCATTCAACAAATTTACAGACGATAACTCAATTCTGAATTCTATAATCTTCATTTTTCCTTATTCATCATCATTCGACGATTATTTTTTTTATTCACAATAATAATTTTGAATTCATTTTGTTTTAGGTAATCTGTTGCCATTATAGTGGCTAATTAAAAGAATGGGTTCTACTCGTGTATTACCCTTTGTTAGGGGTATTGATTTTAGCCATAATAATTTTCAAGAAGAAAAGTTTCCCAAAGAAGTGATGAATATGACCGGTTTAAGATGGCTAAAATTGGATTCAAGTCAAATAGATTGGATTCCTGAAGAAATGGCTTCATTGAACAAATTGGAATCATTGTCCATAGCCAAGAATAATCTGGTCACTTTGCATGGAGAACTTTCATCATTGAAAACATTACGATCATTGATACTACGTCACAATCGAATCAACAATAATGGTATACCTGTTGATTTGTTCAGGCTAGAAGAATTGTTTGTTCTTGATCTTAGCCACAATTGTCTTAAATCGATACCTTGTGATCTGGAAAAATGTCGTACGTTGCTTGTGCTCAATCTATCCAATAATCAAATCGAAACTATACCCAATCATTTGTTCATCAATTTGACTGATCTGCTCATTTTGAATTTGAGTGATAATAATCTAGGTAAGTACACGATTAATTTCCTTTGTGCTCTCAAATGATTAACATAATTCGAATTTAACCTGAACAGTTACGCTGCCTCCTCAAATGAGAAGATTGGTCAATCTACAGATACTTAATCTTAGCAATAATCCATTGGGCCATAATCAATTGAAACTATTGCAATCACTGCATTCATTGCAATCATTGAATCTATCAAATACCCAGCGAACATTACAAAATATGCCCACATCACTTGACAATCTTACCAATCTTACTGAACTTAATCTATCCAGTAATGAATTACATCGTATTCCCGATGTTGTATATACGCTTACCTCATTGAAACGTTTGAATTTAAGTGATAATCAAATAACCGAGATATCCACCTCTATTGATCAATGTTGGTTTAATCTTGAGGTGTTGAATCTATCGAGAAATCGTTTGAAATCATTACCACAATTATTGAGTAAATTAGAGCGATTGAGATGCCTCTATCTGAATGACAATGAATTGGTTTTCGATGGCATACCAAACAGTATTGGCAAATTGTATAATCTTGAAATATTTATGGCATCCAACAACAATCTAGAGCTCATACCCGAAGGAGTTGTTCGATGTGGAAAGCTGAAAAAATTGATTTTATCCAAAAATAAATTGGTCACGTTACCGGATGCCATTTATTTTCTAACCGATCTAAAAGTATTGGATCTCAACGATAATCCAGATCTGATTCTACCACCGAAACCCACTGAACTGAAAGAAAGCAATAAAAATATCTATAATATTGATTTCAACATTGCCAATCGACTTTGTAAAGCATCCACGAATTATGGCAACGGCCTCAATCCGATGAATACACCTTCGAAAGATCCGATCGCTAGAAAACTAAGACTGGTACGTCGAGCTAAGGAAATGACTAACGAATCGGATTCATCAAAAGTTCTTAAAGCAATGACCGAATTGGCCAAAGAGAACGAACATATTAATGTCAATATCTACGAAAGCGACACGAATCTGAAGCCAAAACGATGGGAAGAATCTCTGGAGAAACCACCACTTGATTATTCCGATTTTTTCGAAGATGATGTTGGCCAATTTATGGGCATATTAATCTGGGAGATTGACAACTTTTATCCGAGCAGGCTTGACGAAGCATGTCATGGAAAGTTTTACGAAGCCGATTGTTACATCATATTGAAGACGTTCGAAAACGAAAATCAAAATCCTGATTGGGACATTTACTATTGGATAGGCTCTGATACATCGTTGGACAAAAAAGCTTGTGCTGCCATTCACGCCGTCAACCTTCGTAATTATCTTTCGGCCAAATGCCGAACAATTCGTGAAGAACAGGGCGAAGAAAGTGAACAGTTTTTGTCACTGTTTCCTGAAGGCATAACATACATTAAAGGTGGCCGTACATTGAGCGGTTTCTATACGGTTGAAGAAGTTGCCGTAGCCACTCGATTATATCGTCTGCATGAAGTTTCCAATCAACAGCTCTATATGGAATCGGTCGCTGTGGATATTCGCTCATTGGACACCAGATTTGTATTCATTTTGGACACCGGCTACAAAATTTTTGTATGGAATGGTAAGCGTTCCAAAAATACTGTCAAACAAAAGGCCCGTTTACTTGTCGAAAAGATAAAAAAAGAAGAAAGAAAAAATAAGACGACACTCGAATTTGTTGATCAATATCAGGAACCGGAAGAATTCTGGATCGAGTTGGACAATCAAGGCGAAGACATTGCCAATATGGCTCATAATTTTGTCGTTGAAGGTATCGAAGATTTTCGTCCAACTAGCCCGGTTCTATATCAAGTTTGCCTAGGTACTGGTTATCTAGAGCTACCACAAATTCGTTACAAACCGAAACAGCTAAGTAAAAGCTATTTTGAAAGTAAAAATGTCTACATCATGGATGTTATGACCGATGTTTACATATGGTATGTATATCAATTTTCCCATGATAAAAAAATACATGATTTAATCAAATAATTACGTACAGGGTTGGCCGTAAATCTGCCCGGTTAGTACGTGCTGCCGCTCTTAAATTGGCCCAAGAGATGTTTGCCATGATTAAACGGCCTGAATTTGCACTGGTTACCAGATGCCTTGAAGGGTGAGTATTGTTTCATTTGAATCATTGATGCGTGAATCTTATTTATAATAATGTCTATTTAGAGTCGAAACACAGTCTTTCAAATCTCGATTTGCCACCTGGGATGAGATTGTGGCCGTCGATTTCACAAGAACTGCAGAATCTGTTCAAAAAATTGGTGCCGACATGAACAAGTGGCTTAGCGAACATTCTGATTTCAAATATGATTTGAATGCTTTGTTCATGCCTAGACAACCGATCGTAACAAAAGAGGAATCTATTCAATTGGCTCAAGAATGGAATGAAGATCTAATCAATATGGAAGCTTTTGTATTAGAAAATAAAACGTTCAAAAAATTACCCGAAGAAGAACTGGGACATTTCTTTAGTGGTGAATGTTATTTCTTCTTGTGCCGTTACTATTGGGTATCCGATACTGATTCACAGGATGGTGTCGAAGAAGCTGAAGATTTGGCCGACGAAGATGCCCAGATCTGGATTGTTTACTTTTGGCAAGGCCGCGAAGCATCCAACATGGGTTGGTTGACCTTCACTTTCACTGTACAAAGCAAATTCGAAGCCTGGTTCAAAGGTAAACTCAAAATTATCAGATTTAAGCAGCAACAAGAAAATGCCAAATTTCTATCACATTTCAAACGGAAATTCGTTATTCATTCTGGTCGAAGGGATCTAAACCGGTCAACTTCTGAGCGTTTAATCAGGCCAAGCCAGAATGAGTTTTACCATTTACGTTCCAATTGTGATATTCTTACGCTTCGTACCATACAACTGAATTTGGACAAACCTGTCATCCTGTATTCGGCTTTTATTTACATCCTCAAAATCGAATCGGCCATCTCCGGTCAAAGTGCCAATCACGTTTTTATCTGGGTCGGATCAGCCGCCGATGATGACGACGTACAAGTGGCCAAAGAAATGGTTAACCAAATGTATCCATCCGAACAATATCCGATGACCGTAATCAATGAAGGATTTGAACCTGAAATGTTCAAACAACAATTCGGAAAATTTACTGTCGATAATGATTGTTCTTTCATGTCACATTCAAGGCTGTTTCGTTGTTCCAACGACAAAGGCTACTTTACTGTGTCTGAAAAATGTTCGGATTTCTGTCAGGACGATTTGGTTGACGATGACATTATGATATTGGACAACGGAGTACAAGTGTTCATTTGGCTGGGTTCTCGTTGTAGCGAAATCGAAGTGAAACTTGCTTACAAAAGTGCACAGGTATATGTTTTGTTTTTGATTTACAGATTAATTTATTGAAATTCTTTTCCAGGTATATGTGCAAAACATGAAACTCAAACAACCAGAACGGCCACGTACTTTGATGTTGACATATAAAGGGAAAGAGACACTCAAATTTCGAAAATGTTTTCATGGCTGGTCCGAATTCAAATCGATCAATGATCCCAGGATACAATTGGATAAAAAAATACTACCCATCATTTATGAACATACAAATTTTTACCAAAAATCTAAAAACCGAAATGATAACAATTAATGTGATGGGCTTTTTTAGAGTTTCCTTTATTATATTCGACATTATGCAATCTATGAATTATTATTGCATTATTCAACAAGACATATATGCTGTTTGTTATATATGGCCTGCTGTTATTGACAATAATCATCCAGATGAGATACATGAACTCAAAATAAAGAACTGAACATTTAATTTATATATAATTCAGTTTTCACTCATTTAAATCATCATAATAATATGATTGAAATTGAAAATTATCGGCAATTTCAATTTATGAAAGTGCTGCCATCTGTTAAAAGAGAAAATAACTTTTTTTTGACAATTTCACTTTTTAATAATAAGCGAACAAAAATAAGCAAAGTTGAAAATAAATGTTCGGATGGTCAAATTCTTTTCTATTATATAGATAGAATATATAGATAGATTTATGTACAGAAACAAAATCACGCCACAGACAGACTTCTCGAGTATATTAAAATTGCGGCAATTGTTCGACATCTATAGTGTGAAACAAATCGAGTGCGTTTGCATCCACTTGCATTAGAGCTTTTCCACAATCCCAGATTTGAATAGAATTCGTTGGAGGCGTCGGATCAAAATTTCCCACTATAGTCGTTATAGTTGAGGTGGGTGATGAATCAGTGATCGTCGTGATCGATTCATTTGATGGTTGTTTAGGCATAACTGATGCAGTGGTGGTTACATATCCGGTCCGTTCTTCAATTTGATTATCGGTTGTGGAAAGCACTTGAATTTCGTTTAATCTTACTACTTCACTTTGTTCGAGAGGACCCAGTATCAATTCGGTGGAAGTGTTTGGATCGCAATCTAATTGAACGGTCGAACCATCATCATTCGATGTGTATGAAGTCCAATGATTGTCCCAATGATCCGTGACAATCAGATCACTTGTGTCGTTGATACAGGTAACCACATTCGAAGTGGCCGAAATAACCTGATGTTGAACATTGGTCGGTACATTGGCATTGAACACTAGGCCATGGATTCGATGATCGTAGAAGAAATGGCTTTCATCAAGTAGATTACTAGTATCCAATTCATTTGGTCTTAGTTGAGCTGTACCGGTTGGCTGATTGTTTTTGACATTAATAATGTTACTGCTTGTTTCATCTGGGTTAGGACTACTAGAATTGACGGCTACCAGACTATTATCACTCTCGATCGGATGGATGATTTGTGCCACTGAATCGGTATAAGTAATCGGATCGACCAATTCAGAGAGATCGACATCAGTAAGTATAGTATTCCAACAATCGGTTTCAATCATATCCTGTACATTTTGGACACACACTTCATTTCCGAATCCGACAGTGGCGGTAGTGCTTGCCGTATTGTTGTTGTTGCTACTGCTAGTGTCGCATTCGACCAGATTGGCTACTGTAGACGAGAATGTATAGCTAGGATAACTAGTATCAGAACAGACCACATTATTCTTGTCGATATTGTCGATAGCTGTGTTCAATTCATTCATGTCCATCATTATTTTGTGCTGCTGCTAAACGAAAAAATAAAATTGTAATGATTACAATTCATCAATATGAATGGCTAATAAAATTTGGACTCACCTGGCTGTACGATTCAGCCGAATTTGGGGGAGTTTCCTGTTCAATGCTTGGTTCTCGATGGCTGGAAAGATTGGAGGAAGTTGTCGCTTCTATATAACCCATAAATAACTGAGAGGACGATTCGTTGTGACCATTAATGCAGCCAGCAGAATGTAACCAAGCTGTCGATCCACTTGATTGACGCTTTTTACGCTTATTATTGTGTTTGGCATAAATTGGCAAACGAAAACGATCATTATAGGTGGCATTAACCATTGGACTTACCTTTTTCTTGGTTCCAACAATCGATCCATTTTCTTGTATTGTGCTGGTGTTTTTATTCGATCTACAATTACCATTCATATGACTTGCATTTAGTGTTGGTCGTCGTTTCTTGAAAACACCATCTACGAGGCTATTTGCATAGACGGGATCCAGTTTCCAGAAACCACCTTTGCCCGGTTCATCTTTGCTGCGGGCAATTTTGATGAAACATTTATTCAATGAAAGATTGTGCCTAATTGAATTCTGTGTGAAGAAAAAAAAACGATGGACGATTAATTCATCCGATACACATTCTTCATATGCTTGTAACAAAACAATGATGTTTTTTAAGCATTTTTTTTACATCATTAACAAAATTATTATATTCTACCTACATCAAAATATTACAGATAAATTAGATTGGATGCTTGTGATAACCCTCAAAAGTCATATTAATATGAGGTATATGAATAAATTTTTACAAAAAATACAAATACAAAATTCTACAGAAAATAATGAGTCATGCAAAGACCGGAACAATAATAATTAGCAGGAAAAGTCTAATTAATTGTCGTACATCACGTAATTGTGAGTGTGTATGTGTGTGTGTATATATCATCAGCATGATCATGTTTTTTTTATTATATAAATTGGCCTATCATCATTTCAAAAAAAAAACCGACCAAAAAAGATGTAATGGTAATGTGTAGGTAATTCCTATTGGTTCCAACCATCATGTTCTGGTAATGCACACATACATTCATACATACATAGAAATTCTGTGGATAAAAGATGGAAGAACCGAGAAAAGAAGGCGGCTCTTTTTATTGTTCAATCCATCCCGCTACATAGTGCATATATGATGAAAAAATGAATTTGAACAACCAGAAAAAAACCGTCACTTTGGTAACCCACGCCTTGTGTGCTACCACAAACCACAAACAACACATAAGACTAACAACAATGGCCATTTATTTATGTCGGTGGAGCCGTGGCGTCGGTGATTTTGTCTTTGTTTATGTGCTTGGAATTGTGTAACTATATTGCTGATTGGTCGGTTGCTACGCGATATCACACAAACAACGAATGAGGGAGGAATATGCTTGTAAAACATAAAACTACTATAGAGATAAAGAGAGGCAACGATCGATATGATCGTTTGATACTGTCAGACACAGTCAGAGATAAGTTTATATCGAATTCAAAAAAGAACCATACATAGATTGAATCCAATGTTCATTATAATGATGATGATGATGATGAAGCTATCGCATTCTATTCCATCATGAGATTCATTTGTTAGTTGAAGTAAAATAAGCAATAGGCATCTGACTATGTAACGATCGATTGTGTAACCATCATCATCACATTGTGTACTATCTAGCAGGAAAATTTTTCTAGTGATTGTGATCACTACCACCTACATACCTGCCAGTTTGGATCGGCATTTTTGTAGTAGAGAAAATTCTCTTTGATCCATTTGTAGATGGAACTGAGCGTCATTTTATTCTTATTGGCTTTCATTGCCATACAGATGAGCGTTGCATATGAAAATGGGGGTTTTATCTGGCCATTCACTTTATAGTCGACAATGGTAGATTGTGATTCCTGTAGTTGATGATGGCCATCATGGGGGTCATGTGGCTGCTGGTAGCATGATGTATTCAATGATGGTGCATTCGAATTGCCATTCGATTGCTGCTGGCTGTTGCTATTACCGGCGTTGGCTCTATTCTTTTTGCTATATTTAACATTATTGGCCATCGATTTTCGATTACTCGATTTCTTTTTATTGCTACTCGTTGTTGTTGTTGTCGTCGTCGTCTTTTCTTTGGCCCCAATCACCGATATATCGGTTGATGAATGATGAATGTTATTGGTTGTTCGGCTCGATTTGGCCATTTTGGATGCATTTCCGTTGGACAAGAAAATCTTTTCATTGGACAAACCGACTTTGCCGATGTTAATGGCTTGAGTAAGGGAATTATGGCTGCTTTCTGGAAATGAACTGGAGATTGCTTTTGATTTGTGACTCGGGATGGATGTCAATTTGACTGACTTGATTGACACCGATGATGGAATTTTTGTTGTTGTTGTTGTTGTTTTTGACTGCGATTGAAGCTGTATAATACCATTGTTGCTTTGACAAGCGGTTACTGATGTTTGTGAATTGAGAGGAAAACAGACTGGACTGGCCGGCGGTGTGGGTGGCGTTGGCGCTCCTAAACGAGTCATACACATGTTAAGATTTTGAAGCCAACTCAAACTAGTGAGGCCATCATCGTCAACGTTGGAAAAGGCGGCAATATCCATCGAAGACTTGGATGAAGAAGATGCTCGTACCGATTGAATTGGATCTAAAGTATCGGTACGAGCTGCAGCTGGTGATGTAATTGATGGCCAGATTGTTGATGGTGATTGTTCGTATGTGGTTACTGAGGACATCATTGGTCCAATACTATAGGATAAAAAAAAGAAAGTTTTAGAAACGGCCATCGAACTCAGAGGGACTTGTATTCAAACAAACATCTCCAGTAAGCCATGTATAATTAGCTAACCGTTCTTTTTCAGCCGTAGAAACAACGGTTCTTTCGACACGTATGGCTGATTCTACAGTTTATCTGGGATGACAATATCCTATTGAACAATATGTTCACGTAATTGTCTTCTGTGTCGTAGAGAACAGCATCGTTGCCCTGACACGCGCTGCTGGTGATGGTGACACGTGTTACCTTCACCCAAAGCTATTGTTTTCCCATTCTTTGGCCCAAGGTAATCGTGGAAATGGCAATCATTCTCTCTCTCTCTTTTCTCTCGCCACGATGATTGTCTCTTGGATGAAACAATCAAATGAATTATTCGATTGCAATCTCGTTCATTCATTGTTTCATTTACTATTTCACATAAACGGTTCTAAATGTAAATGTTTCATTCATCAATTCCATAGTGACGGTTCAACCGAAAAAAAGGTTGCCATCCCTGAACGAAAGAATCACACAACCATTCAATCGAAATGATTACAATTTCTCTGTCGATGACATGAAATACATTCAAAACACAAGAATCAATCGATAAATGAGAATACCTGTCTGGCTATTTGATCATCATGATAAATATAGTCATAGGTTAGTCTTTGACCATGGTGGTCAGAATGAGAATAAAAAATAGGGTGGTCGGCCCTTATGGTCATCATTCTCTTATTACCTAAATGGATTTTAGCGTGTGAACATTATGTGGTAATTATCGGCCAAAATTGATTTGACACTAACCGCTACACAAACACACACACATACACATACGCATAAACATATACAAAATAAGTATTGTTTGGTGGTGAAACCAAAAATAGAATCGAATGGCATAACCAGTAGCATGACGTTCGATTATATTCCAGGAGCTCAATATCTCATTGTTAAAATTGTATGTGCTTTATCCAAATTGTCGCTTGACCAATGTGCGTGTGTATGTGTGTTTTGTGGCAAGCAATGGACAGGATTGCCTTTCAAGAATCCAGCATGTTTATGTTTACTCATCATAACCACAATACCATAACATGAAAATCACCTTTGGGAGATTTCTAACAAATTGTTCGAAAAAAAACTCACCTTGATTTGTAAATGTTGAATGTGAATTGTGGTAAAAATTTGCGATGGATCAATTTAATTGATCGAATCGATGGTCATACACACACACACACACAAAAGATAATCAAACACTAATAATGATGAATAATTGGTATAGAATGATGATTCAGATAAAAACAAATAGATCGGCCATGATAATAATCACAATAAATTGACTAGAAATGTTTGAAATATTTGTCGACACAATGGTTCACATTATCATCATCCAAACACAATGATGGCTAGATGACGAATGTTTTCAGATATATAAGATGCATGCATGCATCATCATAAAACAAGAACAGGTCAGGATACGAATCGTGATGTGAATGAATCGACCAATTGTGTATATGTTTTTTTTTTGTTGTTGTTGATCACAATTCGAAGCTTCGTTTCATTTCGTTTCGTTTTTTTTTTTTTTTTTTTTTTTGGTTTTATTGGCCCTACAAAGAAGAAGAATAAAATGTTAGCAAATGAATGATTGGTTAGGAATGAAGAAGGTTTCCCATATATATAGGCTATATATACTTACTCCTCGGGTTCCAACATTTGCTTTTTACCTTTTTTTTGGATAGGATGGATGGCTGAATGTATATTATATGATTGTGATGTGTTTGGCGCGCGCCGTTGTTTCTGCATCTGCAAAATAAAAACTGTTTTTTTTTCACACACACACACACACACACACACACACATACCTGGTTAGATTCGACATTTCGGCTAGGTTGGCGCACACACACACAACCACAACCACAATATTCTAACCAAGAACAATAATAATTCGACGATAGTTAACATCAGCGACGATGCGACTATCGAAATATAACCCAAAAAAATAGAATGCTAACTATTGCATCGCATCATCGTCATCATCATCATCATCAATGATACGGTGTGTGTATATGGATGGGAAACAACCGCCCACCAGTTCAGGTATCCCAACCCATTGCAAATGATGAAAGCAAGAGCTTATTTTTTTTTCATTTCGTTTCGTTGGTCGATTCGATTTCGATTTGAATTCTGATTTTGGTTTGCATTGTTTTTTACCATAGTCAGTATTATTATTTGGTGAGAGTGAAATTCTCCATCATCATCATCAAATGAAAGAAAAAAAAAATAGCGAGCAATAATTGTCAATCTTAATGATAACGGTCATATGGTGGCACCGTTTTTGAAAATGATGAGTAAAGAATATCAAGAGAATCCGTCAACGAAATCATTATAGTCGTTGTTTTTTATGGTTTTTACCCAAGAAAAATACCTGAAAATGACTATCATTTTTGATGGATGGATCGATGGATAACAAGCATTTTATACAATAAGAACCAGAAAAAAATAAAAAGCAGGGATTTTTTTCGAAAAAAAAAGAAAAAAGGAAAAGTTTCGAAATAAATCTATACTGTTCATATAGTACGTGACGGCTTGAAATCGAATAAACAACAAATATAAATCCACCCTTTAAAAATTATTTGAATTGATGAATTTTTTTTAAATATTACGATTTATAAATTCCAATATATATCAATGAAATGTTGAGACCAAAAACATTGACACAAATCCTAAATCAAGCCAACACTGCTGGTATTTCTGCTACGTTGTAAGTAAAACAAATTAACTTGATTTGTTTGATCTTGGTCCGATCTTTTTCAAACTTTACTTTTGTCGAGATTAGATTGTTCAACAAAGATGGCCGTTTATTAGCTTATTCTGGTTATGGTGATAAAGATGTTCGAATGATTGCTGCAATAGCTAGCGGAATTTGGGCTTCATATAGTAATTATGGCCGTAATCATCTGGCTTCAAGTCAATTATCCTATGTATACATTGAAGCTGAACATGGTATTGCTTTGATAGCTGCCGTAGCCGATGTTCTTCTTTGTTTGTATTCACGTGATTCTCCTGTCAATGTTGATATTGGAACATTGAAACAAAAAATGAAAGCTTTAGCTGATCATCTGGAGGCACCATTATCACAATTATCTGGAATATAATTGATCAATTTTTTTTTCTGTTCGATAGATATTGAATTTTTTTATTATTATTAAAACAAACTGGCAATTATTATTATAATAAAATAATAAACACAACAAAGCAAACAAATAATTCAATTCTACAATTCATCATTTAGTTGATTAGTAATCAGAGTTGGTTTTTTTGTTTCATTTCAATAATTCGGCCATTCGATTCAATGCACTACCAGCTTTGAACCATTCAATTTGAAGATCATTCATTGTATGATTTAACGTGATGGTTTCGGTTTTTCCATCTTTTTGTTTAATGATACATTTGACAGGCTAGTGGAATGATTTTGAAAAGAAAACAATAATTTAATTATGAGGTCATGATCAAACATTTTGTCATACCGTTCCAGGTGCCAGATTTTTTAGATCCACCAATGAAATTCGACTATCTGGTTGGATTTTATCATAATCAGCTGGATTGGCAAATGTAAGTGGTAATAGGCCTTGTTTTTTCAAATTGGTTTCTAGAAAAAAAAACAAGAGTCAAAAACATTGATTTAGCATCATCAACAACAAACGAGTACTTACCATGGATACGAGCAAAGCTTTTGGTGATAATGGCACGTCCACCAAGATGTCTTGGTTCCAATGCAGCATGTTCTCTACTACTACCTTCACCATAGTTTTCTTCACCGATGGCAACCCATTTCATATTTTTTGATTTATAGAATCGAGCTGTATCAGGCACCGGTCCCCATTCACCATTGACTAAATTACGAACTTTATTGGCCTCGTTATTTTCAGAGTTGATAGCACTACACAATAACAAAATAACAAAACAGAATGGTTAATTGAAATGACAGAAACATAACAATGATGAATAAACAAACAACATACCCGATAAACATATTGTTAGAGATGTTATCCAAATGACCTCGATATTTGAGCCAAGGACCAGCCATACTGATATGATCGGTGGTACATTTACCTTTGATTTTGATTAAAATAACCATATCTTCAAGATCTTTACCATCCCATTTATCGAATGGTGATAGTAGCTGCAAACGATCGGATTTTGGATCAACTTGTACCTGAGTTTCTGAGCCAGCTTTTGGTGGAGCTTGATAAGTATCGTGACCAGGATCAAAACCATCTTTAGGTAATTCATCACCGGTAGGTGGTTCTAATTTAAATTTTTTGCCATCAGCACCAGTTAATTCATCGGTCAATGGATTAAAATCTAAACGACCAGCAATCGAAAGAGCTGTGACCAATTCTGGTGATGTTACAAATGCATGTGTTGCAGGATTGGCGTCATTACGGCCAGTAAAGTTTCGATTATAAGATGAGACGATTGTGTTTTTTTCACCTTTTTTAATGTCTTTACGATCCCATTGTCCAATACATGGGCCACAAGCATTGGCCAAAACAATGCCACCAAATTCACGAAGTACTTTTGCTTGACCATCACGTTCGATTGTCGCTCGAATTTGTTCAGAGCCTGGTGTCACGGTAAAGATTGATTTACTTTTCAGGCCATGATTCAATGCCTGTTTTGCTAGACTGACCGATCGATTCATATCTTCGTAGCTACTATTCGTACAGCTGCCAATAAGACCAACTTTAACTTCTAATGGATAACCATTCTTTTTGGCATTCTCACCCAATTTTGAGATTGGATGAGCCAAATCCGGTGTGAATGGACCATTAACATGTGGTTCAAGAGTATCCAGATCAATTTCAATGATTCGATCGTATTTACATTCAGGATCAGCCGACAATAGCCCACGATTTTGATCGGCCAAATCAGCAATAGGTTTTCGATTCGTCGATACCAGATAATCTCTCATTCGAGAATTGTAAGGGAAAACCGATGTTGTGGCACCAATCTCGGCGCCCATATTACAGATCGTTCCCATACCAGTGCAGCTTATCGAATCGACACCTGGACCAAAATATTCGACAATGGAACCAGTACCACCTTTTACGGTAAGTATATCAGCTACTTTCAATATAACATCTTTCGATGATGTCCATCCATTTAATTTGCCTGTTAATTTAATACCAATCACTTGAGGACATTTAAGTTCCCACGGAATATTGGCCATTACATCTACGGCATCAGCACCACCAACACCAATGCAAAGTCCTCCTAGACCACCACCATTCACGGTATGACTATCGGTTCCGATTAAAAGAACGCCAGGAAAGGCATAATTTTCAAGGATGATCTACAAGTGAAAAGAAAATGTCATCATTATAATACATATGAATCAAAATGATGAAAACTCGTATCGATTCTACACCTGTTAAATGATCATTTCAATTTCTGTTAATCAACTTCACGTCACAATCAGGCAGCTTATGTGCAAATTGCCACGCAATGATCAATTGATTAACGAGATCAGAAAAAATACGAAAATCAAGTTTTACCTGATGAATGATACCGCTACCAGGTTTCCAGAAACCAACACCATATTTAGCTGAAGCAGTACTGAGAAAATTGTACACTTCTTCATTGATTTTAATGGCACGTTTCAGATCTTCAGCACCACCAATTTGTGCTTCAATCAAATGATCGCAATGAACCGTACTAGGAACGGCAACACGAGCTAAACCACTGGAAATAAATTGTAACAATGCCATCTGAGCTGTGGCATCTTGCATAGCAACACGATCAGGTCGTAATCGTAAATAACTTGTACCACGTTCAATGTCCTGTTCACGTGCATTGTCCAAATGTGAATAAAGAATTTTTTCCGATAAAGTCAATGGTCGTTGCAATCTGAACAAAACAAAACAAAAAAAAAATCAGTTACAACTAAAATTCTTAAATGAAATATAAAAAACCATACCGATCACGAACTATTTTTAAATTTTCACTCAATTTTGTATATGGCATCGGTTCATTATCGAAACGGCTCATTGGTACGGCAGCTGATGCAAAACATCGTGAATTTTTACTATTCAACGACCAACGCCAAACACCAAGATATGGCTTAATGATGATGATGATGATGATAATAATTCATAGATGAGAATCAAAAAAAAAAAAAAAACAAAATTTAAAGGTTAATGGCATCATGTAAACAAAACAGATTCGTCCTTCATATGATCTTTATCAAACAAAAAAAAATGATAACCTCTCATAATCATCACAGACAATCAAAAAAAAAATTATCACTTCAATACCTTGGTAAGAGATGTACGATATAACATGATTAATGATTAATTTTTTTCTTAAATCAAGAATACAACGTTGTTTCACAATTAGAATGAGAAGATTGTTGCCGGTATTTTTTCGGTTTTTTTTTAAATTTAAATAATTTTATAAAGTAAACAGGTCACACATACTAGCGTAGACAGTTCACTTTTTTTTCAATAATAATCGTCTGAATGAATGTGTGTGTGAATTTTAATGCTGCACAGTGAAAGATTTTGTCCTATAAAATGTGAACACAATATCACAACATTCTATTTTTTTTTTTTTTTTTTTGATAGTCGTTCATATAGTACGTATGCTTGGCCATTTCATAACAATATGATGATTTTTTTTCGATCCAATCTTTTCTATGAATCAATGAAATGATAATATCATGGTCGTCGTCGTCGTCGATGAATCAAATATGATCAGAAATCCAGATATAATTTTTTTTTTATAACAATCAATAGCCGGTACAATACAATCATCATTGGTATATATAATATTGATGAGACGATGCATTCAAGGCCACCAAAACAACATTGTTGCATACATGATGATGGTGGTATTGAATAAATCGTTGTTCATCATCATCATCGAAAAATAAAATGATTGGATTATATGACGCAACGAGGCGCACACCATCACACACGCAAATTCGAGTTTTTTGTTTATTATTATTTTATTGTTTATATTGTTTATATGATCGTTGATATGTTTTCAATACACTCACACCACCATCTTCACTCAAAACCGATATTTCATTTTTTTTTTTTTTTTTTTTTTTGGTGGTATTAAATTGACAATTCGGTAACTTATATATGATTCTATGATATCACACAAGAACAACACAACAAGAAATGTCGATTCGTGGAAATATTAAAAAAGTTCTTTTTCCTCATATTGTCAAACATATTGTCATCTCATTATGTGGTGCATCGATATTTTTTATCGGATACTTGATGTTTGATTTGATATCCACATTGGTGGATGAAATTCAAAATAGCCCTTCGAATTCGTCCAATATGCATGATGGTGGCCATAAATCCGATGATCCAATGACAACCGGAAAAGGTAAGTTATTAATTATCGAATGAATGTTACATTTCAAATGATTCATTTTTTTGTTTTTTTTGTCTTTTCTGTTTCAGTACTATACTATTTCCGTAATTTCTTTATGCTTATGTTATTCGCCTTAATGCAATTATTTGGTCTTGTTGGTGCATTGAAACAGAATCGAAACATTTTGTCTACATTTATTTGCTGTCTAATGGTTGCATTTGTTATGATGGTTATTGATTATCTAACCAATACTGGTTATCTGTCATTGGGCATATTTTTTCTTATTCAAGCATCGTTTGCCTATTTATTGATGATTTTAAATCAATATCGTGGTCATCAAATTTCGAATATACATTATATACCAATGCCTGATGAAGATGTTGGATCTATTGGACATCGGCCATCAATTGTATCATCAGATTCAATGCGTTTTTGAACCACTCACACACACATGTGATAAATAATGGACTTATTACGTTTAAAATGTTGATTACATGATTTTTTATTTTATTTTATTTTTGATTTGATTTTGATTTTATTCATCTTAATGGCAATAGAATAAAAATGTATGATAAACATGTGATAATGGTTGTCATAGTCAAAATTATTAAATGTTGTTGATTATATTGTTGCGTAGTAGCACGATTACAATTATCTTCGGCACAATAACATTCTTCCCAATATACACCATTTTCATAATAACCCCAATCACAACTCCATGATATACCACGTTCGCTGACCTGTGCACAACGACGTATTACACTACGCCAACGGCCATCCCAAATGAAACCACGTGGTCCTTGTTGTATGGATTTGAAACAAAATGTACCTGGTGTATTTGCTTCTTCACCCATACAATCGACAGCAATATGTTGACTATGATTGAATGCACGATACGCTCCACAATTATCGGAATTTTTACCATCTTTTTCTGTACTACATTGATAACATTTGATTGCCACAACTACAGGAAATCAATCACATGAGGGGTAATGAATGATCATTAGCAAACAGGTAGGTTACAGAAGAAAAAAAATCCAAACAAACAAACCTCTACAATTTGACAACAATATCGATACTATGGTTATGACCATCAAGGTCATCATTGAACAAAAGACAGATAAATCCATTGTCAACGTCCCAAAGGGGTCGATATACTTTTATTGTTTGGAACCTGTGGGAATGCAACAGTGGTGGTGGTTGTTGTTGTTGTTGGTCACAGTCTGTCAGCAGGTAAACTCATCATGTTGAATTCAGCTAAAACCCCGAACATACAATACTGTGTGTGTGTGTGTGAATAGATGGGAACGTCATGGTAACTTGAAATGAAAACAAAAGCGGCGGCAACTATAGATAAATACTGAAAAAAAACTGGCAGCTAAAATTGAGCCTCACCTTTCATTGTGGTGGCTATTTATTCGAAGATATGTCGATAACATACACACACACACATTGAAACACGTTGGGCTAATAATAAAAACCAGCAAGGTGTGATGTAGCTCGTGTGTATCTTTAAATGTCAGTTTAGTTGTTTATTTTTTTTCCTGTAACCATCATCATTCGGCAATCATCATGAAAAATCATCATCAAATCATCATCAAACTATGGATCATTTCAATCATGATTCTTGGTCTTTTCCTATCAAACGGTAATTTTAAATTGAATTTACTTTAACCATTATTTTGATTAATTGTCGATTATTATTATTATTGAAAATAGTATCGTGTATAAAATGTTGGGTATGTCATTCAGATTCTGATCCAAAATGTGCCGATCCATTTGATAATAATACACTGCCCATAAAAGATTGTCGTGAAGTGAAACGTAGCCATCTTTTTGAAGGTAAGCTTCTGAATTCAACATCACATCTGATCGAATCATTGATTTATTGAACAACCATAGATGAAACACCATATGAAACATTGATACGTAAAGATGAACAAAAACAACCACAATTAAAAATGGCAACAATGTGTAGAAAAATTAGACAAAAAATTCATGGCAATTGGCGTACAATCAGAGATTGTGCATTTCTTGGATCACCTGGTGAAGGTACCGGCAATGAACATAATTGTCTTTATAGAAAAGGTACATATGATATTTATCTAGAATATTGTACCTGTAATAGTAAAGATGGCTGTAATGATGCATCACAATTAACACCATCACCACCATTGGTGCAGATATTGTTTTCATTATTGGTAACCATTGTCTTCCTTTTGCTCATACAAAAATGAAAAAAAAAGTTCAAAATTGACAAAAAAAAAAATTCGCCTGTATATAAAAAAACAAAAATAATAATTTGATCACCACCAAACATACACAAACAAAACTTTACCATCAAACAAATAAATGATTTTTTCCCCCCATAAATTGGATATATTTTCATTATCATCATATGTGATGTATATATAAATAAATAAATCATCATCATCATATTTTATATAATCGTCTGTTTTGTTTTTGTTTGTTTGTTTGTTTTTTTTCTGACTAGAAAATACCGTACACTATAGATAGATATTGGTTATACATTATCATTCAATTGATGATATTAATGGTTTAGATTTAGAGAAAAAGAGAGTTATAAATAATCGGTGTGTGTGTGTGTATGCTTAAAGATGGGTAAGGTTATACAAAAAAAAAATAATGATAACGTACATTCATTCACAGATTTTTGTTGATTGAGCAATCACTATAAAGTTGATGATTATCTGATGAAAAATAGATAGATCATTCATTCATTCATTCAATCCAATCAAATCAAGTAAACGAGAATGCTTTGATGAAGATTTATCATCCATAAATTGTTTTGTAAATATTTGCATTTGATTCGTGTCAAACAATGCTGCTTCACGTTTTTTCATCATAAATTCATTCGGTAATAACCATTTGCTTTCATAACATTCTTCGATTGTGGGTCGTTTACTAGTTTTATAACGAGAAACAAAAAAAACAATCAATACTTCAAAATCATAATCAATGAAAAAGAAATATATATACTCACTGTGGTGTTAATTTAAAAACAGACAACAAAAATCGAATTGCTTCTTGTGTAACTCGTGGATATAAACGTTCGAAAAGGTATCTGACGAAAACAACATTTTCAGCCGTTTCTTGTGAATCATGGCCTTTGAATGGTGAATGGCCACTAAGCAAAATGTATGCCAATACCGCCACAGTCCATACATCCGTATATGGAAGCGTCACTGGTTCATTTCGAATTAATTCCGGTGCTATTTTTCAATGATTAATCAAGTCATCATTAGTCATGAGACAAAGATTCGAAATCAAAACAAAACTTACCAATATATTCTGGATTAGCGGAAATTGTCAAATTATTTGTATTAGCACTACTAGTGTGATTGGAATTGATGTATCGTGCATTGGCAAAATCTGTCAATTTAATTTGTAGATTTTGTTCACTTATAACAAGTATATTATCTGGTTGTAATTCCAATAGGCCAATACCACGAAAATGTAAATATTGTATGGCATCTAAAACCTGACACAGTATGGTTGCCACATGTTGTTCACTATATGATTGTCGTCGACAAATATATGTGAGAACATTTAAACCAGAACAAAGTTCAATAGCCAAAGTGAAAAGATTACCATCACGATTGGCATACATTAATCTGGCGATTCTTTCATGTGCTAGCGATTTAAGAATTTCATATTCATGATTAATCGATGATTCTGATTCACTTTGGACAAGAACACATTTACAGGCCAATGTTTTCTTGCTACCATCTTTAATGTAAGCACGAGCAATAACAGAGAATTTTCCTGTAGAAATTATTGATTTAAAATCATAAAGTTCTTTAAATTCAGATTTAATCAATTGTATTGGTTGAACTTCTTGATTGTAATCGATTGGAATCGATTTCGTTTCCATCAAATCATTACAAACGAATTGCATGGCCATTGGTAAAGCGATAGTTTTTATGCTAGCATCATCAGCAGATAACATAGTGACAGGTTCACTTGGTGGGCTTGGATCACTATTTCCAAATTTATTCATTGCTGATAATCGAAATTGATATGATTCATTTGGTTCAAGACCGGTGACCAGGTAGAATTCTTGATGAACATTCGAATCGACGATTGACCATTCAGAAGTGGAAAATTTTTTCATTTCTAATCGATACGATTCTATATGAGCATCAGCTACATGTTTTGGTGTTGACCATTGCAAATAGACATCATGGTTCGAATAATCTTTGATTGAAGGAGCGCCAACATTGTTTGGAACATCACCAATCGATAGACGTGCTCTGCTTACCACAGAGCCTAGGGTATTACGTGCAACACACCTATAAACGCCACAATCATATTCTTTGGCTGGATCCAAAATCAATTGGCAGCGACCATCATCTAATCTTTTCACTTTGGTTCGATTTGTTTCGATAACAATCAAATCATTACGGAACCAAGTGTATGATGGTGTAGGCAAGCCTATAGCATAACAAGTGAATACCACTCTTCCATCGTCTTGAAAAGATGTATCTTGAAGTTTTTCCCGGAAAAATGGCATTACAAAATCAGAATTATCAATCGTTTCGGGTTTAGAGATTCCAGTTTCTTTTTTCAATGTTTTCAATTGGCCATGTAAATACAATGGAGTTCCAACTTCTCTTGCTAAACGTTTAGGTTTACGACCCGGTTTACCGCGCATTTCATCATTTATTTCTTCGTCCATAATGTCGGTAAATTTACGACGTTCTTTGATCGATGGTTGTGAAAATGTACCGGCCGGTACATATGATGTACGGCTCCAATGAGCTTGTTGTAGATTCGAAGCCATCATTGGACTATTGGCAGCAGCAATTTTCAAATATCGACGAATACGTGCAGGAAAATCTGTATCACGAAGCTGTAAAAGATAAGTGTCTGGGCCACATTGATAATGACTTTCGGATGTAAAATTCTCTGCACCAAATGTTTGATTTGGTGGATAAACATTTTCGAATGGTGCAACATTTCGTTGAAATCTTTTGATTTCTCGTTCCGGTGATACTAAAGGACTATATTGTTCGCCAGGTGGATAAATCATTCGACTTGGATGTGTATAACATGAATGCAGTGGTCGACGGCGATAGTATCGACGACACGATGCATTCTGATACCATTTATATGAACTATTCTTATAATCACGTAGCTTATCCATAATGTCCAAGGGAGATTTATATGGTGAATGTAAACTTGATTTAATCCATGGATGATTCAACGCTTGTTTCACATCTAAACGTTCAGTGGCATTGAAATTCAATGTTTTCCTCAGGAAATCACGACCCTGTTCAGAAATGTGACCAAGTTTATCATCGGATAAATCAAGATTCTTGTTCTGGATATTATGCATTGTGGCACGATCATTTTCGCCCAAGAATGGTGATATGCCGGTCAAAAGAATATGGGCAACGATACCGGCTGACCAAACATCGGTGGTCAACGTGACGGCATTCTTTTCGACAATTTCAGGTGAAATGAATTCGGGTTGTCCAAATTCCACATAGACTGATGCACCGGGTGTCAGGCGTTGAGCTAGTCCAAAATCACAGATGGTTATATCTGGACCATCGATTCGTTCCATTAGAATATCGTTGATAGTAAGGCCAAGATGACCAATATTTTTGAAATGCATATAATGCAATCCTTCAAGAATCTGTTTAATGTATTCGGCAACTTCTTGTTCACTGATTGTGCCTTTTCTCATTACGAAATCCATCAATGATCCACCACCATTCATGGAGGTTATCAATGACATTGAATATGGTGTACTAGCGAAACAATCGTGTAATTGTACTAGGCGTTCATGAGCACCTAATTGATTCATAATGTCCAATTCTGAATTCATAAATTGCCGCATTTCACCGGTTCCATGCATCATTTTTACAGCATAACTTTTTCCAGTAGAACGTTCAACAGTATGATAGGTAACACCTTGTGTACCACGGCCCAATTCATCACCAATATCATATAATTGTTCCATTGGTTTGTTTTTCGGTTTCATTGCATCTTTATAGCTAAATGGATATTTATCATAGCTGATCTGTTGTTCCTGTACGGTTACATAAGCCGAAGTTGTAGTCGAACCGGCAAAATTAGTAGCCGTACATGAATATAAACCACTATCACGAACAATAGCATCATTGATTACAATGGACAGATTATCTGTATCTCCAACAATTTTTAATCGACTAGTATCATGTAATGGTTGAAAATCTTTGAACCATTTGATTGTTGCTTGCGGTGATGACATTACCGAACATGACAGGCGAATATGATTTCGAGCAATAGCATTTGTTTCATCCAATAATTTTATGAATTTTGGAGCATCTTTTCACAAACAAAATGGAATACGAAAAAAAATCCAGCATCAAAACCAAGTAGAAGAGAATATTGCAAACAAAAAATTTACCTGCTTTTACAACTTTGATCGTTTTTTTCTCTTCACCATGTTCATTTTTAGCCACACAAGTGTAATATCCAGCATCAGAATCGGTCATTCGATTGATGAATAAACATGTTTTACCATTTCGATCTTTCATGAATTTGAAACGTTGATCATTGCTATCAATCTGTATTAACATGTATGATTCGATTTAAGAGACAAATTCCATTGGTGAAAAAAAAACAATACCTTATGATCACCAAAAAACCATTCAATCTCAGGTTCTGGATATCCATAAACCCAGAATTCTATTGTAACCGGTTGTCCAATCACACCAAACATTGATTCATGTTCATCTCGGACAAAAGTGGGTGCAGCAGCTTTGTGGTACAAAAAAAAACAAACAAACACAAGATAATCATACATCAACAGTCAAATTAGCCAACACAAAATACTTACCAACTTTTTCAGGTGGACGATGTTCCAAATAATAATCATCTGGTTTTTTCTTCGTTTCTTTTGCAGCTTTTTCAGTGGCTTCTTCATCTTTCAATTGTGATCGGAATGCAGTGGCCGATGGTGATGGATCACTTATACCAAATTTATTTTCTACACGTACACGAAATCCATAATCTTCAAATGGTTCAAGACCAACAATGTCACATTTACAATCCTTAATGTCTATTTATATATTAATAATAATGATCATCAGCAACATTTTTCGAATAGAATTATCATAATATATACTTACTGCCATGACAAACATTCCAAATGCCATCGGAAATTTTTGAAAATTCAACCACATAGGAAACAGGAAAACGGGGTTGTTCAGGAATTGATGGAAACCATATCAAGGTAAGACTGTTATCAATCATTTTCGTAATAATAGGCTTATCACATAATGCTTTTGGCACGCCTGATTGTCCAAATGATAATTCATCAGCAGCATCTTTGATTCGTTGTGCACTTTTCATTGATTTATGTGATTGTTGCATTCGATCTAAACCATTAATGGTGGCTATTTGCATTTGTGTGTGTGTGTATGTATTTATGACGAAAAAAAATCATACAAAGAATAATTAATTTTCACTATGTTAAAAGGTTTATTCCAGCAACAAACAGCAATAAAAACAAGAAACAAAAACACAGAAAACATTCTCATGTTTTTATACATTAAAAAATTGACTATGATAACAATAACAAGGACATTAGGGAATCTACTATCATTTGTTATTCGAACATCTGAATATATATTCTTGTAGATTCTTCAGTATGGAATCTACATCTGGATTACCACTAGTACTAATGCTGCCTGAACAATCATCGGTTGTTGATACTTGATTCAAAAAGCAGAATCATTTATCATCATTGTATCGATTGGAAATAGGTAATGGGATAATATGATCGATACAAAATAAACTATTATGGCATAGATTATAACCTGAACAATGGGTGGACTATTCAAAAAGATTTTTCCTATCAAACGTATTGATTGTCGAAGTAAACGTTGATTACGTGTAAGCATTAATCTATTAGTGTTGCATGTGAGTGTTCTATGGTCGATTCTATGATCGCTGCTATTTTGGCTACAGCGTCGGCCATTATTATTAGATAGATTAGCCTTACTCTCGTAATTTAGTTGTCCAATAGAATTATCGCTGCCAAATTTATTACTAGCCATGCATCGATATCGGCCAATGTCTCCATCATCAATATTATGAATTTCAAACGTTATCATTCCATTTGGATTGCATTGGAAAATGTATTTTGAGCCATCGATTGTAATTTCTTTATCATCTTTAAACCTTAAAATAATAATAAAAACAAATAAAATTCTGTAAATTTAAACAACAAATAATTACCATTTGAAATCTGGTGTTGGATTACCAACAACACAGGCAGTGAAACGACATGTTGATCTTTTGGAACAATCACAATCTTGCAATTTGGTGATAAAATGAGCTGCTTCACCTGCTTTTTCACTGCAAGTAGATATGAATGAAAAAAATTATGAGCATCACATACACACACATAGACATTATGATTATGATACATTACCCAAACAAAACATTCGATGATGTTTTATCCGATCCAACTTGATTGGTGGCCACACATTCATAGATACCAGAATCGGCCAAAGTAGGTTCAAAGATGGTCAACATTTGATTGCCATTGTGATCATCACGAGTGATAGAATACTTTGAACCACTTTCAATAGGTCGACCATTGAATGTCCATTGGATATCGGCCAATGGATATCCTTCTACTTGACATGTTAATTTTGTTTCCGAACCTGGCCGAGCTTCCAAGTCGGATAATTTTCGAACAAATTGTGGTTTAGTCATTGCATGTTCAACAACACGAGCAGTCGAACTGGTTTGACCTAACGAATTTCCCACAAAAACTTCATAGATACCAACATCTGATTTATCGAAATTCAATATGGTCAATTCAATATCTTCACCGTTGAAAGAGGTGAACACTTTATCTGGTGACATTTGTAATTCTTGTCCATCTTTTTTCCATACAATTTTCGGTACCGGATGAGCTTTGATTTTAGCCTTAAGCTGAACGGCATCTCCTTTACCAGCGCTCAGATCATTTAGTTGTTCAGTGAATGTCGGTGGACATTCTTCAAATTCACTGCCATAAAGAATATCCAAATGAGCTTTAGATGTAGCCGTTCCAAGATCATTTGTTGCTTTTACAGTGTATTCAGCTTTATCACGATGAACACAATCATTAATTGTCAATGTGTATGTATTGTCATTTGTTTTGCCAGTTGAATAGTGTTTACCATCAATTTGAATCTTGGAACCATTACGCATCCATACAATATCTGCTTCAGGGTTGGCCTCAATTTTCACTTCAAATTTGGTTGAACATTTCTCTTTCACAATCATATCTTCCAATGGACTGAGGATTACTGGTTTTGAATGTACAGTAATCTGACAGCCAGTCTCGATTGCGCCACCATCATTTTTGAATATGGCCGTATATGTACCACCATCGGTTAATTTGACTTGATCAAATTTAAGTCGTATAGTACCATCTGGTAATCGTTGTACGTGTATACGATCATCTGGTGTAATCAATTGAGATCCAAGCAAGAATTTAATATCACCACTATCGTTGTCAGTACCACAATCAACTTGAAATTCAATGACACCTGGTTCACCGGCTATCAAAGTTGTCGATTCTAAACCTTTACGCATCGTAGGTTTGACAGTAGTTTGTACTGGTTTCATGATGGAAACTTTTGCTTCGCTTGTAGAATCACCATGCTGATTTGATATTACCACTTTGTATTGGCCAGAATTTGCTGATTCAATCTTGCTCATTTGAAGCAAGACTGTTCCATCGGGAAAGTTGAGAAATTTGATTGAATCTGTTTCCTGTAATTCTTTTCCATTGCAATACCATTTAGTTTGAATAGGTGTGGGCAACGGAGTTGCCAAATGACATTTGAGACACAATTGACTGCCTTCATCTACTTTCGTATCATTTAGTCCTTCCACAATTTCTGGTTTTGTTTTAGCTTCAGCCGCTTTAAGGGAAGCTCGAGCGGCACTGAAAATCGTTGTGCCTTGTTTGTCCATGATTTTCACTTGATATTCACCAACATCTTTGGTCGCAAATGAATCAATGAGAAGAGCAATGGTTCCATTTGGTTCTTTTACGAAACCATGATGTTCACCAGGTAATAATTCTTCTCCATCTTTGAACCAGGCAACGATCAAATCATTGACATTCAAACCGTTGGTCAAATCAACAGCACATTGTAAACGACAAGGTTGGCCTGATTCGACTTGTACAGCAGATAATTCCCGTTCAAATTTCAGTGGATATTTCGCTAAATCTTTCGCTCCATCTTTGGCTGCTTGGTCATTATCTACAACAAAAAAATGAATGAAAAAAAGAAAGAAATAAAAAATTAGATTATGGTCACAGAGCAAAAAGGCAATCAAAGGCAGCATTTTTGGGCGTAAAAGACGACACATTTCAAAATTCAATTAAAAATGAAAATGATCATCATCGTTGGCTACGGCGTTGGCATAATTGTCATTTGTTTTGGCAAAAACAAACAAAGCAAGCCCAGCAAGAATCATTGATTCATTGGCTTCAAATTTATTCGACCAAATACATACCAGAAACAACATTGACCAAACAAGAATTGCTTAAATTTTGAGTGGGCGTTTCGATTTCAATTCGATATAATCCACTATCCTGTGGAGAACATTTCACATGGGTAAATTGTACTTCACCAGCATCGTTAATTTTCAAATCATTAACATCGGCTTTTTGCAATGGAATATTGTCTTTGTAAATGCGAACATCATTTGCTTTGATAGCAGAAGCTGGGCCAGTTGTCGATAATTTCATCGATAATTGAAGATCTTGACCAACGGCTACATTCTGTTGATTTGGCATACCTTCTTTGATAGTGATTTCTGGTTCAGGTTTGGTTTTTTCGACATCTTTTTTATCTTTAGCAACCATTGGTTCTTCCGTGATCGGTTGCTGTGGTTGGGCAACCTCAACTTTGGTGCTGACAGAAGTTTCACCAATCAGATTAGCAGCCATTAACGTATAGGTTCCTTGATCTTCTGGCTTAGCAGATTGAATCGCTAGACAAGTCTGCCCTTGATCATCATCGGTAATTTTGATTCGTTCATCAATAGCTGATGATAATGGAATCTTATCTTTCATCCAGGTCACTTTGGCAGCTGGATATGACTGTACTTTAGAACGTATTTCAATTGGTTCGCCCACTTGCACCTGTAATTTGACTGGTAAATCTTCAACGAATAACGGAGCATATGGTTCAGGTGTTACTTCTACTTTCGATTCGGTTAACATTTCACCGTTAGCATTTGTAGCTTTCAATGTGTAAACACCAGCATCTTGAGGTTTGGCCTGATTAATTTGTAACTGACATTTGCCTTCGTCCGATTTGACCAGCTGTATTCTGGGGCTTTTTCCGATTGGTTTTCCATCTTTGAGCCATTCAATTTTGGGTGGAGGTAATCCAAAAACTTGTGCTTCCAATATTAATGGTTTATTCGTTTCAACTTGTACCAATTCTTTCAATGGTTCAGGGAATGATGGTTGACGTTGTGGTTCGACAACCAAAACTTTAGCTTCGGTAGAAGCAACGCCTTTAGCATTCTCGGCTTCCACATGATATTGACCTGAATCAGATCTTTGTACTTTTTCGATAACTAATTGTGTACTGCCATCCTTATTGGATGCTAGCGTCAATCGACTATCTGAACTTTGTTCCAATGGTTGTTTATCTTTCATCCAACGAACAGCTGGCATTGGTTCACCATCTACTTTACAAAATAATTTTAGATCTTCACCTTCTTCTAATTTCACATCTTCCAATGGTTTCTTGATGATTGGTTCGTGCGGTTCATTCAGAAATTTTAGCAAACAAACTGTTTGTGCTTCACCAAATTTGTTTGTTGCTTTACATGTATATTTGGCAACATCATCTTTGGTGATGGTCTTCACTTCCAGTTTATGTTCCATATCATTCGAATCGATCAGTACACGTGGAGATGGCAATAATGGTTGGTCATTTTTAAGCCATTGAACATCGGGCGTAGGAACACCATCAACAATTGTTTCGAATATAGCACTTTGACCCAATTTCAATTTATTGTTTTGTTTGTCCACCGACATGACAATCTGTGTTTCATCCAATTCTTTGATGAAAGTTGGCTTTTTACCACCAATTTCGACAGCAAAATTTTTCTCAATCGTACCAGCACTGTTTGTAGCACGACATACGTATGGACCAGCCATATTTGAAGGAAACGATTGGAAATCAATACCATATACATTTCGTTTAGGTTCACAAACAATAGCTAGATCATCTGTTTCAGTGATCGGTCGTAGATCTTCTCCATGAAACCATTCAACAATTGGTTTAGGAAAACCAGTAATTTTGGATTCGAAACGTATCGGTTCACCATCGACAACACGTTTATCATCAAGACCATTGATGGTAGGAATTGTTGGCTCTATTGGTTTTTCGATTGTGTATTTCGACAATAAGTTTCAAATGTAATACGATTCAATCAATTAATCGATCAAATGAAAATCAATGTAATTCGTGAAGGGAAAAACAAAATCATGAATCAATCATTAAAAAAAACACTTACCTTCTACTTCAAGTTGAGCACTTTGTTTCAAGGTACCGGCCACATTTTTAGCTTCGCAACCAATAACACCGGAATCCTGTTGTGTACAATTCTTCATAATCAACGTATGTGTATCACCATCAGTTTTGATGAGAATATGATCATTTGGTTTAAGTGGAATTGAATCTTTTGTCCATATTATATCTGGTTTTGGTACACCAGTAATGACGGTTTCGAAACGTACATTATCATCAATTACAATGGCTGAATCTTGAATTGGTTTTGAAATCACCGGAGCAGTATTACTGGTCATCACTTTAATCTCAGCTTTATCAGACATTTGTTCACCAATTTTATTCGATGCTAAACAATGATAAGTGCCAGAATCAGATTCCTGTGCATTTGGCACCTTCATACTGTATGATTCTTCATGAGCATCGAAAAGGATTCGTTCACTACCTTTGGCTTCTTTACCATTGATAAACCATTTAATCTGTGGTGATGGTTCTCCAGTAACTGTCACTTCTAATCGAATATCATCACCAGTGCTCACAACTTGATCGGTTAGATTTTTCAAGAACTGTGGTTTCGAACTAACCGTAATAACACCTTTGGTTGATGCTTCACCAGCTTCGTTCTTGATTCGACATTCATATTCACCACTCATTATGATACGGATATTTTCAATTTCAAATTGATAAATATCATCCATTTCTTTACGGATAACCACATGAGCAGATGTACTGATCTCTTCACCATCTTTGTAGAATGTAACTTCAGGTCTTGGAAATCCAGCCAATTGTACGGTCATCGAAACATTATTACCTTCCATAATGTCTACATCCTGTAATCCTTTGATGAATCGAGGTGGAGCAAGCAAATCAAATCGTGCGGCCGTTTCAGTGGCACCAAAATCATTCGATGCTACACATTTATATTTACCAACCATTTCTTCAGTGGCTTTCATTACGATCAATTTGTATGAATTGTCCATTTTATCTTCAATTTTTTTGTAATTTTTATCCGAATCTTTGATTTCTTTATCATCTTTATACCATTTTACCAATGGCTTACTGGAACTTTTATCCAATTGTACTACCATTTCTACATTGCTTTGCATTTCTTTAGCAACGATATTCTTCAACACTTTGCTGAAAAGCGGTTTGGATGCCACCTGAACCTGTGCTTTTGATTCACATTGACCAAGGTGATTGGTGGCTTTAATCATGTATTCACCAGCATCATCATCCTGAAATTTATAAATGACCAATGAATATTCACAGTTAGCTTCATCATATCCTTCGGTTTTTTTATTGGTAGCCACAATTTTCTTATCGTTACATGTCCACACAACATCTGGTTTTGGAATGCCTTTGATGATGGCCGTTAATTTAACTTCTTGGCCCACATTTGATTCGACATTGCCTAGATGTTTGACAACATAGGGTGCACATTTTACGATTAATTCAGCGGCAGTTTCAGCTTGACCTTGAGCATTTTCTGAACGACAGACATATTGGCCAGCATGTTCAGCAGCCACTTTTGGTATGATCAAAATTGAGCTGTCATCTTTGTCGATAATTTTATAGGGTAAATCATTACTGGATTGACTAATGAGTTTTCCATCATGAAGCCATTGTACAGCAGGTCGTGGTTGTCCATCCACTTTCACTGCAAGTTGAATGTTTTCATCGTTCACTTGAGCTTGTAAATCTTGTAATTTCTCTTTGAATTCAGGGGCAGCATTCTGTTTGATTACGACCAAATTAGCATCAGCTTCGTCGGAACCTTGATCATTTTTTATTTTGCATTTATATTTGCCTTCGTCATCGGTAGATGCATCATCAATGATCAAAGAGAAATGACCATCTTTTTCTTGTTTAAGTTGAATACGTTCATCCAATTTAATAAGACGATCATCTTTATAGAATTCTACACGAGTACCAGTTGCTGCAGCATCATATTGAGCAGTGAATATAGCTTTCTCGTGTTCTTTAACCTGAATAGCTTCTAATTTCCGTAGGAACTTTGGAGCCGATGCTATGGTTTATAAACAAAAAAAAACCAAAATTAAATTAAATGATGGCAAATGTATGGAAGGGACTTACATTTGACCAGAACTTGTGTGTTCTGTTTGGCTGTTCCAAGATTGTTAGCAATCATGCATACATAGTTGCCAGCATCTTCTGATGTTGCTTTATCTATTACTAGTCGTACAATTTGTTTGTCAGCATCGATTGAACTTTGAATTCGTTTGGATGCGGGCAAATCTTGGCCATCTTTTTGCCATTTAACAGTGGTAGGTGCCGGTACTGCATCATATGTTTGTTCAATGACCAGTTGTTGATTGTCGTTGACTTCTATACGATCCAAAGCTTTAGTAAATTCTGGTTGTTTGACAACAGCTAAAGCGGCCGATGATTCAATCATGCCCAATTGATTTTCAGCCTGAAGTCGATACTTTCCTGCATCTTCAGCACTGACATTTTTAATCATCAATGTAACGTTTTCTTCACCTTCGGCCATCATTTTGTAGTGATCATTAGATTCAATTTTACGATCTTCTTTGTACCAGGAAATTACTGGTTTCGGATAGCCAATTACTTGGGCTTCGAGCAACGCAACATTTTGACCTTTACACACATCAACATTAGACAATTCTTTGAGGAATTTTGGAGCTATAGGCGGTTTCGGTAGCTGTTCCACAACACCTTGAACATTAAGTTCAGCATGACAGGAGATTTTCCCACTACAAGTGGATGCAACACACGTATATAGGCCAGCATCGTCCGGTGTTACATGCTGAAATATTAATGCAACCGTATCTTCTTGGTCATCGAATTGAACCTGAAAACGTTCACTTGCTTCGAATTCTTTACCATCTTTGAACCATTTAAATGCAGGTGACATACAACGAGGACTGTATGGATCTCTTGGCGGTATTGGGGCATTCTCGTCCAGACCAAAGAAAACATCCTTATTCTTCGTAACGGTTATTCTGCCAGAAGTTTCAGCCTGTCCTTCAGGATTGGTTGCAACACATCGATATACACCAGCATCACTTTGACAAACATTCGTCAGGACGATTTCAAACACTTCTTTTGATTGAAAAAGCACTTGGACACGGTCATTAACTTCTAGCAATCGATCATCTTTGAAAATTTGAACTATCGGTATTGGCAGGCCTCGAACAATCAATTCAAAGCGTACACAACTGGCGCCTTCCAATAAATCAGTATCCTTGAGTTTAACTTTGAATTTCGGTGGATGCGGCAGAAATGAACCTCCTGGACTAGTTGGACGTGAATCACCGCAAAGAACGTTTAATGTTGAACTGGATGCAACCGATGTTTTCGAATCAGACGCAACAAATGTATAGATACCATTATCATCGATAGTCAGATTATTAAGTTCAAGAAAGTAGCTGTCACCTTTCTTATAGGTTCGATAATTTGTCCCGGATAAGACAGCATTATCTTTCAACCACTGAACATTAGTGGTACCGGGTGTAACTTGACAATGAAAAGTGGCCATATCGCCTACTTGTTTGGTTTCGGATTTCAAATCTCTAACGATGGCATATTTGGTTGGTGTGTCCACCGCTGTTGAATCGACTTTTTCCGCTGTTATTGGTTTGACTATTTTTGTTTGAATCGGTTCTTCATTTACTTCTTCAGGTGCTTTACTTTTTTCTTGCTCGGGTTTCTGATCAGGTGGTCTTGAATCTTTAAATCTAGATCGTTCTTCCAATATTTTATTATTATTCTCATCAGTCAAATTCTGTTTGGGCTCCTGCTTTCTTTCTTGAGGACTGTGTGACAAAAGGTAACTTTATTTGATCCTCGACAAATTCTTCTTCGCTTTCTAAATCAAATGAATGGTTGATTGTTAAATATATAGATCAATAATGCTGATTCTACTTACTTGGCAATGAATTAATCATCTTTAACCAGGATTTGATTCGTTCCTGGTCTTGACATCGTAACCGTATGGGAAAATTTGAATCCGAGGTATCTTTTGATTTAATGATCAATGTATTGGCATCTTCATCACTGATTTCCACTTGCGGCAACTAGATATATTATTCAATTAAAGTACGAAGCCCTAAAAGTGATTCAAAATGCTTACCTTGATAATTTTTTCAACATTATACGTTCGTTGATCAGCGGTTAGATTTTTATTAATTTCAGTGATAAACATACGAGATTTGAAAAAGAAAATGAATCGTTCACGAGTGGTACCATCCGTATCAATTACATCAAAGAAATCCTACATCCAAATATTCATGATTATATTCATCATTCATACATTTAAATAATCTTACTTTGGCCTGTAAAACATTCTTAAGAAGATTACTAAGCTTTTCGGATGAACCAGTGGGCAAATTGAAATCAACATTTTTGTCCAATGTCGCTGTGTCGAAAGATTTGTTTTCATCTTCAATTTCAGCATCGGGTATGGATGCTACCACTTTGATTGCCTTTTCCAGATCACTAACATCTTCGTCTAGGCGTGATAAATTTTTCGATAGCTCCTATGATAAATAGTATGAACAAAATATGATAATCAATGACATTGATTTAATTAGCCATTAAAACCTTACCTTTAACAATAGTTGATAATCATTGAGCCGTTGTAATGGTAGCTGTTTGTTTGTATAAGTGAGTGTGGAAATTGAATAAATTGGGAATGGGTAAAAATCAAGGCAATATTTCATTAGGAAAATTAAGGCAAATTGAATCGACATTTTAAGATATTTTTTAAATGTCGACTTACTTTCAAGCGATCAGACAAAGGCTTTTCATCCCTAATTTTGACTGAATAATTCTGTTCATTTGTCAAATTTCATTTGACAAAAAAATAATGGTTAATAATTGGGTGGATTTGATAGACAAACAAAAACCACGATATAAGCCCACAAACACGCACACACAGATCAGAAAGAAATTAAATCATTTTTGGCAAACAACAACAAGAAAACTTACATTAAAATATTCGGCAACATCAGAATTATCATCCAGGATGGCCAATGCTTTCGGTAGATTTTGACAATATCGGCTATGATTTATGAAATCCGATTGAATACGTAGGAATAATGTACCAATCTTGCTTGGCTCTTTAGCCAATGTTTGGAAATTTTTGAGCAATATATCTTTATGAAATTCAAGTAATTCCTTATAACAATGGAATATATCATCTTTGACTGATCGAATTTCTTTTGGCGTAATAGATGAATCTGATTGTCGAATATATGTACGAACAACAAATTGCATATCTCGTATCAGGTCTTCTTCTGTTTCTATTAATTCGCGAACAATCATGCTATAATCGATTGATTGAAAATTGGTATCATGAGCAAAAAAAACCAATAAAAAATAGCTAATAGAATTCATACTCTTTTTTCTTATTCAAATCTTTTGTTTGATCCGATTTCGGTCGTTCGGTTTCCATTGTCGATGATGCTGATGGTAATGATGCAGATTCATTGGCATCAAGTTTTTCATTAGTCGGTTTTAGATAGGCTGATGGAGCGAAACCTTCTTCGATTTTCGGAAAATTTACACTTTTTCTCGTTCGTACTTTCCATCTATATGTAAAAAAAATATAAAAAATTTGCAGATGAATGTGAAGGTTGAAAAAAATTAATGAATAATACTCACTTGTGTGGCTTATCCTTGCTTAACACAATCACATCTTGACCTTCTTTTAGACAGATTTCATCGGTAGCACTACGTGGTGGCTTATAATCCAGAATCACTTGATATATCTGAGCCTAAGAGAGAAAAATTGGATGGAAAAAAAATTAAAATTAGAAACTATATATCCACATTCACTATGGATTCAAGTTAATGTTTAGGCTACATTGTCTTCATTTTTATCAATGGGATTATTGTTCACATCAAGTTCTAATGATTGAGATCTTTGATTAGGTTGATTTTGTTCCTTCTTAGTGTCACACGTGTTTCGAATTCGATCATCACATTCGTTATTCGTAATTGTAGTTGTAGTTTTTTCTCCATAAGCATCATCTGTTGATCGTTTCTTTTCCTTGAATCTAGCACGAAGCAATTGCGATGGATTCTCATCACGATCATTACGTAATTTTTGCCGTTTAGCTTGTTGCACATCTTGAGGTATTCTACCATAGGTAAGTATTGGATCTTCAGTACCTGTTGCCATACCGGCCTGATTAGCGACAGGAAAATGGAAATTATCACCAAGTACATCATGTTTCATTGTTATATGACAGCTACTACGACGATCAAATAAAGGGAAATCATTTTTCATTGGAAAATAATGTGGTTCATCCATACTAAAACTTGGTCCTGTAACACGACATAATGATGATGATCGTCGTTGATGTCGTTGATCATTTGGATCATGATGTGGATTTGATTCCAGATATTGTGTAAGTGAATTTTTTCTTGCCGTTTTTTTATCAATAACTTCATAATGTTTAATCTTTTCCAATAAAAGATCAGATGAACAACGTTTTAGATTACCACTACCACCTTGATTCGATATTTGTCTAATTAAACTTCTTTGATTAACTGATGGTTTTTTACGTTTTTTTCTACCGGAAATTGATTTCTTTTTCATTATGCAATTCGAACCAGGAGTAGGACTCGATGATGGTGATGATGTTAACTCATCATTCTTGACAGAATGAGAATGATGATGTTCATTCTGTTGATGATTGACCATCGAATCGAATCGAATGGATGATCAGCGAAGCTTGAAAATCTAATCCTTCGACACACACACACAAAAAACGGTGGTTTATCGTAAATCGTAAAATAGTCCCTGGTTGAGTACAACAACAACAACAACAAAAAATATGGCAACATTAAAATGACGTAGTAATGTAATAAAATACATTCACCACGTCAACCACAATCAACACAATGGGCAACAATTGTTTTTTTTCATCTTTCTCTCTCTCTCTCTCATATATTCAGGGTTGAATTAGAATGTTTTCTTTTATGGATATTTTGTTTGGGTCTGTCAACAACAACGACGACGATGAATCCAGATCAAGATTCTCATCATCATCATAAGAGGCAGCATTAAATAAAAATTTTGAATGTCGGTGTTGTTGATGGTGGCAATGGCGGCAATGTTTGAAATTTTTTTCATACTTTTAAAAATAATGTTATGTGTATGTATAATGTATAATATGGATAATTTGTAACTATGAAAAAAAAATTTGAAATATACAAAAAAAATATTCGCCAAGAATGTTTGCTTGCTTGCTTTCAAAAACAAAAAAAAACCAACAACAACATTAACAACGGTGATTCTATTATTAGCCCATTATTATAATGTGTGTGTGTGTGTGTGATGCCATGGTTATCGTTTATTATTATAGAAATGAAAAAAAATGAGATTTCTTTTTTAAACTTGAATTCTTCTTCTTTTTCAATGTATAACAGGCAATGTTTAGTCATCTCATTGATGATGATGATGACATAGCTTGTCTAAACACATACTCACACACACACATCATTGTTTTGGCAAAAGAAAAATTCTCATAATTTGTCCTCATTACAATTTTCATAATCTAGATTATCATCATCATCATCGTAATCGGATTTAATAGAGAATATTGTTGACCATTCGAAAATTAGGAAACTGGTGGAGTATATTGAATTCGGAATTTTCAAATCTCTTAGTAATGGCAATAATGTGATCAAACATTTTAGCTCATTCATCATCATCATCATCATTGCAGTCGTCGAAAACGACAACGACAACAAGATATAACTTATTATAGCTAAATTCGGTTCTGGCATTCTCTAAATGAATGATCTCGTTTCGCCGATTTAAAAAAAATGTACTTAGAATTTAACTCTTTTGTTGTTAACATCAATAAAAACACAATGTTGATGTAAGCACATTATATTGGCCCAGACAATGATGATGTTATGATCACACACACATTAAAAACACAGATATATTGACACAGAAACAGTATGCGTCGATGAGAAATAATAATTGATGATGATGAATGATTACCCGAGTTGGAAAAAAATTGATTGTCAGGAATAAACTCAAAAAACAAAAGGACAGAAAAAAGGAAAAATATAACGCAATGAACTCACCTCTTTTGAATCCATTCGAGATAATGAACGATTCATAGTGGACGTAACACCGGTACTACGCCGTCTATCGGAATATGATGAAAATCGATTATCATTATCATCGATTATTGATGGCGATTTTACATCATAACTTAATGATGGTCGAAATGATTTACGTGAACTTGTAAATCGTCCATCATCATCATTATCGACATCATCATCTTCATTGAGATAACTAAGTTTAGTACGACGTCTTGTTGATGAACTTGTCATTGAAGATAAGCCATAATCATCATCACCAGGTGATTCTAAGCTTGAATATCGTGATATACGACTGGTGGTAGTCGTGCCTGTGATACCTCCTTCATTATCATCTCGACTACTGTAACGAGAATATTTACGGCTAGTGATTCTGCTGCTGCCCAAATCATCATCATCATCATCGATGCTGGTTATTTTATATTTACTTGATGAATAACGACTTGTTGAACTATCGCCGGTCATATCATAATCAGAATCTAAATGACTGGCAGTAGTAAATCGTGATGATTGATACGAACGTCTACCGATGGATGATGTTCCCAGATCATCATCTATATTTCTTAATGATGTTGGTTCATAATTGGATGTTCGACGTGTTGAATAGGTTCCAAAACTACTACTACCGCCACCACCAATATCATCATCACCGGATGTGAATGATGTTCGAAATCGTGAAGCGGATGTTGAACTACCAGTTCCTAGGCCATCATTTCCACTACTATATCGATATGATGATGATGATGATGATGCCTTGTATGATGATCGCATATAAGACATTTTTGTTGATGGATGCGATACTAAGATGGTTCACTAATAATAATTAGCCATTATTGATCGAAAAAAATTCAATCCAATTGTGTGTATAGGCAAAAATGCCCGACGATAAGGTTAAGGTAAAAAAAGCCCACACTAAAACACACAGATAATATAGAAACAGACACTCACACACACAAGAGAGAGAGAAACACCAGGCAGAAATATCATTGAAATCAGCCGTTGATGTTGATGTTTAATGTGGAATCACTATTTTTTTTAATTCTTTTTTTGTTGTTGTTGATTACGATTCTCACACACACACACAAAACATAAACTCGAATTCTGGTGGGCGATTATCTCAGCACATACACAACGAGAGAGAGAGAGGATTGCACATCAGAATCAAATAATTTCCTTAAGCGTAAACATTCTCATCATCATCATCATCATCAGTATTCACGGAAAAAACGAAAGATTGATCAGAAATTCTTCACTTGTCAACCAAACCACATAGAAGAGGAATTGTTGTTTGTGAAGTGAAGTGAATGAAGAATATATGGTGAATTGCTAGTGGTGGTGATGATTCTGATGATGATGATGATAGTTGCGGATAGAACTTTTTGTCGCCAAGAAAAAAAGTGGGTGAAAAGATTAGAAGAGCTTCATCATGATGGAATAAAAAATTGCATTCTTTTAAAAACAACTCCCCCGCAAATATTCATTCTTCATATGTTGATGATGAAGTGCGTCAATATTCGAATTGTATAGAATGAGGCACATACACCACTATTTTATTGTTTGGTTTGATTTTTTTTTTTTTTTTTGGTTGGCACCTTTTTAGCATTCGAATTCGATTCGAATAATGAGATCGGGTGTCCCAATTAAATCATTGTCGATTAGATTTTCTTCATTTGTTTTTTTTCTTCTTTCATTGATAGACAAATTGTCTGCTGTTTTTTTTTCATTAACTTGAATCGATTGATAGATCGATTGATTGACAGTTGTGTCAAATTTCATTGTCGTTGTTTGTCGATAATTAATTCTCGTATATATACGTGATTTGATGAACAACATTCCAATTGAATAAAGTTGTTGTTGTTGGTGTTGTTCTCATTCATTGTCTTTCAGAAAAAAAATTAGCCGGGTTCACTATTTGTGATAGAATAGAATTGGCAATCATTCAATTCTGTAATTTTTTTCACCAAAATTATACTGGCATAGATATATTGTCGACCCGTTAAACACATAAATAACAGCAAAAAAACAAAATGAGAGAGAGAGAACAACAAAGAATCTAGGCTGATGATCAGGAACAAAGAATATTTGAATTTTACATACCGAAGTATATTGTTTGTTCGTTTGATTATCGAGTGGTATCCAACCACCATTCTCTCTTGTTCACGAGTTTACAGAAATAGAATTTTATTATTGTTATCCGTTGAATGAGTTTTTGAAGATGGCTGGTTAAATTGTTTGCCAATACATCATCATCATTGTTCCGGTTGTATAGGAAATAGATGTGGTTGCTGATTCATCTGACTGGCCAATAAATGAATGGATGATTAACATCGAACAATCGAACCATCGTACAACAATGGACTATATCGATCAAAAACGTCTTGTTTGTGTGGAAATAGAACCACATGTTGGTCACGTGATTGCAACGATTTTTTTTCTTAATTTTTAGCCGTTTGATTGTCATTTTAGATTTTTATTCAAAAAAATTTATTCAAGTTTTTTTTTGTTAATCAAATTTACATCGATTTGATTGATTGGTAGAAAAAAAATGTACAACACTCAAACAAGACAACCGATGATGGATACGATGACAATCTCGGATCATGGTTACATGACATTGCCGGTAAGTTTTCCAGTTTGATTGATTGATCGATCGTTCGAATATCAATGAGGCCACCAATGGTTTGTTTTTTTTCTATTTTACACACACACAGTTCCAGGTTCGTTTCGAGAACGCATTGAAAGAGCCAAACATTTTGATCAAATGTAAATTATTGACCGATTTAATTTATGAATCAACTTCAACGAATATCAAGGTTTGTTAAAATTTATTTTAAACTACTGATGAATCATATTTCAATATCAAAGGAAATGCAACATCGTTACGTACTATTGATTGAAGATATTTTCTCTTGTAATCCATTGCCATATGGATCAATAAATAATTGGCGTCTTAAATCATTGACAAAAGAAACAGCACCAAAAGAATTTGATTCCATTTTCTTTCTACTCAATATTGATGGTCCAATATTTAAACTGATTCGTCATCTAATGAGTAATGATCAAACAATGAATAATCGTCATGAATTTTCAATCAATCATTTACCATTATCATTACGTAATTTGGACAACATTGTCAATCATCATTTCTTTATGGATAAAATGTCTACATCATCATCATCATCAACAACATTGAGTTTAAATGCATTCGAATTTTTTTTATTTCATTTTGCTTGTTACATAACAAAAGAAGAAACTACTACTACTAGTATGGCAAACAATTCATTTGCATACAATTCAACATTATCGATGGGAAATATGATGAATAATGAAGATACAACACTTAATGTATTGTATTATATTCTTCTTGAAAATTATTTGGAATTTTTCATTCCAATTACTGATGCTAATTTATCATCTATGAAATCAACAACGGCTATATCAACATCATCATCATCATCGACGGACAAAACAAAAGATTCGAATATTTTTCATATGAAATCTAGTAGTTTATGGAAATCACTTTCATCTACAACTACCAATCTATGGAATCTTTCATCTTCGTCTACCAACAATATACAACAACAACAACAACCTGGATATGGTTCTTATGGAAGACCAATGAAAACAATGTTCAACGATACTATCACCAATTCCGATAGATTTATGTCTGAACCGAATTCCAGTTTAGCAATGAAAAATCCAATATTCGGTAATCGTGGTGGTGGTTCATCCATTTTTAATCCCGAAATATTTAATCAATTTCAAAGACAACAAAATCTCATGTTAAACAATAACAACAACAATATGGCAATGATACATGATCCAAATGATCCAATTGGTAGTGTTTCATATAAATGTGATACAATACTGCGAATATTTTCAGAAATATGGTTGACCATCGGATCTTTTACTGTTCAACGTGATGATAATAATCGTTTAAGAATGATAACTGCTACTACTGGTCATCATCAATTCAATATTACTATTGAACATATGCGTGTTGTTCGTATTTTCATCAAACATCTACATTATTTCAGTAATAATAGCCATATGAAGAATAAATATAATGATTATTCAGTGATTAGTTCAGGTGATCAAATTAATAGTGGTGGTTTTGTTTCTGGCTCGCTCAATGCTTCATTGGATGAATTGAAACGTTCGTTGTGGTCGGGTACAAAATATTCGATACAGAAAAATTTATATGCTTTTCTACGTATTGTATTCGATCGATGGCCAAATGATTCAACGTTTCGTATACCATTGGAAACATGGCTAAGTTATATTCAACCATGGCGTTATATACCTGGACGTAATTCAAATGAAACTCTCACACATGATCGTTATGATTGGCGTCGATTTATTGATGAAAATATTGTTTTCTATACCACTCTGTTTAGACAGGTTATCACTAGAATGGCACGACAACTGGATCTTGGTTCAGCTAATAATTCATTACTTTTGTTTCGTGTACTGAAAGTTTTCAGTCAAGATAGCCTCAAAGAAATGATGAAAGAATCGGAAATAAAATTTCTTAACGCTGGTGATTTATCAACAACGGCCACTGGTCATCATGGATATGGTGGCCATCAATCAACGTCTTCGCTGTTTTCACATCGTCAATCATCACCTTATCGGATGCATAATTCAAGTAGCGATAAAAATGTTACATTATTGGAAGCTGAATTATTTCATCAATCAGAATATATATCAATTTTTTCACCAGGATTTCGTGATCAAATTATTGAATTATTGCTCAAGATTGCTAAATCATTACATACGGTCACTGAATTACAGAATAAATCATCATCGGCGAATAACAATAGCAAAGGAAAACAAAAAGGCAAATCAGAAACTTTGTTCGAATCGATTGTCAATTTTTTCACCATCGATTATTCTGTCAATAATCAATCAAATGTACAGACTAGCCGTGTTAATTATGATAAAATTCGTAATCATTTAAATGCATCAATTGAATTTATATCCTGTATATTCGATATACCGCAACAAAGTATTGAAACTATATTGGCAAATGCAAGAAAATCTGTTGTCAACAACAACAACGACGATGATGCTGATATAAAACGTCATCGTTCGAAAGAAGAGATTTATGAATTAGTGAATGGTGTACCAAAACTAACAGAATTTGGACTTTCACAAATAATGAATGGATCATTGAAACTGGATAAATTGCCCACAATTGTTGAAGGCAATCCTGACCGGCAACCAATTCGATCATATGAAATTGGCATATTGGTCAAATTGACATTATTTTTATCCACAGTGATCAATCAAAAATTTGGTCCCATTTTCCAGAGCTATTATGAACAGCCCAATTTTTATGGAACATTATGTCGAATACTATTGTCATCTCCTGTTTCTTATGCACATTATGAACGTTGTCCACAGGAATCATCTTCAGCAAATAATGGTGGCCACCACCAAAAGCCTAAAATTCGTATTGAAAAACTTCCACCACGTATAAATCTACGTTTTATGGCATCATTTGGATTTTTGTTACAAACTTTTCTTTTTTTTACATTTTTATGGTTAGCACAATGTATCGATTGTGTTACCGTTTATCTATTGATCAGTTTTGTAACAATTTTCATTACTTTATTGTGTAAATTATTCTAAACGTCGCAACAACAACAACGAAAATAAAAATAAAAAAATAAAAACTTTTTTAAAACAAACAAAAAAATTTTTTATTTGAAAAATTAGCTAATTTTAATTTCAATCAAAAGTCCATGTATCTTTAGCCCAAACAGGTGTCTGTGTTTCGAATGACCATTCTTTATGTTGATAACGTAATGCATGTAGATAGATAAATTGTTCATAGGCGACAGGATCAACCATTTCATTGCGGCATTCATTACAGTCTGGATCTTTTTCATATTTGCTTGAATCGAATACGTAACTGTGTGTGTGAGATAGAGAAAAACTTTAGCCATCAATCAATCAGTTTTTTATTTTGTTTATTCTTACCTTGATTTCAATTCATTCCATATGGATTGTGAAGTATAATGTTCCAAAGCTTTCAAAGCATAACTATTTCTTTCATCATTGATTCTAGCTTGTTGTTCACATGGATCGATTGGTTGATTACAAATATAAATAGATTTAGCATGTGTTTCTTCAAGATCTTTCAAAAGTTGTTCACGTGATTTGCCCAGATCACCATTGAAACCTTTTTTCTCACCAAATACTGTACTATTATAGAACGTATCATTGACAATTGGATAGCCAAGATATTGAAGATGAACACGTATCTGATGCATACGTCCAGTCATTGGTTGTGCCAAAACTGTTGAACTTTTACCATTATAATTTAAACGTGTAAATTTTGTAGTACTTGGTTTTCCATCTGGCGATGCAATACAAATACCGATCCGGTGATCTAATGTTTCAATTGGTTGATCACATTCAATTGTACCGCTAGTTGCAAGAGAAAAAAATTTTGAATTTTGAATCAAAATTTGAAAAATGGATTTACTTACTCTGGAAAGTGACCAACCACTCTGCAGAGATATTCTTTATGAAGTTCTCGATTTCTCATTTGTTCATGAAGTTTTTGAGCTCGTGCTTTTGTTTTGGCCATTACCATGATCCCGGAAGTTAATCGATCCAACCGATGGAGAACTAAGAATGAATAAATGGATTATCTAATTCTTGTCATTAATGATGATTTGATGTAAATAACTTACGATGTAAATCTTTGATTTTTTGCTCTTTTTCAAGCACAGAAATGATCGAATTCAATCGAAATTTGCCACATGCATGAACCGGTAATGATGGTGGTTTATCGATGACTAATAAATCATCATCTGAATATATGATAGGTATTGGAGCAGCTAAAACCGGCAATTCATGGCGATGGATTCGATGAGTGATTAAATCATTGTATTTGAGTTGATAATCCAACGGTGCTGGTTGTCCATTCACTTTAAGGAAGCCTTTTTCAATTCGAAATGCTGTGATCTCCGGTGTTAAAGCTCGAAATTCTTCGGCAAACAAATCGCCTAAAGTTTTGCCTAACCATCTACCTTTACAATAGGAATGATATGTATAATGATAAGGATACACTTTTCGATTGCCATTTTCAACATAATAATCAGAACAATCCAGTGATTCTTTTGGCAAATCCATTTTACGTATTCGTGATTTTTTCGTCGGTGGCTTATCACCGATTATTGTATCCTGCAAATGAATTTTTTGTTAATTTAAATTTGAATTTAAATCTACCAACCTGATCGTTTGTTGGTTGTTGTACTTCCAACATCGATGATTTCGTAACCACGGTTTCGGTTTCATCTTCAATTTTACGTTTGACAACAGTTGCATTCATGGCCCAAGTATTGTTACGAAATACGAAATGTTTTATCCAATTCCAAGGAGAATAACGACATGAATAATTGACAATCATCGATCATCATGGATGGATCAAAAAACAAAAATCCATTCGAAACACGTGAAAAAAAATAACCAAGTTTATAGTCTACATGCGATGTATGAACTTGTCAATTGTTAATAGTGTCCAAAAAGTAAATTCCAAATTTTCCAAATCAAACATAACGTTAAAAATGGACTAGAACTTTCCGAACTATCATTTAAGAACAAACGACGGTTGCCCATAGTGATTATTGGTGACAAGATTTGGAGTTTTTTTTCAAAAAAAAATCCAAATTCAATGAAATGGTTTCATCCATCGAGTTTTCGAAAACATTAGTCATTAAAAAATGCCTCGTTCACATGGAAAGTTGACGACCACATCGAGTTCGGCTCAAACAATTCATCCATGGTACTATGTTCCAGGTGATAAATATTCAACAGAAAAACGATTAGCCTATAAACATGAATCGAATTCCAATCGACAAATCCAAAACGAACGGATTAACAAATATTATCGGTGAGTATTTTTTTTTACAATTATTAAGCTCGACTCGACTAAACCCAATTTCAATAAGCAAATGGAATCAGGAAACAAAATTGTTGGACAATTGGGACCAGAACAAAAGTCTTGTCAAACATCATCGATCAATGCAAAATCTAACGGATCCACCATTCTACATTGAAGATGATATTCAAATTGAATTTGATCGAAAACAATATGATAATCATGTGCAAAAAGTGGCCACAATTTTTCGTCAATATCACCAGGCAGCCAAAGATTATCGAACGAATTTCATCGATACTAATATGGCTGTCGATTATCTCCTACGGCAGGCTGAACTGGATGAATTAATCGAAGAGAAACGAAATATTTTTTTCTCACAATGGAATCGATATGTTATCCAATGTAATGGTGGTTCAAATTATAATTATCAATCAGATCCATTACGACAGATTTGTTTTGCTATACGAGAATTACTTCATTTCTATAAATCATTGGTCGATGATAACCTGAAACGTTTGAATTCGATTATTGATGAAAAATTATTCACTGCCACTGAACGTAATGAACTTGGCCAATTGAATGATCGATGTTTACAGATTATTGATATGTATCTAAATCTAAATGAATCACGTGATGGTCATTTTCAAACAATGTTTTGTGAAGAACGTGAAAAACAATGGCATGAACAATGTGACAGATGGTCTGAAGAAATACAAGTTTGGGATACTTTATTCATCAAATTATTTGATTCCAATTATCAATTGATTTATGATCGTCTTGATAAATTTCTACAACAGCAACGAAATCTGCTCCATGATCGTTTGATCAAATTAGAGCAATTACAACATTTGATTCGTGATATTGAACATGATGATCGGTTACAATCGATTCTTCATATCGATATTGATCAGCTTTTACAAAATTGACCACAGAATTGTTATTGTGATGATGGTGGTGGTTCCGATGAACTTTGTGAAGGATCAAAGATACCATATTGATTACGAACATCATCCCATTGACGTAGATTCATCGACAATTCTTTAACGATGGTGACGACATTTTTTATCTAGGGTAAAATAAATAAATAAAATGATGATTAAATAAACAAAAAAAAGCCTTACCGGCAATCGAATTTGTTCAGTAGAATCACGTTCTCTCAATGTAACCATTTCATCTTTACAGCTATCAAAATCGATCGTAATGGCAAATGGTACGGATATTTCATCGGTTCGTGCATAACGTTTACCAATCGAACCGGTATCATCAAATTTAAATGAAATATCTGCTGCTGATAATTGTGTGGATAGCCGTGTAACAAATGGTTTGAGTGCATTATGATTACTCAATGGTAATAGTGAACATTTGATTGGACATACAACAGCTGGTAATGCAAAATAGGTTCGTTGTTCATCATCTTGACGGATACGAAAACTATGTTCGAATAGTGTATGCATTATTCGACCAATTCCAAATGATGGTTCAATAACACCTGGTGTAAATTCTTCAACATGAACTTTTTTCTCATATCGTTTAATTGTTACCATTTCTTTCGTAATGGTCACTTTGTTTTCGTCGTCAAGATTCAATATGAATTCATTCTGGCCATCATTCAATGTTTGTTCAATACATTTGATTTCTGATTCATCAAGTACACTTAATCTGGTCATTACTTTTTGAGCATTAGCTTTGAAATGTTTACCCATTAGGCCCTTATTTGGTACAATTTCAACAACATTTACAATTTTAGGTGCTGGTAAATCTTTTTCCGCCACCAATTTAACATTGGTAGTTTTTGTATGTTGTAATAGATCAAAACAGGAACGATCAGCACAACCAACACATTCGACCCAACCATACGATGTTAAACATTCGGCATCCCAACAATCGGTAGCATAATGAGCCATTTCATTATCCATATGTTGACGGAATCGAAGCCGTTTTGGATCCACTCCAACTTTCACCATAAACAAATAGATACGTCCAATAAAATAGGCTAACGTTTCGTTGGCAATAATTTTACTATCGACAGCATCACGTATTCGTACCATTTCACTTGCTTTTCCGTCCATTTGATTACAAGCAGTGTAAAGATTCAATTCCAAATCGGCAATCGTTTCATATTTTGGATGACTTTTATTTGATGGATCAACAAAATGTTCGATTTCGGCCAATGTAAATTCACGAACTCGAATTAAACCGGATCGTGGACTGATTTCATTACGGAAAGCATTGCCTACCTGTGCAGCTGCAAATGGTAATCGTCGGTGATTGAATTCTAAAAGTCGTTTAAAATTCACGAATATTCCTTGTGCCGTTTCAGGACGAAGAAAACCTTTAACCTGGCCAGATGGTCCAATCATTGTTGAAAACATAAGATTAAATTCGATGGCTTCACTTAGATCGTTACCGGTGAGTGGTGATTTGATTTTGAATTTCTGAAGAATTTCATTCATTTGTTCTTTACTTAAACCATCCAATTTGGTTACAATAGATTGACATTCTTGTCGAATTTCATCAGAAGTTTTTGAATTGGATGCCAATTTCTCCAGATGAGCTTTAATCAAATGATCTAATCGAAAACATTCACCCGTTGCCAGATCTTTGACCATTAAATCAGCAAAACGTTCTACATGTCCCGATGCTTTCAATACTGGTTCAGGTGTCAAAATCGTACAATCCACTTCAAGCATTTGTTCTTGTAGAACAAAATGTTTTCGCCACAAATCAATCATATTGTTTTTGATGGAACAACCCATTGGACCAAAATCAAATTGACCAGTAATACCACCATAAATGGCGAATGAATTATCAAAAAAGAAACGACGTTTAATCAGATCTTCCATTTTGGCACGTTCAAATCCAGAATCTGGTGGTGCCAATTGCAGTGTTTTTTCTTCAAGAACGCGTTTTCGATTTTTTAATTCGGCCACAGCTTTTTTAATGTCCAATTCAGGTGCATTGTCCGCTTTAAGTTGACGTATTAGGTCACCTGAACAACAGCAAAAAAAAAGAATGAATTATGAATCAACTGAACTGCAATGTGACTGGTTACCTTGTTCTTTCACTGATTGTCTAAATGGTTCAAGTTCAGCGGCAATTTTTGGATCTAATTCGGCCATAATTTTTTCAACATACAAAGGTTTGTATCGATTAATTTTTTTATATGCCCAATTCGACAAAGTTTTCTTATTTGGCAGCGAATACGGTGATGATAAATATAATAATCTACGTGCAGCAACGATTGGACTAAACAACAATCGACTTCTAAATAACAATGGATGAAATTTTCCTACCACTTGTATGGTTGAACTACGGAAATATTGGCCAACAACAATTTCAATGGGTAACAACATTCGATTCAGCTCAAAAAACTGGTTATACGATCTACACACACACACACCGGTAACGACAAACTCGTTTTCTGAATCTTTACGGGTATCGGGTTAAAATATCACTGTTTACAGCTGATCAATCATCATTTGTCCACGCGTGAGATAACGTCACGTTGAAATTCGTGTGATGTGGCAATGCATGCATGTGGATGTATTTCATTTCATGTGATTTTTTTTCATTTTTTTTTACTATTTCTACCACCGAAAGACCATGAAAGTCAACATGGAATTGATTGGACCAAAAAAAAAATTTTTTTTTTCTTGTTTTCCAAAAGTCAAATCTTGAGTGTTATTTTAAATGAATGAGATCTTTTTTTTAGAATTTTAATTTTGTTTTGAATTTGAATAATTTGTATTTGATTGAGAGTAAATAAAAAGACCAGGCCATGCGAATAGCAAATCATAACAATTTCTTTTTCAATTCAATCCAAAATCTAGCTCGATCATGTGCTAAACAAAAAGAATGTCCAACCGATGCAATAAATTTCTTGCTTAGTTGCTGTCCATCACTTCCTTCATCATCATCATCATCACATATTCCTCGTGTACAAATTGATCAAAAATCACAAGATTCAGTTGTTGCTTTAATCATTTTTCTGATTGAATCAAATTTCCATCAACGTTATCGTGATGATATTGTGGATTATTTGCTAGATTTACTCGACAAATTGATTGATGCCGATTGGATTGAAGAGATTAAAATCTATGAACAAGATCGTATACCGATTGCCGAAAGATTCAGTTTCTGTGTGAATACTGCACTTACTGATGTTGCTTATTTCTGTCCAGAACTTACCAGAAAAATTATTGACAGACAAATTGATCTATTAGAACGATTGACCAACTTGCTTATTGAATTTCAACTAAATATTGTAGCTGACGATTGTATCAGACTTTGTGGCCATTTATTACCAATATTTCTTGGTCTTTGTCGATCAATTGGTCGTTGTTCGGCTGCCAAACGTAACGATACAAAAGAATCATTATTTTTGAAATTATTTCCAGCGAAATGGCAACCACCACAATCGGATCTATCACAAGAACCATCATTAGATGCTGACAAGATTACCATAAATGTGCCGACAATAAATTCATCAATAGGACGGAAAAGTATTCCAAAAAGTGATACTAGTCAATCATTACGTTCGAAAAGTTTATTATTATTGGATAACCACCACCATAATCATCAAAACAGTGGCGAACAACATAAACGAATTTGGGAAGATGTAGATTATCCGAGTATTTTTTTCCATAAATATGGTTCAAATTTCGATTGGTTTGTCGATGATTATTCCACATATTTTCGTAATGTCGAACAATTTAAAAAAAATTTCACATATGATCATTTACAGCGATTATTCGTTGTGTTCAACGCATTGCTCAACAAAGATTTATTGAAAACATTCGATGATGTTGCAGCCAAAGTATATGAGGTAGATATACAAATTGTTAATTTTCTTTTTCTTTTTTTATTCACGTGACTTGATCTTTTTTATTCTTCATTTAGCAAAATAAATTACGAATATTTCATTATAAACAATTCAACGAAATTGTCCATCTGGCTGTCATTGCATTATTGAAAAGTTTGCTATTTTTACGTACTGATCTAAGTCCAGAATTTATTGCTGAAATTGAAGAATTTGTTAAACTTCTTTATCTGAGTTGTCAATCAGAATTGAGTATTAAAAATCAATCAAATGTATCGTCATCGTCATCATCGATCAAAGTATTCAAATTTAATGTTCTTACCAATGCCCTTTGTTTGGATCTATTAGTTTGGACAGCTCAAGATGAAACTACAGCTGATACACTTAGTTTTCGAATATCTGAACGTTTAAATGCAACACATGGTCATCGATTAGTTGTCACACATTTACCTATATTTTTATCCTGTCTAAATGGCCTCGGCTATCTGGTACAATCATTTCCAACGGCAGCAGTCAGTTGTATATCTGTGTTACGTGATTTTCTTATTGTTCCATCACCAATATTGTTGAAATTATCGGAACAAAAACATCATGGTCAAAATTTAGAATCAGTTTCAAGTTTTACCGATTCATTAAGCATCACTATAAGTGATTATAATGGAAAATCAATGGCCATTAATTATTCAATTCTAGGTGAAAAATCTACTTTATTCAACAAATTACGTGATTGTGCCATTGATAATCTTTGCATATGTTTACGACATGGTCTTAAATACGATTCACATTGCATACAAGCAGCAATAGCATCCATATCAAATCATTTATATCAGGCAGAAAAATCAGCAAGAGAATCTACGATAATTTCAATGAATACAATTGTAACATTGGGACGAATGGCAATAAAATTATCGGATATTCCACGTACCGTTGAGATTGTATTTCAATTTTTTCAACAACGTTTTTGTCAACCAGTTTCCGGTATTGATTCATTAATCGTAGAACAATTAAGTGAAATGGCCATTGCTGACCGATGTCGTGATGTTGTTTATGATCATGCAATGAAAATGTTTGCCACTATAACCATACAATCAAGTGCAGCCTATAGTAATGATATGAATGATTATAAAAATAGTTATCGTCATGTATCGCTGGCTGTGATCAATTCATATGGTTATTTTGCTCGTCGTTTATATAAAGAATCCGATTTGATTGATTTATTGGGCCGTCTATTGGAATTATTCGTACAACTTGGCCTGGAAAGTAAACGTGCAAATGAAAAGAATCCAACGCTGGTGAAAACTTCAACCAGTGCTGGTAATCTTGGCATTCTCATACCGGTTATTGCTACAATAACGAAACGATTACCATTCCTGGAGAATCCAAAACCCCGGTTACATAAATTATTTCGTGATTTTTGGCTTTATTGTGTTGTCATGGGTTTCACTTCAAATACATCATTGTGGCCACAAGATTGGTATATTGGTGTAAAAGAAATTGCTGCCAAATCACCATTATTGAAATCATCATCACATTTACGATCAGATTTACATTTGAATTCCGCCATTCGAAATGATGCCGTATCTGGTCTGGAATTACAAGAAATTCGAAATCAAATTCTTGGTGATCTGGAATATAATTCTGAAGTATCAGCAATAATAAATAAATTAACATTTGCACAATGTATTTATCTATTGTCAATTTGTCGTCTAGAAGTATTTCGTGTTCAAACGAATTTTTCAATCAATCCATTCTATATAATCATGCAATATCTTGAAGATCATTCCATACAGAAAGATAAATACGGTATTTGGCAATGTATATTGAGCATTTCGGATAAAATATTCAATGTTTTTCTCGATATGATGGTGAAAAAACCAAAAAACAAAACCCGTGATAATGAATTGGAAGAATATTCAATCCTGTTGTTGGTCAAGTTTAATAATCGACAAAAACAAATACGTCGTGCTGCTGATCGTTATCTGTCCGGTTTGGTTGATCGTTTTCCACATCTACTGTGGAGCAAACGTGTACTGACAACAATGTTGAATATTCTTGAAGTATTGGGTCATTCGTTGGAATTTAATCACATGGAAGGTATTGTTGAACTACAAGTACCAGATACAAATTATTTAATACAATTAGCTGAAACAATGGAAGCAAGAGAAAGTATTGTCCGAGATTTTGGTGCACGTTGTGAAGGCATTATACAGGAGGCGGTAAAATGGGCGCCAAATATAACCCGTTCACATCTGCAAGAATATATGACAAATTCACGTACAGCATTGGATGATTTTGGTCAACATAGTGGTCTAACATTAGCCGTACATTCAATAGCAAATTGTTCGGCACCGAATGAAAAAATTACATTACCAACGACGACGATGATGGTTCAAGCGGGTAAAATACCATTTTTTGTTCGTAATAAATGTTCAGAATTCATATCGACCACTAGTATTCGAACATATTATTTGGGTGAAATATCCGGCATGTTGGCTCAAACAGTGCAACAAAAATCGAAAAAAGATATTATCAATAAATTGATTGCAGAATTTCAACAAAGTTGTAATCTTGGCGATGTTTACTTGCATGAAGAATGTATTTATCGAATCACGGCAATGATTATTTTATCACCGGAATGTGATCTACATCTATTTCATCTATTATGTTGGGCACCTGTTTATCTGTTTTCACACAAAACGATCTATTCAATTATTTCATCATGGAAATGGCTACTATCAGCTCGTTCGGATCTTGAATTAATGTTCACAAAAGAAATGTCCGCAGCATGGGTGGCAACATTTGATAAGAAAATTGGTTTGTTTGCACCAGATTCAATCAATGTGGATCCATTATCTTGTAGTGATGATTTGCAACTAAAACCAGATACACCATATCTTGGAGCTCATGCTGAATGGGTTAAATTTCTAAATGAACGTATTGAAATTGCAAAATATTCATCATTAGATCAGGTGGAAATATTCGTCAATCTTCTTCATCGATCATTACATATGAGCGTTGGTCGTGTTTATTATAGTACACGTAATATATCGACGATTGGCACAAGATTTCGTTTACTAAATTGTGGCCTATCATTGGTTCAAGGTGAAACAATGCTGAATTCAGTTAGTAAATTTGTACTACGTGAACGAATATATTCGGCCGCTATTGATTATTTTTGTGGACCACAAATTTGTCCATCACAAAAAAGTACTGAACTACGTGAAGATATTGTTTCGTTGATTAAATTCTGGCAATCATTGCATGCTGATCGTAAATATTTGAAAACGGTTAATGTACCGGATTTAAATTCTGCTGATAATATTTCACAATCATTACATTTGAATGCTGATCAACGTAGTCTGTCGATTGATACGAATCTGAATCAAAGTCGTATAACACCAACTGGTGGTTGGATCAACACTGTACCATTGTCCAGTAATGTATCGACAATATCGAAACGTTCATCGGCATTTAAAGGATCACATTATAAAAATAAAGAAAATAATGGTTATCTAGATTGTTTTCTCAAAGACTATATTCGTAAACGAAATTTGGTGCTCAGTTTATTGGCTATTGAAATTGAATTTCTTATCTCTTGGTATAATCCACTCAATTTATCGGATTTAGCCATACCCGGCGAAGAAACCGTATTGAAATGGTTTAATCAACCAATGAATCAACGAAATCTACGTGAAATTGTACGATTGGCATGGAATATTTCACCATCATTGGCAGTGTTTTTACCATGTAGATTTAAGAATACGGAAATTGTACAAGAAATTTCACGTTTAGTACAGATTTATCCTATGGCTGTTTGTCATATTCCAGAAGCACTTGATTATCTAGTCACCAGTGATATGATTCTAAATGAAAGATTAGAGGTAAGTTTGTGTGTGTGTGTGTTGATTTGATTTCACTAATTTTCCAAAAATTTTTTTTTCTTGTAGCTCAACTATATGCTGACATGGGCACCAATTACACCGATAAAAGCATTGTCATTTTTTTCACGTAAATATCCCAATCATCCAATAACGGTACAATTTGCCATACGGAATTTATTTCAAACAAAACCTGATGTCATCATGATGTTTATACCACAATTATTACAAGCTGTTCGTTATGATGCGGTAGGTTTTGATTTTTGTTTTTTGTTAAAACGTTGAAATTTCATTGTTTTTTTGTATTGATTCATAGATTGGCTACATAACTGAATTCATTAAATCAATTGCTAAAATATCACAATTATTGGCACATCAATTCATTTGGAATATGAACACAAATTTGTATAAAGATGAAGAAGGAGTGATAAAAGATCTTGATGTTTATGATCAATACGAAATGATTATCAATTCAATTGTCAATTCATTGTCTGGACCGGCGAAAGCATTCTATGAGAAAGAATTTGATTTTTTCGGTAAAGTTACAAATATTTCCGGTGAAATACGTCCATATCCAAAAGGCGAGGAAAGAAAAAATGCACTTTTACGTTGTCTTTCACGTATTGATGTTCAATTAGGCTGTTATTTGCCTTCGAAACCAGAAGCATTAGTTATTGATATTGATCGATTAACTGGTGTACCGTTACAAAGTGCTGCTAAAGCACCGTTTTTGGCACGATTTAAAATTATTTATTGTGGCCAAGATCAATTGGAATCATTGGCAATGAATGATGATAATCAGGATGATCAATATCTTCGATCAATGGGCCAAGAAATGTGGGAAGCAGCCATTTTTAAAGTTGGTGATGATGTACGCCAGGATATGCTTGCATTACAGATCATTAAATTATTCAAGAATGTATTCAAAAAAGTTGGACTTGATCTTTTCCTTTATCCATATCGTGTTGTGGCCACAGCTCCTGGTGTAAGTTTGTTATTCGAGATATTTCACTTCTTTTTTTCTGATATTTTTTTTTGTAACAGTGTGGTGTTATCGAATGTGTACCGAATGCTAAATCACGTGATCAATTAGGCCGTAAAACGGACATTTCGCTTTATGATTATTTTCTCACCATCTATGGTGATGAATCATCTGGTCGTTTTCAAGAAGCTCGTGCTAATTTCGTTAAAAGTATGGCTGCATATAGTGTGGTTGGTTTCTTGTTGCAAATCAAAGATCGTCATAATGGTAACATTATGATTGATGAAGATGGACACATTATTCATATTGGTATGTGAGCCAATTTTTTTTGGACTAGAACTCATGTTTTGTTTTGTTTTTTTTCCTAGATTTTGGTTTCATGTTTGAAAGTTCACCAGGTGGAAATTTAGGATTTGAACCAGACATTAAACTTACTGATGAAATGGTACAAGTAATGGGTGGCAAGATTGATGCACCGGCATTTCAATGGTTCGAAATACTTTGTGTACAAGCATATCTTGCCGTACGGCCATATCGTGAATCAATAATCACATTAGTATCATTAATGCTTGATACTGGGCTACCATGTTTTCGTGGCCAAACAGTTAAACAGTTGACTACACGTTTTTGTCCAGAATATAATGATAAAGATGCTGCAACATATATGTTACAAATTATTCGTGATTCATTCCTTAATTTACGTACACGTACCTATGATATGATACAATATTATCAGAATCAAATTCCTTATTAATTTTTATGCGTGTGTGTGTTTGATGAAATCAAATTGTTTGTTATTTGTCATTTGTCTCATTAGCATAAATTATTTGTTGTTGTTTGTTGTTCTGTTTTGTTTTGTTTTGTTTTCTGTTGTCTATTTTCAAATATCATGTGTGCATCATCATCACCAATCATCATGTTATATTTATATATTCAATAAAAGAAAATTAGTCCACTAATAACCGTGTGGTTATTTTTATTTCCACCTATAACAATCCAATCTATAATAACTGGTAGTATCCGTTATACTCGATTAACTTATAGAGATCTTTTTGTTTTCTTGTGAGAATGAAGTAATTTATTACCCCGTTTTTTTCTTAATGTTCCAAATGTTTATATGTTTCTTGTTTTCAATACATTTGAATGGCAAATGTATTCGTTAAACTAGACTAGATTCGTCAAAATTAGAACAGTAAAATACTTTTTAGAATCATGATGATAGAGCAAGTACATTCGATTTACAGTTATACTTCGGTTATGACGATTTGTTTTCATCATTGAGCAATAGAGATGATTATCATGAATGATTTTTTTTTTTTTTGGACACAAAACAATAAAAACAGACAGATTGATTTTATTTGCAAAGTTTATGTTTGTTTGATATAAACGTAACCCTGTGTTTATGATAACGTAACAATGTTTAGTTGGCCATCTTGGAACCACCCGAAAATATTGTCGTTAACCGATGCACTACCATATATATATCTATTTATTATGGATTGATTTCACCGACCAATGTGCCCACCTCCACCACCACCACCACCACTTCACACACACACGCATCAGTCTCAAACATAAAAACGACAAAATTGCCTCGTTGTTGTGTGTGTGTGTTATTTTCATTGTAGAAATTTTAATGTGCGTTTCAGTGTATGTGTGTCGTTGACAGTGTTTTTTTTTTGTTGGTTTGAATCATCATCACAATCATCATCCAAATAAAATAAAATCATTTTATGGAAACCGATAATAATAAAAAAAAATGCACATCAAATCATTTGATTGATAACACACACACATACACACACATAAACAACATCAGCACAATGTTTTTGACTTGACAAAATAAATGACGAATCATACAAACAATAAAAACAAACGATGAATCTACACGATCGTCTTGTTTTTCCACGAACAAGTCTCGATATAACGAAAGATAATTTTGAGAAAAGTTTCGTAAGTTTCGAATCTTTGTTCATTTTGTTTTTTGTTTTCATTGATGATAAGCTTGTCTTGTTTTTTTTTGGATTTTGTTCATCATTTTTTTTCCACAGTATACCAGTGTTCGTAAAGCAATCAATTCAACAGAATGTCCGGTGAAAGAAAAACATATTCGAAGTAAGAAAGTTTGTTTTGATTTGATGATTTTTTTAATGATTTATCATCATCACCGTAGGAATTGTCATTGGTACATATCTGGCCAAATCGGGTCAGATTTTCTGGTCATATGCACGACAATTACAATTGGATGGCCATCCAATTGTTTGTTGGAAATTTTGTCATGTTCTACATAAATTAATTCGTGATGGCCATCCAAAAACTATTCCAGATTCATATCGTTATCGGACAAGATTATTGGAACTTTGTAAAATGTGGGGATTACTCAAACATGGCTATGGCAGACTTATTCAAAACTATTGTTCATTACTAGTCAATAAAATTGATTTCCATATTCGTGTAAGTTGTTTTCAAGTGGATTGTCAATTCATCATATTTGAAATTGTTATTTTTGTGTTGAAATAGAATCCCCGTTTTCCTGGTAATCTTAAAATCACTGATGATGATCTGGATCGTATCGGTGAAAATGATGTGAACATTTTGTAAGTTTGTTCATATATATATTGATTGAATGAATTTTGAATTTTTTTTTGTTTCATTCTTCTGATGATTCTAGTTTTCAATTATGTTGCGAAATCTATGATTATATGGATGAAATTCTATGCTTACAGAACAATGGTTTGTGGCAATTAGTTTTTTTTGTTTTGTTTTGTTTTTTGCATTTCACACTTTTACCTTGCACTCTAATCAATGGAAATAGTTTACAATTTGCTTGATACAAGCTTTTCCTCTTCGATGACAAGCTCTGGTCAATGTCGTATTGCACCAATTATTATGTGCATACAGGATTCAAGTCAACTATATGATTTTACGGTGAAAATTTTATTTAAACTTCATCATGGTATGTATTGATTGATTATAAATGATACAATCAATAAATTGTTGTCGATGTGTTATTTATTCTATTCAATTTATTGTTATTACATACATTATATATAGCATTGCCACATCCAACGCTTGAGGGCCATAGAGAACGATTTCTAAATCAATTTAAATTGTAAGTTAGACAAAAATTATCTATTAATACAACTCAATGATGATAATAATGATTATCTTTCCACTTACTCATAAGATTGAAGACATTCTATTCCAATTACAGCAGATTGCAATATATTAGGAATCTTATTGAAATGCCACAATTGCCAGAGGTTATTTATTATTATTTTTTATTTTTTATTTTTTTTTTTTTTTTTTTTTGATAATGATAATTGTCAAAACAATAACCAATTCAATTCAATGATTTTATTTATAGGAACCACCGAATTTTTTTGTCCAATCAAATCTTCATAGCCATGTTACACCGATTGTGGTTATACCGGAACAACAAGATGAAGAACCAATTGAAGATAATTTACTTGATCTTACTTTTGATGATGTAAGTTTTTTGGATGGAAATCGTTGATGAATATTGATGATTATTGATTTTTCATTTTTTTTCTTGAAGAATGATGCTGATAAAGTAAATGAATCATTAGTATGGTCATTTCAAGATGATGAAGCAAATAAAACCATTTCACATGAACGTAATTTAATCGAAGAAAAGTAAGAATTTGTCATACATAGTTTGTGGAAAGAGCGAATGAATTCGAATTTTAATTTTTCATTCTTGTTGTTGTTGTTGTTAAAGGGATCGTATCATTGAAAGATTCGGTAATAGAATCGGTGAATTAGAAGTAGAAATGCAGCAAACAAAATTTGAATATGAAAAACGATTGGATGATTATAAACGACAGATTGCTGAATTAGAATGTGCCGCTGCCCAACGTATGGAACGTGAAGTGGAACAAATGAAAATTGAAATGGAAAAACAAAAATCCTGTGTAGCCGAAGAACAGGCATCAAAATTTACAAAAATGAAAGAATTTTATAACAAGTTTCGTGCCGAACATATTGAACTATTGAAAACGGTATGGTTGTCGATTGATATATTTTTTTGTAATTGAAGTGTTTTGTTTGTAGAAAGCAGAAAACGATAAACAATTGGCCACAACGTTGAAATCATTGGAACAATTGAAAAATGAAAAAGAGGTAATTATAATGACCGAAAATTAAATTATGGATCATCACTTAATTTATATCATTTTTTTCATCCAAAGACATTGTTGCAACAATTAAATGATCATCATCAAAAAGATGTACAGATGGATTCCATTGCGAATATCAATGGTGAACTAAGAGTACAGCTAGAATTTGTTCAACAACAATATGAAAAAGTTGCAAATGAATTGGAAACATTGAAATGTTCGAAAAAAGATATTGATGACAGATATCAATCAATGATTTCGCAATTGGAACATGCACGACAAGAATTGTCCAAACAAAAACTTGAGCATTCGAATCAAATTGACAAAACTAACAAAACATTTATCGGTAAGATATTGATTGATCGTATATTTTCAACCTAATTTGAATTTTTTTATCATTTCATAGCTACACTTTTGAATGAATCAACAAAAATATCTAAACGATTAGTTGATGAAGAAATGGATTTGGGCCTTTTATCAGTCAATTGTAGTCCACAATATTTTTGCACACAAATTCAGATATTAATTACAAGATTCAGTGATTATGAACGTTTGATTCAATCACGTGGCTATTCTATCGAACTATTCCTTGAAGCATTCCATTATTATTATCAACTTTTCTATATGATAAATTGTTCCAAAACAACTGTCCGTAGTATTGCTAATATTGATCTTTCACAGGAATTGTCCAACAAATGTGTTCATTTGGTGCAGTTAAATACCGATTTAGTTCCATTGATTTTGAATGATTTCCATAAAGATAATGGTGATTACATTGAAAAGATTAAACAATGTTTACAAGATATTTACGTGATCACCCAGAAAGTATTACCAGAATTAACTTTGAATCAAAAAAATCTTGACCTCGAATCATTGCTCAATAAAGAAATGGCACAGATGGATCAAGCGATTCAAGATGCTGTATCGAAAATTGAACAAATGTTAACGGCATCAAATGTTCAACAAACTGGAATCAAATTGGAAGTGAATGGTAAAATTCTTACCGCCTGTACAGCATTGATGCAAGCAATTCGACAATTGATTGTTGATTCGAAACATTTGCAGCTGGAAATTGCATCAAAACAGAAAGGAAATTTTTCTATAAAAGAATTCTATCAACGTAATCATCGTTGGACTGAAGGTTTAATTTCGGCCGCAAAAACTGTTGCTGCCGATGCTAATCTTCTTGTGTAAGTAGTATTTCATGTGGCCAAAAAAAATGATTAAATTAATTGTTTGTTTTTTTCAAACGAAAAAAAACCAGTGAAACAGCCGATAAAATCATCTCCGGTTCTGGTAAATTCGAAGCATTAATGGCAGCTTCACAAGAAATTGCTGCATCTTGTGCTCAACTAGTCGTCGCATCACGTGTGAAAGCTGATTCTTCCAGTCAGAATTTATCGAATCTATCGAAATCATCGAAATCTGTGCTACAAGAAACTGGCAATATTATTGCCATCACTAAACATTGTAGTAAATTGATTGAAGACAATGGTAAGTCTACTATATATGAACAAACTATTTGTATTTCTATTCATCATGGTTTATGTGTTTGTGTCTATAGTTGAAACAGATTTTTCCAAATTATCTTTACATCAAGCAAAACGTTCAGAAATGGAATGTCAAGTTAAAGTATTGGAATTGGAAAATGCATTGGAAAAAGAACGTGTACGTTTAGCATCAATACGACGTGCACATTATCATCTTGCAGAATCATTGTCAAATTCTGATTCAAATTGATCACAACAACAACACAATCGTCATGAATTATTTTTTATTTGGATATTCTTTCATTTATCCTTTGTGTGCATCTGTCAATTATTATTATTATTATTTTTCAAAACTCGAGCATGTTTTTATTTTATCGGATAGTTGAGTCATCTTTTTTTTTATTTTATTATACGATATACGATATTTAATATTCAACAATGAATTTGAAATAAACAAAAAAAAAACTGATCGATGAATCTGAATTTAAACACCAGTACTGCCATCTATAGAAAAGAACCATGAACAATTTAATCTTTTTTTTTTGACAATTTTATCGTTTTGAAGTTTTTTGTTGTTGTTGTTGTTGTTGAAGTCAATTTGTTCAAAATCGATCATTGAGTGTGAATGTGAATGTGATGCCACATCTTTTTTCATATAAAGGATAATAGCACTTATAGAACATTATCCGCGTTTTTGTTACGGCAAAAAAAAACAAAATAAAACAGAAAAAAACGAATTGATTTTTTTTTTTTTTTTTGATTAAATCCAGAATGCTGTTGATGTGTGTGTGTGTGTGATCGGGTAAAATAAACAGGAATGTTTTGTGTGTTTGTCTGTTTCGTTTTGTTTTCCTGATGTTTTTTCTTTGATTTCTAACAAAAAAGAGAAAGATCATGACAATAGATAGATTATAGTCAATCAATCTATCGTGGTGTCTCATTTCGGATTAAACTGTTTTTTTTTGTTTTGTTTTGTTTATAAAAGTGATTGACGTTTACTGCAAATCGATCCATCCATCCATCCATCTATCCATTTGATACAACGAATTTTTTCTTTTTGATTTAGATTTACATTAAAATTGTTGTTGTTGTTGTTGTTGTTGTTATTATTTTTCGTATTGATCGCTATTTGTTATTTTATTCACAATGAATAATAAGAAAAACGACGACGATTCATTTCGAAATTCCGTATTCTGCATTCTGTTTTGGTTGTCTAAGAAAATATATCACACAAATCCATTTTTTTTTCATACATACTTTACGTATGGAACAAAATTCGAATGTTCATCATTTTGATACATGGATGAATATGATGAATATGAATGATGACCATTATGACCATTATGATGATTATTGGAAATTTTCATCAATAAAAATGTCATTAGAATCTAGATGTTTATGGCATGAATTTAATAAAATTGGTAATGAAATGATTGTAACAAAAGCTGGCCGTCGTCCATTTCCAACATTTCAGATTCGTTTGAAAGGAATGAATCCTGATGCTGATTACATTTTAATGATGGATTTCCTTTTGGCCGATGATAAACGTTATCGTTATGCATTTCACAAGTAAGTTTCACGACATAACAACATTTCAAATTTTAAATCACGTTTTTTTTAAAAAAAAGCTCAAGTTGGATAATTGCCGGACAAGCTGATTCTAGTGGACCACCACGAATACATGTTCATCAAGATTCATCAGCCAAAGGCGGTCAATGGATGAGACAGACAATTGCATTTGATCGTCTTAAATTTACGAATAATCCTTTGGATGATAATGGTCATGTAAGTTATGTCAATTAATTAATTCGAATTTAATTAAATTTTGTCATACAGATAATTCTCAATTCAATGCATCGATATCAACCACGATTTCATGTAATTGGTTGTGAGCAGCCAACAACAACAACAACAACAAATGATCAACAAACATCAAAATATCATCATCATCATCATCATCATAAAAGAAATTTTCGAACATTTATTTTCAATGAAACTCAATTTATTGCTGTAACTGCATATCAAAATCATAGGGTATATAAAAAAAAACATCTCAAGTTTATAAAAACAAATTATAAATTTTTCTTTCAATTTTCACATAGATAACACAATTAAAAATAGCTAGTAATCCATTTGCAAAAGGATTTCGTCAACACCAACAACAAAAACAGCAGCAACAACAAACTGATGATATGACCATAACTAGATTAGCTTAAACATCTGAGATTAATCGAGCTTTTTGTCTTGACTGGCAATGGTGGTGGTGGTGCTGGCGGTAGTCAATTGTAAATATTTTCGCCGATTTAATCGATGATGAACATCACGTGGAATATCTGGTACTACGTACCAGAAAATCAATACTATTGTAAGAAAAATGTGCTACGAAAACAAAAAAAAAATCATTTTCATCATCAAATGTCAATTCGTACAACAATCAATCAAATTCTCTTACTTCAGCATAGACGACAAGTTTAAAAGTTGAAAGATTGAAATAAAAACCCAACAATTGAACCTGATCGGATACTAATTCCAATGTTAGAAAATTTGAAATCACAATAATGATGGAAAGAACTTCGAATGATTTCTGTAAATATTACAAAAAAAAACATTATTCTGGAATAAATAATCTACATTTAAAAAAAAATTTACAATCCATGCATTATTTATCGATTTCATTGATTTCTGAAATGGACGCCGTTTACAATACACCAATTTAGCAGCATCCATACGAACTTCCATAACACTGTTGATTGCGGCAACAAGTGGTGCCCATGGCCAAATCGATATGAATAGAAAAGCATAACCATATTGGATGAATAATTCAAGACAATCATAATACGTATGCTAAATGATTATGAAAAGAGGTAATCAGAGATAATTTTAGCAGGCTAAATTTCAAATATTACCTCATAGATATAAAGATTTTTTTCATCATAAATCTGTTGCTGCCACTGTGATTTGTTTGAAGATTGACCAAATAATTTTTTCGGATCATTTCGATAAATCAAAAACATTGGTATGAATACTTCGAGAAAATTTTCCACCGTTTTATTCACAGTCAACATTGTTATCAGTGTCTAATACATGATCAATGGATGAGAAAAAAAATGAATTTCTGGAAACAAAACAAAAAAGAAAACTTACATATCTCAACATGTCCATATCTTTCATATAGAAAGCAATATAGAAAAGACAGATGAAATTGTTGAAAAATTCAAACTAATCAACGAAAAAAAAGAATGTTAAATTAAATATATCAAATTGTTGTTTGATTTGTACAACTTACCAGAACCAATTTGACGATTAAATGATTTTCATGTGATTCTTGTGTTTTATGATTTTCTATTTGATTTGATCATTTGACAATGAAAACTTTTTTTTACTGTTTATTCACGATTACTTACCATAATTATTCAATCTGGTTGCAGCTACAATATACAAATGATTCATAAACATAACAATCACTGCATAAACAATACTTGGTACGAAACAAAATATAAAATTCAATATGGATGGATCTTCATTATAATGGCTAGCCATCCAATCTTCACAATCGAAATAAATACACATTAATTCAAATGAAAGATATAGACATACAATAACGAATGGTACGGAAATGAAATATTCTTTACACCAGGTTTTTGTTATTGGATAATATGGAACCATTTCTTCGGTGGTTGGATCCATACGCATTCCTTTACTACGAAAAGCTGGCCTTGCTTTTTCCAATTCAATCAAATCGATTGTACCCCAATCAAATGCTAAACGTTTAGCAAAACGTTTCCACATTTTTATGAATACAAATGAACCAAAACATATGATTATCGTGTATAATTCATTTGGAATATGTAATAGACAGCTGATTAGATAGACAATAGTGGCCAAACAAAACATATCACGATAATAGTTGAGAAAAGCAAAATAGAATCCAATCATTTCACCAAAATAATTACGAACATAATCTGAATATGAGAATAAAAGCAGAATTATATATGTGAACATCTGATTTATGATCATTTTAAAAATTACCTATATTGTGGCTAAAGCTGACACAATAATTGGATCGTAAATTTTCCAAATGTTCATAATCATGTAAAGGAAAATAATGTGTAATCACTTTTTGGTAGCAACAAATTTCAATTATTGATTGTCCAGGATAAAGTGTAACATCGGGCAAGCCAACAATCGACGTTCGATTGGTCGAACAAATTCGTCGGATCCAATCATATAAAATACGTTGTTTTTCCGCCGTATTCAATTTATTCAAATCATCCGGTTGTTTCAAATGTTGACGTTTCAATTGTTTATAAACATGATTAGCATTTTCTTCCAACAGTTTTTCCGAACAACTAATTAATAATATAAGATCTTCAGGCAATGATGATGATGATTGCCTGTGTTGATTATCTAGATCGATTATCGATAAATTCAAATGATTTTCTTGTAATAATGATATTAACCATCGTTTTGTTTTGATCGGTGCTTGTCGATTCAATATCATAACAAATGATGCAGATGTTTGATAATGATTGATGGGTAAATCGATAAACAATAGATCATTGTCATGCACTGAATATTTTTGCTGTTGTTGTTGTTCATTTTCATCATCATCATCATCATATGATGACTAGATTTATTTTTTCGAATCATCATTATTTTTTTTATCTTTTACATTCGATATGTCACATAAATTAATTAAATCGCACAGTTTTTACTTTAATGAATGAATGAATGAAATTCTTTCACAAATAAAATATCGGAATTGGCACTCATTGATAAATATTCAGAACCCACCCACACAAGTGGAAAGAAATTCTTATAAGATGGAACAAAAATAGCCGATCATCATCATCATCATCAAAACATCTGTATTCATGATGATTCTACAAGTCATCAACAGAAAAAAAAACCAAAATGCAACCAACCATTCAATGATTCGATAGATGATGTTACGTTTAAATTTCCAAAATGGTCACAATAGTTAAATGTTTTTGTATACGTTAAATGCTAACGGTAGTGATGAATGATTGTATTAAAAAAATAATAGTAGTATACTTTTATGGCCATAAATAGAATAATAACAGAGTAATGGTCATAATGTGATCAGACTAATTAGAATTATCATCATCCGATTGATTACGTAAAAGTTCAACAGACAGCATTTTTTACTATATATATCTCATGTTGCATGTTTGCTTTGTGTGTGTTTCGGTTTTTCGAAGTAAAATTCATATGAAAAAAAAATAAACTCCATGTGCGCCCAATTCATTGAAATGAAAAAAAAAATGAAATGAAATTCATTTAATAACTTGCTTTGTGTGTCTGTGTGTGTGTTTCTTTGTGTTTTTTGTTTGTTTGTTTGTTTGTGTTGTTGTCCATAGTTACCCCGCCGTTTCTTCTAAGAATTTATATGATTCATTATTGTTGTCCAGTAATAAATCAACATCAATAACAAACAAACCATCATAGGTCAGTCTCTATTTTTTTTTTTTTTTGTTGGGAACAAAAACTTTGGTCGCCAATTATGTATTTGTGTATGCCATTTTGAATGTAATGGTCATCATTACAATCAATGATTCGATTCAAACATTCGATTCGAATGTTTCGCTACACAAGTGCAATAATAATGATTCTATATTTGAATATATTTGTTTTATTAATTGAAAATTATCATCATTCATTTGGTCGACAACTAATGTAATAATGTAAGTATATATGATATGATCTTAATAAAAATCATGACCAATTTAATTTTTTTTATTATCAATAACAAACTTGTTTTCATATCCTGCCTAAATAATGATAATGATGATTGTATTTAAATTAATATTATATGAGTATATAGCTCTTCTTTCCATTTATATTTATTCTATATTGAATGGAATGAATTGTTTTCTAATCAGAATGTTGCTATGCAGCAGCAGCAGCAACAACAACAACAAATAAGCTTTCTATCATCAATAATGATGATGATGATTAATAGAAAAATTATTACAACTCATCATCGTCATCATCATCATTGTATATCTCACCTAATTACCACTTGTTGTTGCTGTTGTTATTGTACATAATGATTACTTTTTTTTACCAGTATAAAATGAATGGATGATAATGGTAATTTTGAGTGTTAGAAGAATGCGCCATCCACACATGCACACACAAACGCAATTAGCTTATGAATACAGGATATGACAACAATTTTCAGATAATTTTTGCTCCTATTTCTCTCTCTCTCTATTTTTGCATGTCTATTTTTTTTGTCTATTGGCGACAAATATCTAATAACCCGTTGTTTTATTGTCACAACTTTTTTTTTGGTCTTACAAGGTTAGATTGATGATTTTTTTTCTGTTTAAACTTGAGACAACATTTCGCAGTGATGATGGTGATTGTCATGATTGTAGTTGTCTAAACGGATTTTTATTTTGCCAATTTTTTTAAGGTGTGGGTGTTGGTTTTTATTTATAACATTTTTGATTATTATAAAAAAAACAAATAAATATTTTTCGTTTATTTTGGCCACGAAAAACAAACAAATATAAAGATTTTGGAACGGAATTCTGGAATTTGATCTCATTCATAGACGACGTTTGTTTTTGAATTCGAATTTTTTTTTTTTGGAAAAAAAACCATGGAAAATCTTCATCAACGTGATCGTGTCGGTGTTGATGATTGTGTTTTACTTGATGATTATCGTGATTGTGAATTGTTTTTAAATAATCTACGAAAACGATTTAATGAAGATATTATCTATGTAAGTTTTTTTTGGCCAAAATGTAATTATAAATTGATCTAATCGTTCGTATTTTTTTTTGTTCACACAGACATGCATTGGCCAGGTTCTTATTTCAATCAATCCATATAGAGAATTACCAATCTATAATGATAGTTACAAACAAAGTTATGCCAATTTCAATTTTTATCAACTTTCACCGCACATGTAAGTCTATTTTTATTTCAAAGTAACGATATGTCATCATTATCCTTCTCTATAGATTTGCCATTGCTGATGCCTCATTTCGTGTAATGGTAGATGAAGCTCGTGATCAATGTATATTGATTTCAGGTGAAAGTGGTGCTGGTAAAACCGAAGCATCGAAAAAGATTCTCGAATATTTGTCTAGTGTGACTAGCCGATCGGAACATAATATCAAAGAGATCAATAATAAATTATTGTTTTCAAATCCAGTACTTGAAGCATTTGGTAATGCTAAAACTAGTCACAATAATAATTCAAGCCGATTCGGTAAATACATGGATGTTGAATTCGATTATCTCGGACATCCATTAGCTGGTCATATAAACATTTATTTGTTGGAAAAATCTCGTGTCGTATATCAGAGTAAGAATGAACAGAATTTTCATATTTTCTACCTGTTACTTCGAGGATCGTCCGATCAAATGCTAACAGAATTCAGTCTTCGTCGTGATCCACAAAATTATTTTTATTTGAATCAAAATGCTGATGACGATTACCAAGTGGATTGTGATAAATTCGATATAATTCGAAATGCTTTGAAAATGTTTGATTTTAGCGACGAAGATGAACAGGGAATGTTTGCCATCATTGCTGCTATTCTACATCTAGGTAATGTTGGATTTTTCGATGAAGATGATGGCAAAACTATCATATCGAATATGAAACCAGTGATGACAATAAGTAAATTATTACAATGTGATGTTGAATTGCTCAAACAAGCATTGGTTAATCGTACGATCGAAGCCAGAGATGAAATGATGATGACCGGATTGACACGTGATCAGGCTATCTATGCTCGAGATGCATTGGCTAAAGCCATTTATCAACGGCTATTCGTATGGCTTGTATCAAGACTCAACAATTCTTTGCATTCGAAACGACGACAAGATAAACGTAAAACAGTAATGGGATTACTTGACATTTATGGATTTGAAATATTTGAAAGAAATAATTTCGAACAATTTTGCATCAATTATTGTAATGAAAAACTTCAACAATTGTTTATTGAATTGACGCTCAAACAAGAACAGGAAGAATATCGACGAGAACAGATTGAGGTAAGTGTTTTGCCGATCATTTATCATTGAGTTATTCATTTTTTCAAATATTTAGTGGGAACCGGTCGAATATTTCAATAATCAAATCATTTGTGATCTAATTGAAGAAAAACATCGTGGAATCATTGCCTTTTTGGATGAAGAATGTTTACGTCCAGGTGATCCTACTGATTTGACTTTTTTGGCGAAATTGGATGAAAATATTTCCGGTCATCCACATTATTGTACAGTGCGACAATATCATTCGAAAAACAATCGTCAAAATGGAATGATTGGTCATGAGATGAATCAATTTCGAATTACTCATTATGCCGGCAATGTTGATTATGAGATTGATGGATTCATAGATAAAAATAATGATCTACTGTATCGTGATCTGAAAAAGACCATGTGTTCATCCAATCATCCCATTATCAAACAATTGTTTGGTCATGATGAATTATCAATTCATCGGCGGCCAACTACTACAGCCACACAATTTCGACAAAGTCTATCCGATTTAATGTCATTACTATCCTCTAAACAACCATGGTATATTCGTTGTATAAAGCCAAATAATTTTCAACGAAGCAAATTTTTCGACGATCAAATCGTCCGTCATCAAATTCAATATTTAGGCCTTATGGAAAATCTTCGTGTTAGACGGGCAGGGTTTGCTTATCGTCGTAATTTTAATGATTTCCTTGAACGTTATAAATGTCTTTGTCCGAAGACTTGGCCTTATTATCGAGGATCATTTCGAGATGGTGTCCAAGAGCTAGTCGATCATTTTGGATTCAAAGCAGATGAATACCGAATGGGTTTGACTAAAATTTTCATTCGATCTCCTCAAAGTTTGTTTCGAATCGAAGATGCATTTCAACAGCACAAACATGTTCTTGCTACACGAATTCAAGCCCTTATATCGTGGATGGCATACAAAGGAACAATACAAAAAAATTCGAAAATCGGTTATTGCATTGCAGACAAATATTCGTCGTTATCTCGCTATACAAAATTATCATCGAAGACGTCATGCAGCACATCAGATTCGAGCATTCATTAAAGGTTTTATCACCCGAAACGGACCACCGAATCAATTCAATCAAAAGGTTTATATTACAAATCATTTTTTGTTGTTGTATGAATTTGATTTACAACTTTTATGTTTTGAATAGTTTGTACGGCAAGTGAAAATTCATTGGCTCACAACACTTAGTGAATCACTGCCATCTTCGATTATAAAACACCGATGGCAAATGGCACCGATTTGTTGCCGGGAAACATCACGATTGTTATGTAATATGCATAAACAATGGTTGGCTCGTCGTTATTGTCTGGCTATTACGCCCAAACGTAAAGAAGTGTTACAGGAAAAAGTATTGGCTGAAAGTTTGTTTAAGAATAAAAAACAATCTTATGTGGTAAGCATTCCCGAACCATTCGAATCGAATCGTCTTGGTAAGTGTGTATCCTATTCTTTATTGGATGGCTAAATTGATTCGAATCTTTTTATCTACACTAATAGATGGTCGAATGGACGAAATGCGACGCAATATTTTCGAAATGAAATTTAAAGTTGATGATGAAAAAACTCAGTATTGTACGATGGTCAATAAATACGATCGCCGTGGTTATAATTGTCGACCACGAATGTTGGTCATAACCAATAAACGGTTCTATTTGCTAGAGGTGAAAAAAACCACCCTAACAATGAAAGAATCGTTATCACTTAGTATGATCAAAATGGTCACCAGTAGCCATAGCGATGGATTATTCATCGTACGGATACCCATAATGAAAAAGGAAAAGGTTTGTTGCCCTAGCTCTATGTATAGTTGAAAATTTTTACATTTTTCTTTCTGCATAGGGCGATCTCATTTTGGAATGTCATCCTAGACTGATTGAATTATTGACCAAATTTTCCGCATTCGCTGGTCAGGATAAATTGTCCATCGATGATGGTCATATGATTGAACATCAAATGTCAAATGGTAAAAAAGGTCAAATACAATTTGTCGATGGTCATCGTTATGAAATTATGAAACGAAAAGATGGTCAATTACAAGTGGTAAGCATTATGAATATTTATCAAATTTATAAATGGATCATTTTTTTTCAATCACACATAATTAGATTGCAACATCTTTATCGGTTTGAACTAAATGGCTATGTCTTATCGTTATTATTATTATTATTATCATGCTAGTCCAACAATGTCGTTATTTTATTCATCATCAATTTTTTTCTATATATATTCAAAGAGCTTCTTGAATTTGCATGTATCTTAAATTTTTATTTTATTGATTGATATGTACAACACATATTAACAAAAAGTTTTTATTAATCAGATAAAATTACTACAAAAATTGAATGAAAATAAATTTTATTTACAACAATTGATTGATTGATAAAACATAAAACGTTAATCTAGATAATATTCGATAAGAGTGGAAAATGCAGCAAAACCAGCAGCACCAAATATACCACCTTTGATACCGGCTCGTAATCCGATCATACCACCAACAACTCCACCAGCCATTGTACCATTTTTCCAATCTTTTTTTGCTCGATACTTCAATGAATCAATGACAATGTTAATCAGAATATTGATTAATGATGAAAAAAAAAATAAAATTAAACTTACCGATTCGATAGCACATTCGGTAGCGGAAAACATTGCGCCCAACATGGCAAAATTCTTTGCATATGACAATGATTTGGATTTCATTTCACGCAATACTTCACGTACAGTTTGTGTACGTTCATTCACTGGTGCCAATTCAGGACCAACACTGGCCGTGAAAAGACCGATTGCTGCACCTAGGCCAAAACCAGCAACACAGCTGAGCGTTGTTTTGAAAGCACAACTTTCAAAAAATCTTTCTACCATTCGTTGATTGTCCGGTTTTAATGGTTCGGCACCCAGATAACCATTTGGAACCACCATATTTTCACGACGTCTATACGGGCCAATCAGTGCATCACGTAATTCACTAAATCGAATTATTGGCTCTTGTTGTTCATGGTGGCCACCACCATTCTTATTATCCATTTTCAGAATTTAAAAAAAAATTCAAATTCAAACCATCTGGAGAGAGTTGGCAGCAAACACAAAAACACATGCTATAATCGCGATACTATCGATTAATCATCATCATCATCATCATCATGGCACACACAAAAACATTTCATGTACCTGAATTTTTCATGAATTTACAAAATCAACAAATTAATACAAACAAAAAAAAACAGGAACTGCTACGACTATCAATCATTTGGAACTAAATCATCAAAACCAACCAACCAACCAAGCAACAACAACAACATCGACAAAAAAAAACAAAAAGTCATTGTATTCTTAGCCTCAAAAAACAAAAAAAAAATTGGAACAAAAAAACACGTGTGTTAATTTACCACAAAAACATATCAATCAATCAATCATCTGTAAATTTTTTTTCCCCACCTACTTGCCCGCTGTGTGTATCAAAATACTGCGCGTTTACATTTTGTAACCACATCATCATCATCATCATCATAGAAAATAAATAAAAAACAATGGATGGATGGAAAACACCGCCATTTGTTTGAAGAAATTTGAGATTCAAAACAACAACAACAACGACGACGACAAAATAGTGTAGGAACCATCTGTAAAAAAAATCGAACGGATACATTTTTTTTTTTGGTTAATTAACCAATAACTTTTGTTGATTAGCGAGAAAAAAAAATTTCATCGTTTTCATCATCATTCGATCTTTCATGTTTTTGTTTTTGTTTTGTTTTGTTTGTCATTTTTTTTCCTGGTTTGATTTTTTTTTCTCTATTTAATAATGTTTGATGTTCTCATTTAATTGTGTTTGTGCATCGCCTTTTTGTTGTTGTTGTTGTTATTTAGCCATTGAAAAATGAATTTCAAATGATCAACATGTAATCGAACGCATTTTTTTTGTTGTTGTTGTTGTTATATAAATATAATATATTCTCACCATAATACACAACATCAACTTTGATAGTGAAAAAAATAAAAAATAAGGTAAGCTTGTTGAATGCTAGGCCAACATTATTGATCATCATTGTTGACCATCATCATCGTCATCATTATTTTGCATCGATCATCTTGTTTTGTTGATGACGTATTTTCTCGTTTTGAAAATAAACGATAGAGAGAGAGAGAGAGAGATGGAGACATGGCCAAACAATGACACATTCTCAAGGTTCTTGTTCATTTATTTATTCATTCAAACAAATCCATATGGTGCATCATTTTTTCTCTAGCTCAAACTCAAACTCGAACTATGTTATAAACATCATCATTTCATTGTTTATTCATATACAAGTTTTTTTTTCATTTTACCTGAATTTTTGTCCAAAATGATGATGATGATGTAGGTCGACATATTATCTCTTTCTTTGTTTGTGTGTGTGTGTATGTCCTGTTTTGTCTTTTTTTTCAATTTTATTTGCTAATATATTTGAAAGGTGTGAATATTATATTTTATTTAACCTGAATAACTTGATAATATTTTTTTCGTTTTGTTTTGTTCTTTTTTTTGCACTTTTTCGGTTCAATTTGTTACATCCATTGATGATGATGATGATAATGATGACGATGACGTTGTTGTTGTTGTTGTTATTGATAATCGTGGTTACGATTGTACATATTGAAACAATGTGATGTATTTGTGTGTTTGATTGATTTTGAATGGTTGGTTGGTTGTTTGGTTAATTTTTTTTCTGTTTTTTTTTTTGAATTAAAAAAAATCTTGTGATTTTCGAATGTTTTTTTTTCATGAACTACCCCCCATATATAGTACCAACAAAAACACCCCCATCCATAAATGACATGCGATCATTTTGTATGTGATTATCCCATCCATACACATCAATCTGATTCAAGACCAATCGAAAAAAAAGGTACCTAATCAATCGAAAAAAAAAATGATGATGAAAATTATCGAGTACCCAGTTTTATTTAATGTGATTACATGTAGAAAACATAAATGTTGCATTTGAAAAATTTCGTTTTGATCATTATCATCATCATCATCAACAACAGCAACAGCAACAACAACAACCACAACCACAATCGGGTATGACAGTTGGATGAATCCGATGATCTTAAGTCTGAATTCAAATTTTTCTACAAATGTTATCATTTTCCATTCAATGTCATCTAATCATCAAATGATCATCAGCATTTGTTGTTGATTAGGAAAAAAAAAATTTTTTTTTTTTTTTTTTTTGGCCCAACATTTATATTTGCACTAGCAAACTAATAATTTTTCTGATTAGGTTTGCATGTTGATGATGGTAATAATAATTTAATCATCATTTGATCCTTAATGATATTTTTCACTCTTTTTTTTCAGTGCAACCATAGGGACAATCAAAAATCATATCGTTGATTGAATTTGTAATCTTTCCCTCTCAAAGATTCTTTTTCTCTTTTTTTTTGGTTCATTTGAAATCGAGTGTCAATCCTAAACGTACATCAATATTCGACCTTGTCTTTTTTTTTCATTCAATCTGTTGATATATATAATTTGTATATATGCGTGTGACAACAATCCAGCAAACCAACCGTACATTTTTTTTGTTGCTGTTTTTTTTTCTTGAAATTGCGGCCTGATTGGCCATTTCCGTTTTTGTTGTTGAATTTGCTTTTTTTTCGGCTCAAATGAAAAACAGCAAACCAAGCGTTCATTTTCTTTGTTTGAGAGTGAGAGAGAGAGAGAGAGAGAGTTGTTGATTTCATTTTTACAACATTAAATATCAAATAACAGTCATAATAATTTATTTGGTTTACCTCAATTTTTACCTCTTTTTTTCCCCACTCATTTATCATAGACTATTTGTGATTGTCGTCAACAATTTGAATTCCACATTTACTCAACATTTGTTTTGCTTTTTATGAACATATCATTTTTTTTTTTTTTTGGTGGTGGAAAATTGAAAAATACTCTGCTCGATAATCGATTCTGGAACGAATATCAAAAAGAAAACAAAATCAAAAATGGAACAAGCAGCTAATGTACAAACACAAGCCAGTCTCATCGCTCAATTTAGTGTACTTGATTATGCCATAGTTGTCAGTTTAATTGGCATAACGACATATTGGCTATTGTCGAAAAAGAAAACACAAAATGATTTTGATGCCAGTTCAATCAAAACATTTGCTTTGGAGTATGTTTTTTTTATTGTTGTTTTCATTTGTATATGTATTGTATGATTAATCTTTTTTTTTCGTTTTTTTTGTTCCATACTAGACCATCACTTCAAAGATCACAAAGTGAATCGGGATTTATTGCCAAAATGAAATCAGGTGTAAGTGTAACAAATGATGATTTGAATTCTTTAATGATGTTTGTTTTACATAAAGGGACGAAATATGATTGTATTCTATGGTTCTCAAACTGGAACAGCTGAAGAATTTGCTGCACGTTTAGCGAAAGAAGCTACACGTTATGGTATGAAAGCAATGGTTGCCGATCCTGAAGAATGTGAAATGGAAGATCTGGCTAAATTACAAGAGATTGAAAATTCATTGGCCGTTTTTTGTGTGGCCACTTATGGTGAAGGTGATCCTACAGATAATGCACAAGAATTTTTTGAATGGCTCAATGGTGGTGGTGCCGAATTAAACGGGCTTCGTTATGCTGTATTCGGTTTGGGTAATAAAACCTATGAACATTATAATAAAGTTGGTATCGATTTGGATTCAAAACTTGACAATCTTGGTGCTGAACGTGTATTTCAATTAGGCCTAGGTGATGATGATGGAAAGTAAGTTGTCTTGTTGTGTCCATGTTTTCATCTTGATTTATATTTTTGTTTATTTTTTAAAGCATCGAAGAAGATTTCATCACATGGAAAGAAAAATTCTGGATGTGTATCTGTGAAAAATTCGGTGTTGAAAGATCTGGTGAAGATTTCAACACTAGGCAATATGATCTTATCTTGCATGAAGATTTGCCACCTGAAAAAGTTTTCACTGGTGAAGTGGTTCGTCTGGGATCCTATCGAAATCAAAAACCGTAAGTCATGTGAATAATGTTGTCAATTTTATTATCTGATTATATTATATCATCCAATTATACAACTATTCAACTTAGGCCATTTGATCAGAAGAATCCATTTTTGGCTCCAATCACCGTTAATCGTGAATTATATAAAGGACCAAGATCATGTATGCATATTGAGATCGATATCCGTAATTCAAAACTTCGTTATGAAGCTGGAGATCATGTTGCCATTTATCCGCAAAATGATACCAAATTAGTTGAACGAATTGGCCAACTTTTGAATGCTGATTTGAACACTGTTTTTACATTGAAAAACCTTGATGAAGATAGTTCAAAGAAACATCCGTTTCCATGCCCTACCACTTATCGTACAGCTCTTACCTATTATCTGGATATAACATCGACGCCACGAACACATGTATTAAAAGAAATTGCTGAATATTGTAGTGATGAAAAAGAGAAAGAGTTGCTCAAAACAATGACCATGCCTACGGAACAAGGAAAAGCTTTATATTCAGAATGGATCATCAATAATTGTCGTAGCATTGTACATGTACTTGAAGATATGCCATCATGTAAACCGCCAATCGATCATCTGATTGAATTTCTTCAAAAACTACAACCACGATACTATTCGATTTCTTCGTCGCCGAAACATTATCTCGATTCGATTCATATAACGGCCGTTGTCGTCAAATACGAGACGAAAACATCTCGTATTAATAAAGGCGTTGCCACTTGTTGGATGCAAGAAAATAAACAAGTCTTGCCTGATCAACCGGCACCAATTGTGCCAATCTTTATTCGAAAATCACAATTCCGTTTGCCTAGCAAACCACAAACACCTGTCATTATGATTGGTCCTGGAACTGGTTTGGCTCCATTCCGTGGTTTTCTCCAAGAACGTCATCATATGCTTGAACAACAGAACAAACCATTAGGTGATACAATCCTTTATTTTGGCTGTCGAAAACGTTCGCAGGATTTCCTATACGAAGAAGAACTGAATGATTATTTGGAAAAGAAAGTGATAACTAAACTTTATCTAGCCTTTTCACGTGATCAAGATAAAAAAGTGTACGTGACACATTTATTGAAACAAAATATGCAAGAAACATGGCAAGTAATTGGCGAACAAAATGGTCACATTTATATTTGTGGGTAAGTGTTGTATCGCTTTACATTCATTTATATAATTAATATATAACCGAATGGATGACAATTGTTTTTTTTTCTTTTCATTAAGTGATGCTCGTACAATGGCTCGTGAAGTGAAGGAAATCATTTTGGAAACAATCCAAACATATGGTAACAAAACACAAAAAGAAGCCGAAGATTTTCTTAAACGAATGGAATCACAAAAACGATATTCGGCCGATGTTTGGAGTTAAATTAATCAAAACAAAACATGAAACCATCATTATCGTCATCATTGGCTATCTCTATAAATGCATTTCGGACAACGTTGTGTTGTGTGTTATCGTGTTTGTGTGATCGACATTTTTAGTGAATATTTTTTTTTATAATATAATAATAATAATAATAATTTGCTTTATTATTCTAATTAATTATTAATTAATTTTTTTATGCTTTATCACTCTCTTTCTCTATAATTATATTTTTTGTATGTTTTGTATTTTTTTTTTAATATTTATATTATATAGTTGAACAAAATCTAATATTTTTTTGATATTCAAATTCTTGATTACGTTCTATATGAATGATATCATTCTTGTGATTCTCTCTCTATGACAACAAACAAAATAATCAGACGTCTTTTTTTTTTAATTCTCAATAATAATAAATAAACTCAACGGCGTCAATGTATTGAACTTTTGTTCTGAACCATCTGTGATTATTATGTTTGTGTGTTTGTAACCAAAGAAAAAAAAACCAGAATTCTATAGAATCATTAATTTCTATTTGCTGTTGTGTATTTTTTTTTCGTTCGTGTGCATATATGTGTGTTTGTTTCATTATATGACGAAAAAAAATAACGAATTTTGTCGTCGTCCTGGTAAACACCCAGGTGAACAAGAAAATTGAAAACTGTCGCAGAGATTTTTGTTTTTTTTTTTGTTGTTGTTGTTCATGCATTCGATTCAGAATTTTTGCCAATTCATTTCGCACTATTGATCTATTGCGACTTTTCTATCGGTTTTTTTGTGTCCAAAAGTTTTTTGTTTTTTTTCTAACCAAACAAAAAATGAGCTCATCATCCGTAAAAGTTACCACCGGTAGTGGTGGTGGTGGTGGTGGTACTAATCAACTTCAATCTTCATCATCATCGACATCAACATCGAAAAAAACCAATAAAATAGGCCGTCGTTCAGGCAAAGATGGTTCATCCAAATTGATCAATGAAGATGATTTATTGGTCAAAGAATTCATATCACCTGACGATGTGTGTAGCTTACCATCGATAACGAAACAATATCTTTGTAGTTCAGCAGCCAATATTTATGATATTGAATTTACACGATTTAAAATTCGTGATATGGAAACCGGTGTCGTTTTGTTTGAAATTGTCAAATCAGCTAAACAACAACAATCCACCAATCAAAATGGACGACAAGATTATTCAGATCCAAAAATGACCAATATTGGCCGTTTTGTACGTTATAATTTTACACCAAATTTCCTTGAATTAAAAACCGTTGGAGCCAGGTACGAATTATTATTATTGAAATTAAATTATGAGATAAACTGTGTAATCTTGTTCCATTCTATTTTTGTTTATTTCATTAGTATCGAATTCAAAGTTGGACCAAAACCGATTCAAAATTTTCGAATGATTGAACGTCATTTTTTCCAGGATACATTGCTCAAAACATTTGATTTTGATTTCGGTTTTTGTATACCGAACAGTATCAATACATGTGAACATATTTATGAATTTCCATCGATTACGTCCGAGCTATGTAAGTGTCATTTAATATAATTGATCCGAAAACAGAATAATGATCGAATTTTTTTTTCAAGGCCAAGAAATGATCAACAATCCATATGAAACAAAATCCGATAGTTTCTATTTTGTCGACAATCGTCTCATCATGCACAATAAAGCCGATTATTCGTACAATTGTGGACTATAGTTGCCAACCATTGTTGGTTATGGATAAAACAAAACATGTTTTTCCGTTTTTTTTTATCGACCTTAATGATAATTTGTATACATTCTGATCATTCATTCATTCATTGAAAATCAAGTCAAATTGTCCAAAAAAACCCATTTCATAATTTCCTTCGAACAAACAAACAAACAAACAAAAAAATCCGAAATCTAATGATAATCTATATATAAATACATGGAACATTTTACCTGCCACTCCTCTAATTTGTCATAATATTGTAAATGAATGAATGAATGAATTGTGTACCATACCACAGTATACTGAAAATATAATCGCGCACACAACTTAAAATATTCTTGATGATGATTGCTATTCTTTTTTTGTTTTTTCTTTGTTTTTGTTGCAATTTTGTATAAAGTAATAATAAATCAATATATGATGGAACAAAAAAAAATGATGATGATGATGATTATGGACTTTGGTACACACATACACACACACACCAATGACCTGTGTTCTGATAAGGTTTTTTTTCCATTTTGTTGAGGCTAATATTATTCTCATTTATATTTACATTACACAACAATGTGTGGTCTTTGAAAGTTTTTTTTTCTTTTTTGTCGTTCGATTATGTTTCAATTTGTTTCTCGTTCTCGGTCTTTTCTGTTTCTACACCACTCTACTATATGTAGAATGATGTTTTATTTGATCAACTTGACCGCAAAAAAAAACGAAAAATCGTTGTTGTTGTTGTTGTTGTTGACATATCGAATGAATTGAAAACTTGGTAAGATAAATAAATACATCATCCTTTTTTTCTGGATCAATTTGGGCCACACACACACATATGCAAGCAAAAGTCAAAGATGACCGCCGTCATTGGTTTTGTTTACATAAGACACACACACACACACACACAGGAAAATTTGAATGAAATGAACAAATTATAGCCATTTGATGTAAAATAGTGGATTGGGTGGGTGGATTTAGACTATACTGGTTGAATTCGAAATATTTTTCCCCAAAACAAAAAAAAAATCGGAAATCCAAATGTGTCATTTCCATAGTCCGTAAGCTAATTTATTTAATGGCCAAAAAAAATTTTTTTTTCTTGTAAATTGCCCAAATTCTTTGTTTCCCTGTTTGTGTGTGTGTGTGTGTTAATAAATATTAATGACAGCCCACTTTTTGTTTCATTAAATAAAAAGGGGACCTTTTGAATTCTATGGATTTATTACAGCAACAACAAACCAACAAAAATGGTCATTATAATTATTGTATATTTCCTTCATATTTCAAATGAATGTTCGTCAATTTATTGTTTGAAACAAACACAGTATTTGATGAATTTTTTTCTTTTCAGTTTCATTTACAGCAAAAAAAACATCGAGAAAAAAAATCGTGATAAATGGCCTGTAACATTGTGTGTATGACAAACCTGGAAACACTTTCATCATATATTATATAGTGAATAACTAAATTCAGCAAATGACAGGAACAACGCCAATTTATTTTTTTGTCACCAATGGTGACAATTGTCATTGAGATTTTCCAAAGAAAAAAAAACATCCAACGTATCACTATTTCAACAAGGTCCATCATTCTGGTTGAAGATTCTTGCACCATTCAGAAAAAAAGAATTCAAATCTTAATCTACCAATGGCAGCCAGTGTTATCGTTGGTCGTTGACCATTGGTCATCATCACCATCATCATCATAACAATGGACCCAAATATTCCAAAACAAAAATGCAAATGTGTATTGTATATGTCGAATGGTAACGAACCGTTTCAAAGCCAATTTGTTTTTACATACACACACAAATCCAACAAACAAAATCAAATTTTTTTTTTGTTGACCATTCGGCTATATTTGAGACGACATTTATGATGATGATGATGGAAGTTGTTGTTGTCGTTATCATTCATTCACATTGCTTGTTTGTTTGTTTGATTGGTCGGCTTTGAAACATAGTGTACCATTCATTCATTCATTCGGGTTCATTGTTGCTGTTGTTGTTGTTGACTGGCTTCAGTTCCATACAATGAAACAAAATGAATGAATGAATAGTGGTGATATTTTTGGTGGTCAGCACGCGAATAGCCATCATCATCATGGATTTCAGATCCTATAGGAAGGGAATGACCATTGTGTGTGTGTGTGAATGTCATCAATATTGGTTCAAATCAAATCAAAGCTTATGTTCTATATGCGAGACTTACTCTTTTTGTTGTTGTTGTTGGTGAACTTGTCTTTGTCAACTCTTTTTCTTTTTCTTCTCCCTCTTTGTGTTTTTGTTCATTCGATTCTATGGTTTCATTTTCAGTAATAATCAATCCTGCACCAAAATTGAATTGAAATGAATTGATGATCGAATGAAATCGAAACCCATTTGATTAGTTGAATTTTTCACTGCTGTTGTTGTCCACTCTGTTTGTTGGTTGGTTGGTTGGTTGGTTTCCGTTCTCGTGTTTCAAATTTGTTTTCATTCACATTCAATACATTAATTCGAATAGTTGAACCCGGTAGCCACTAAAAAAAATTCAATTCAATTTTAAATTTTGAATAGAAAACAAAAACATTGAAATCTGAAACGTACAAATTGGTTTCTTACCTTCTAATTCTGTTTCTCTTTTTTTAAAATTTCTTCACAATAATCATTTCGTTCGAACTGTTCGACCAGATATTGATAGGATTTTGTTGTTGTTGTTGTTGACCATATAGGACCGAAATAGCCAGGCTATATCCACATAAATTGGAGTAACTCTTTTGATGATCAAATTGTATATCTGCTGCTGTTGCTGCTGCTGCTACAGGTAAGATATATTTACATACACAAGGACGACCAGAGAGAGAGAGAGAGAGAGAGAGAGAAATGTTCAAGTGAAAAAAAATTGTCCTTGGAATACCAGTCAGATATACATAAAAAAAACTTGCTTTTGATGTCATACAAAAAAAAAGTCTTAAGTCGATCGTGTTTGTTATTCTAACCTTCATCACCATCATCTTGTTGGACTTTTATTTTTTTTTTGCCAAACAAAAACGAACAAGGATTAATCCAAAGAGATAGAGAGAAAGCAGAAACGTCGGTTCAATAAAGATTTTTTTTTCTGCCCCCCTGTTCCATGAATATCAGACCATGCAGGCAAACACTTATGGCTTAACTGGACCATTGTGCAGTTAAGCATAGAGCCCTTTTTGTTGCCATAATAATAGCTTATATCCAAAATCATTCTGGTTCGTTTCGATGGTTGATTGATAATTTTCATAAGTAAAAATTTGCATAGTAATAACGGTTCGACGACGACGACGACGATGATGATTATTGAAGAAGATGACGACCCGATATTAATATAGTAGAGTGACCCATTGTTCTTCAAAAGTTTTTTTACAACAATAACAAACATGCATATATATTGAAAAAGAAAAAAAAATTTCTTTTTTTTTTTTTTGATCAAATACAAAACAATGAATCTTTCTTTGGCCATTCATACATTCATTCATTCATTCATACAGTACGTGTGTGTAGGACGGTAAGGTAAACGAGAGAAAAAAAAATTTGGGACCGTCAATCGTCGTCGTAATATATGTTCGAAAGAATGAAATGATTATAATGGCATTCAGGTACACAATGGATGGATGGACGAATGAGGATTTATGCTGCTGCTGCTGCTGCTGAAACACCATTCACACAATCTTATTCAGATTGAATGTTGAATATTGAATGGAAGAAGAAAAAAATCATCGTCGTCGTCAAATCTTAAATCGAATAAATGTGAATATGGATGGATGAATGGATAGAAATCTTTGCAAAAAAAAAAATCAAGCAAGCATAATGCACACTAGATGGAAAGAAAAAAAAACTGTCAACCTGCCACCAATATAGTAAAGTTCGATCCATTCGAAATACACACACACACACACACACCTTATATATCGTGAATGGAACCTTTTCAAAATGACCTTTTTTTTCTTCATCATCATTTATTGCTCGGTGAATTATCGCATGGGGTTAATAAATACTGAAAAAGAAAGCTAAAGAGAGGGAATGAAATGATTTTTTTTTATTTTAATTTTAATTTTTTTTTTGCTGTTCACTGTACATTTTATTCATGGAATTCATACATGTATAAATCGAGGGGATGTAGGAGAAATTTTGGAACGCTGGCATATCAACACATGATGATGATGATGAAGAAAAGTTTCAAAAGCCATTCAGGCAGCTATAAGTTGGTGGTTGGTGGGGGGGAGCTATATAAATTGGAAGCTGTTATTAAGATTGAGAGAGCGGGTATTTGGATAATATATTCGACGATGGACGGCATGACAACGATAATTATAGCAAAATGTGTGTGTATGTGTGTAGCATGAAATCACAGCCAAGGTTTTTTTTTACGTTTTTGTTGTTATCGATTGGAATGAATTACGAATGTCATTACGACATGTATCGTGTACATAATGGTTCCATTCTTAAAATGGATAATAAAAGAGGACATCAGGTCAACCGTGTGTGTGTATGTAATGTATGAATATGTGTGTGTGTGTTATGGATCGATCATGTCATCGGGTCAATTTCAAAAAAAAAAATAAAAGAAAAAAAAATCGATCAGCTATGTACGAGATAGATTTCTAGTTAAACATGGGTCAATGAATTTTCGATGCCATCGTTATAACCGATATCTTTGTCGATGGACTATCGTCGTGATTGCCGATACCGATATTATTATTATCTTCAAAAAAAGATGTTGACGATGATGTATTGGTTGGAGAATAATGATTGTCATATGTTGAAGCCAATGCTTGATATAGGATATCCGACGATGATGATGATGATGATGATGATGTGGACTATCGCTCGGAATAGGTGATGATGATGAACTAATTTCATCATGATTTTGTTGCTGTTGTTGTTGATTGTCCAATGATCGTAATGTTTCGGATAAGGCCCAAATATAATTATGTGCAAAACGTAATGTTTCAATTTTTGTCATTTTATTATTACTTGATGATTGTTGTTGATGATGGTGGCTATGTTCACTACGACAATCATCATCATTTTCATTAAATGATGGTAATACCTGTCTCAAACGTTCCAATGCTTTATTCAACATATGCATTCGATTACGTTCACGATCATTTGCTTTCAAACGACGATTTCGTTTCAATTTCACAACAAGTGATGGACTTTTCGGTCGTGATCGTGGTTTCGATGGATTTCTAGATTGTTGTTTTTGTTGATGTTGTCTAGGTTTTTTCTCCTGTCCGTTTGTGGATGATTTTTTCCGATTATTCGCCATTTTTCGTTTTGATGTTTCCGGTAATATTGTGGATACCAATGTCGTAGTCGATGATGATGATGATGATGATGTAGCCATTATGGCTTGAATTTCTTCATTTTCCTGATCATTGGCCACAGCAGCAGAATCAACGGTAATGAAATCGTAGTTATCATTTGGTATCATAGTGATCACGTTGTTCGATAATTGGCCATTATTTTGTGGTGAAAATACAAAATGATGATGATCCGAATTAACAGGGATGGTTGTCAAATTATTAAGATCATCAAAACAATCATCAATACCATCGAAATCATCGAGAAAATAAGTATCGATTGTTGTTGTCGATGATGACTGTTGTTGTTGATGATTGATGTTCAACATGTTGTTATTGGTGGTTGTTGTTGTTGTTGTTGCAGTTGTGGTCGGATATAGGTTCGAAACGAAAGGCTTATTATTTGTCTGATGATGATGATTTGCAATAAGAAAATTGGTGGCCGTTTGTGAATCCATTTAAGTGTTTGCCAAATTATTAATGATCGACGTGTCCGGTGATGGGTAAATATTTGTGGTGATCTTTCTATTTAAAAAATAAAAATAAAAATGAAATACCGTCATTGAGAAAAAAAAACGAAAACGATCAGAGAATAGAAAAAAAAATCAATTTAAAAATTTTCAAACAAACAAAAAAAAATTGAAATAGAATAGCCATCGAGCTGCACTGTGTTTGTTTAAATATTGATTCAAGATTTTTTCTTTTTTTTTCTTTTTTACAGAACCCAACATCGTCAATTTTCCATCAGATGATGAAATGAAATCCAAGCTAATTTTATTTGCCTAAAAAAAAAAAAAAATCCAAGGTGGTCCAAATGGAATTAGCCAAACAAACGAAAAAAAAAAACGGTTTTGAGACCATAAAAAATGTACGATCCATTTTGTTGATTTTCTTAATGATCCATTATTATTATTGACCACACAATTTTAATCGAATTTTTTTTTTCTTCTTTCACTCAACAAAGAAAATCAAATCAATTTTCTTCGCAAATCTATGCATACACAGGTCATATTATGCTTCTGTTTTTCTTTATGATGAACCATTATTATTATGGGTCCATAAAAAAAAAATCTTTTGTATCCAGCCAGATCTATAATGAATATCTCTGTCTGTCTGTCTGTGTGTTTTTCTGTCAACTTTTCTATCTCTACTCAAATTTAAAATAAGGATGACAATAGCCGATCGAATCAACAAACCAAATCAACCAACTAACCAACCAACCGGTATGCATCATTTCATTGTATATCGTAATCGATTTGAATGTCAATCTCATTTTTTTTCCATCAATCACTAGAGATTTGTTTCATCGTCATCATCATCGAGATCGAGATCGAGATCAAAATCAATCATATATGAGTAGCATTTGTTGCATTCGTTTCTCATTCATTGGTAGAAAAAATGTCACCATAATATGAATATGGTGAAAAATATTCATAATAATCAAAATCACACAGTATACAATAATCAATGAATCTTATCTGATTGCCTAACCTCTCTCTCTCACATTGTTTATCTCTACTGTCGAAATCAGAAAACAAAATCAGTGTGTAAGTTTTTTTTTTAACTGTCAAAACGATTAATATCTCGATCGATTCATTCATTCATTGTTTTTCATTTTTTTTCAGATTTTCCAAGAATTGAAATTTTAACCTTACAAACAAACAATCAAGTAAATCACAATGGTGACACATATGCAGCACAGAGACAGAGAGACAAAGAATTAAACGTTTTTTTTTATTATTAATCTTTGAAGCCAAGGTGGTATACTACTGCTGTAATATTACATTACCACCTTCTCTCTGTTTCCCTTACGGTGTGTTTTGTTTGTATGTTTCACTGTTCCTGTCTAGTAATGAAAAAAAATGAGATCAGATCAGCTTATCACGATGACCGGATCGCTTAAATCAATGGACAGAGAAGAAGAAGAAGAAGAAGAAAAAAGCCAATCCTCGATCCCAAATAAAATTCACGTCAAAGCCATATCGAATGACGCGTATACAACACACACACACACACACCGAGATATGATGGTACAAGCATAACCAATGTCCATAACGAATGTCCAATTATTGATGATCAAAAGAAAAAAAAATCTGATGATGATGGTGTTTGGTGTTGTGTGGTATAAGGACTTCAAACTGGTCATTTTTTTCTCTTTCTTTTTTGTTTCATTTTGGGTGACATATGATATTCAATCCAAAAGAAAATGATTGGCCAAAAAATTGTCAATTCGACCAGAAAAAAAAACAACATTCGATCCTATTACCTATTTTTTTGATCATTTTGTTTTTTGTTGTTGTTTGAAGATTTGATTTCACGTTTTTTTTTCATTAAAGGTCAAAAACTTTTAGTCAAAAATGGAAAATTTTTGTTTTGTTTTGTGTGTATATGTGTAACATTATATTTGAAAAGATCAAAAAATTCGAATTTAAAATTTAAATGAAAAAAAAAATTCACACATACCTTTTTTCGAATGTTTTTGAAAATTTATGGTTCAAAAATTCACTTGATGGTCACTGGTATTTGATGGTCGTGATGGTAATAAAACAAACGGGATAATGGAAATTGTTCTTCGGATGAATAAAAAAAAAAAAATAACCACAAACAAACGTTTTGAACACAATTTCACATTGAACATCGGTATATTACCGAAACAACAATTTGTAAAGTTTAAAAATTCGGCGACAATGTCGCGTGAGCTGGTTCCAAAAAAAAAATGTGTTTGAATATTTTTTTTGTCACCATGTAAGCTTTTTATATATGATGATGATGATCAGATTTTTTTTTATTCTTTTGAATTAAAAACGGTTCCATGAATTGTAATAGCTAGCGCGGTTGGTCGTCTGCTATTGTACCAATGCTACATGTATATTTCAGTGGTGCAATACTGTATACTGTAGGTTTAGTTTATTACTGCAACTCCTCCTCATCGTTATTACCCAAACAAAATGTCCTGGTCCCTGGTTGGCAATCATCATCATGGACAACATTTGAAGGTTGAACAACGAAAAAAAATATTGATCACGATCCATAATGGAAAATTTCGCCAAAAAAAAAATTATCATTTCCATTGAGCTAAATTGATTTATTTAATTGTGGTAAATGTGAACAATTCACATAATGATGAACACATCTTGATATTTGGTTTTCAGTCCATTGATGGATTGATGTTGTATATGCGGGCAACAAGTTGCTTCGATGTTTTTTTTTATTATGATGATGATGATCATTAAATAGGGTCCATGGGAACCAAATTTTACATCATCATCATCATCATCCTCCAATCATTATAATTGGTAAATATTGATGATGATTATTATATTTGATTTATACTAGATGATGATAAACAACAAGCTCATACACATACAAATTGACATTTCCGATTTTCATAACAAGTATCGATCGTCAAAAAAAAACCACATGATGATGATGATGATCATTATAATTATCTTCCATCTCAGAAATTGGCCAACAATTCAATATATAGCCCATCATTGATTAACTATAATCAAGATCAATGATGATGGGCGATACTTTCTTTCTTGATACGCGTGATGATCGTGATCATTTTGTTGTTGTCGTTGTCGTCGTTGTTGTTGTTGTTGTTCGAAACAATTATTTGGGTGTTGTTGACGATGTTGGACCTGAAAGGTTCCCAGGACCCCCAACACAAAAAAAAATAACAAATTGTTGCCATAAACCTTGTTTCATAGTAATAATGATGATGATGATTATTCATAGTAATCGACCTTTACCAACGATACGTGGAAATTCATTCATTGAATGAAAAAAAATAGAGAGAGAGAGAGAGAAAATCATTTCCTGTTTAAAGGTTATATATATTATTAGTACAAATTCAATTCATTCATTCAAAAAAAAACACATCTTCTTTAAAACTTACTTTTTTTCGTCCTCTTATATTAATGGATGAATGAACATTTTCACCAAAATGCCATTGATGATCGTTGGTATATATCCAATATATATAGAGATTTTTTCTCAGGCCACTTTTTTTTCAAATGATGATAATCAATCGACCTTTATTTCTTATTCAGTCAGTTTTGTCTCTAAATGAAATGAAATGAATTGAATTGATGTTTGTTAGATGATGAAAAAACTGTTTAAAAAGTACGTACCGTATTATATATTATGATGATTATTTGTTGTTGCAACGAAAACGAAAAAAAAATTGGTTTCAAAAAACCAATTTTTACTTTACTTAACACTTAACATTTATTTAGATTAAGCGGTCACGTGTTTATCATCATCATAAAAATATAACTCAATTAGTCAGCCAGTCAGTCAGTCAGTCAATCAACAATAATATTCATATAATACAGAATCTTTACATAGAATCACGTGTTGACGTTGATGATTATAACGAATCAAAATAAAAACATTGTGTGTGTGTGTGTGCGTGACAACACGTGTCGCACTCTTACTATATCAACAACAAATAAACAAAAAATAATTTGGATTGACTTTGAAGGATTTTTTTAATATTCATTGAATGATGATAAAGATGATGAAGTGTCTGAATAAACAAAATGATGAGAGCAGTGTTATTTACCGATCTTAAATATCCGAAACACACGTGTGTCGTTTTTTATTATTAAATCATCACAAAAAAAAAATTTTTGGTACTCGCGATTTTCGCATCATCATCCAGAATCTCACAATTTATACTGCGACACAATCTCTATGACCGACCCCATCGAGCATGGTTACAAAAAAAAAAGAATAGAATAGAAACGTGATCAAACATGAACATTCATTATGAGCATTCTCAAAAAAGCGGAAACCGCATACATGAATTTAAATCTAATGTATTGGATCTATTTCATTCAAATTTGTGGAAAGAGTCAATAAAAAAATTTCCAGTTATATACAAAATCTGTGATAACCTGGCACAATATGAAATTTTTGGTTTCCAAAATGTTATTTGGTCGAAGAAGCACATGCCGGAAATGCCTCAGTATACAATGTATAACGATATTTTAATTTTCATTTTAATACAGGAAAATGATAATCCATTCATCATAGCAAAAAAAAAACTTTTGAAATATTCCTGAACCTGATTCTCTTATTTCCACTCTCTGATAAGAAAACGGCAATCATATCATCGAGACAAATTCAAAAAAGCGATTCGAAAATTTTAACTTCTAAAATGGAAAATTATTTGTAGAATATTAAAAAAAAGAAATTCTCACTATTGACCACTGGTATACAAGTAAGTCCTGAAGAACTCAATATTATACCTAAACTTATATCTGAAATTATTCTAAATATCAACAGAAAAAATGCGTTAGTGTGCGTGTGTTTCAATTTCCAAAAGCACTATTCATTCAAAGGGGATGATATTGGAACAAAAAAACCTTATCCAATCATCTTATTCGATGGATCAAGGGAACGTTCAAGGGAAAACTGTCGTGACCATCGCAAATAATGATGATGCTGATGTTACTCGACGCGAAATAATTTCAAAAGTGGTTCCCGCCCAACACGGCATCAAGATAAAAGATACGGCCAAGATGCGTGATTGGCGATTTTTGGTCAATTTTAAAAGCCCGAATAGTAAGAAAAAATTTGAAAACATTATTGCTACTGACGACAAATTTCGGTTCAATGATTCGGGTCGATTAATGCCAACCATGCACCTGAAAGGGCTAAATATGGCTTACGAGGAGCAAACAATCCCGGGGCTTATTGCTGTTTACAACCCGGAGATTTCTGCTTATCTTGACGAAAACCAACTGGATGTTGACCGGGCCATCGAAATCAGGAAAAAGCGCCAAAATCCGACCAAGCCGCAACCAAAAATCAGTTAATGGCTCAGAACCGGATATTATGGCGGATATTAGCCTGAATGTGAAGAAAAAACTGTTAATTTTTCAACCCTAAGTTTAAATTGGCCCAAAAATGCCCTTCTCCTTGGAGATATATAACGATTTAGCCCCTTAAGCATATTGCCGAATTCTGCCCACGTAAAAACCGTCAATTTTGTCTACATTGTGGTGGTGACCATTTGCTGGATCAATGCATGAGTCGCGAAGATGCCCCAACCTGTATTAATTGTCGCCTCGAAGGATTACCGAGTCAACGTAGCCATACTGCTACAAGCCGGTTGCCAATTTTTGCCATTCCAACAGTATCGACATCATGTGTATCACCGAACCGCCCATCCGTCGTGGCCTCCCTATTATAAACCATCGTCTCAAGCCGATTTATTCGATGGATCGATCCAAATGAAGCATACAAATTGGTTATTTGTCCAACTATTACAACCAACAACTGTCTTTGTGTAACTTTTTTTTCCGTCTGTGATTTTGATTCGATTCACATAAAATTGTGTAGTATATTCGTCGATGCAACAATAATAAAAAAAAAGTTACACCTGCAAGCAAAAAAAAAAAAATTTATTGCTGAATGAATGAATTTGCCAGAATCAAACGAGAATTAATCACTTATGAATGTCATATTAACTATATTTTTACCAGTCCATCCATTGTGTGTGTGTGTGTCAATGACAAACAGAAATGAAAAAACGAAAAAAAAAAATTCAATTGAAAGACATAGCCACAATGTGAACAATTGTGCTTGTATCAATCAATTGTAATTCTCTTTTGTTATATATATGAATGAATGAATGAGTGAGGGTTTGTTATATATTTATTCGTTAATTGCAAACAAATATTCGATAACAAAAAAAACGTAAAAAAACACGATGAATCGATCGAGAATATTAGCATGCTCTATTCTTTTGTCTCTATGATGTGTACATGCATGTATTCGGGACCCGGGATGCAGGAAATTTTTCCCGTTTCTCTATCCATTGTATGTTCATGATGATAAGAGCGATGATCCAGAAAAAAAGTGGCCTTATAATAAATGTACATGCACAGACAATTGTTACAGATGGCTAGAAATGACATTGTGGTCGTTCTCGTTATATTATACACAAAAATGGATGGATAGATGATCAAAAAATTTTGTTTGTTAGTTGGTTGGTTGGTTGGTTAGTTGTATTTCATTCATCATCAGAAAAAAAAAGAGTCGAATTTAAGATGAGATTGAATTCAAAATTCGATGATGATGATGACGATGATGACGCTTGGGGACCACCACCGAAATAGTCATCATCGTCATCATCATCGAAACCAAAATAGTTAAAATAGTTTTAACGTTTATTCTTTTTTTTTGTTTTCACCAATATGAAATTACAATTTGTATATATTACTTATACACTATTGTCGAGAGCTAAACATCATCCATGATGATGATGATGATAATGACAATGGGTACTGAACTGTTTTTTTTTCATTCATTCATTCATTCATCAGATCGAGTCCGTTCGTTTTTTCTGTCTCTTTCTCGCTCTCTCGTCCGATACGTGCTTATTGGCCTATCATTTTGAATTAAACAAATTTGTTTCACTCTATATTCGATTCAGGCCATTCAACAAAAAAGAAAAATAGAGAATAGAAAAATAGCTAATCTCCATAGTTGAAAAAAAAATCGATCAATCGAAAAAAAAACGAAACAGAAAAATAAATATAGCTAATAAAATGGTTCGATGCACGTACTACTTACTTTACACTTTACACATCACATGCTCATAAAACGGTCATGATGATGGTCATGGTCGTCGACTTGTATGGTTCGATTTTGATGTATATACCAATTTTTATTGCTAAATTTTATCGATGTGTTTGTGTGAGTGAATATCTACCATTTGGACATAAAGTGATTGAAGCAAAAAAAAAATTTTACATAAAACGATTTTGGCTATTAAACAAAATACAAAACAAAAAAAAAGAATGATGACCATCATTCGATTTTAAATTAAATACATATTACGCCATCTATCGGCCGAATTGGAAAGTACAAATAATGCACATTCGATTCAAATAAATTGATAACCAATCATTATGTTTGGATACAATTTTGGATGTCCCAGCAAACATTTCAACAATGATATTGATGTTTGAAATCCAGAAACTTTGACAATAAAATAATCAACATTTGAACGTGTTAAATTATTTGCAATCGGTGTTGTTTGCTGTTGTCGCCATTCATTTGTATTGGTTGTATTTGTTGCTATTTTTTTTCCTTTTGATTGAATCAACGATTGAATACAAATTCCATTGTTTTTGTGGATAAAAATTTCCGTAATATTACCAGCCATATATCGAAGTTTAAGTAGACAATGTTTCTATGTACAGAATATTTAAAAAAACAAGTTGTCTAAAAAAAAATTTTTTTGAAAATAAACCTTACCTGATTAAAATCAATTCTATGGCAACCATTTGTTAGACATCGATCAACATTTAATATGGCAAATTCCACCGTTTCACAGGTTTGTGTTTCCAATCGAAAATTACGAATCAATAATTTTAGAAACAATTTATATTCAAACATTTTATCACGCAGTATGGCAGCGTTCATTGGTGGATTTTCCATTCGATTCAATTTTTCTATAAAATTCACAGCAAACAATGAATATTTTAGCAAAAAAACATGATCCAAATCTGAATTGTCGATTAATAATTCCAATTGATTAAATAAACGACTTAGATATAAAAGATATTGATCAAAAAGAAATGCAACCACTTGATGATGAGTCTGTTCATTTGGTTCAACAATGGCAATTTCTTGATATTGATCAACAATAATGATCAATTGTTCCTGGTAACAGAATAATAAAACAAATAAGTAATCACAGCAACAACAAAAAAATATTTCAATATCCACATACCTGTATTATACCTTTCAATAATTGATGTTCAGTAGTACTATACCATTTATTCTTTTGACGATCAAAAATTTTCAACAATTGTCCAAGATGTGCACCACGTTTAAATATACGATTCATTTGTGCCATCCAAAACAATATAATCATACATGTCAATTCAATATGTTCAAATTCAATCTTAATGCATATAACTGGATTGGCAACAGTTGATTTTTCAACATGTCTAATCAGATTAATCATTTCATCTGGCACTAAAAATGGCATTCCAAATAATGGTTCATCATGATATCGATAACGAATATGATCGGAACGTTGAAAACAAATTGCATACCATGCAGATATCAATAATAATCGTTCTTCATCAGATCTTCCTTGTGCTTGTAGTTCGAATATTTTTTGAAAATGTTTGAATAAATCATTAAGAACTGTGGTGGCTGCTTCGGATTTATTTTCAAAAACATTACTAATCAAAGTTGCTTCGGATTCAATATCCAACATTTCCATATGATCAATTACTAGATGACAATAATCATCATATGCTTTCATTGCTTCCTGTTCGAATAATTGCCAACAATTTAGTATTAAATTTGGATTCGGTTTTTCCAATCGATTTTCCTGATTAGCCATTAGGTATGTGTTTGAAGCACGTATCATATCTTCCATCAATGAACAATGACGATAAATTATACCAAGAATTTTGGTAGATAAATAAACATCAGATTCACCATTACGTTTCGACATAAAATCTGGACGAATCCAATTCGAATCCGGTATGTATTTGTTTTCAACTTTGGCATTAACACCATTTTTCTGGAAATCTAACGATACACTGTATTTAGCAGCCAAATCTAGACATTCGCACGAAGAAAGACCTTCAGGATGGAAATCTGAAAACATTAGATGTGAGTTGGCGACCAAACCAATATTGTTATCGACAAGAAAATCACAGTAAAATTTGACAATATCATCAATAACAATATCTCGATCGGATTCTGGTGATGTTTGTGATGGAAAATCCATTGGATGATAATTTGATCCAGGAAATATTAGGTCTGTCTTCCAAAAGATGGCATACTCATCACCATCAAGATCTGAACCACCCATCTCATCGGTATGAGGTCTGTGTCCTTTTGCTGGAAAAACGAGACAATCTTTGACATGTTCCAAACCTTTAACGTTGATAGCCTTAAATTTTCGCACATCACCCAATGAAAGACAAGGAAATTTGGTGACCATCACTTCTTGATTATCGAGAATAATTGTTTCACCAGTAGGTAGACCATCAACATCATTCAATTGACTATATTGGAAAAACACTTCGCCAGGATTCAATTGATTCATTTCATCTATTACACCGAATGCAGTTCGACCATGTGATGATGGTACTTTGATTCGAGCTTTACTTTTCAGTTCATTTAGTCGATAGAATAATAAATGATTCAGGATTCGACGAAGAAAAGGTTCGTTTAAGAAGGAATAACCGGCTTTATGAAGTTTGTTGTAATTAAGATTTCGTTGTGAATACATATTCATTAATTCATATGCATTAGCTTCAAACATCAATGAATGCGCCAATGATTCTGTCGATTGGGTGATGATGTTGTAGAAAACATGAGCCGGTACTTGTTGTTCATAAAGAATCTGTAATAATGGCCGATTCAGGTAGACAGATCTTGGTGCTGAAAATTTCAATATACCCAATGAAAAATCATTCGATTGAAATTTGATCATTGATTCACGAAACATTATCATATCATTGTCATCACTCGATTCATAACGGACAAGCATTCCTTTGCAGCCACCATAACGGATTTGAAATGCAGATGGAAAATAATCTGGTGGTGTATTCAATAATGGTGTAATTTTCCGTGCCAAACTATTCGATATGATACCACCACCGTCCGAGAATATAAACGGTCCATTCGTAAGATCAGCTGATCGATATATATCAACTGATTGATCGCATTGATAATAAGCAATTGATTGTGAAAATATCAATCCAAATCGTGCAATGTATTTGGCTACTTTTCGTTTGAAAATCGATAGATCACCCACTATTTGACGAATCGATTCGGCCGTTCGATTGTCAGTATCACGAGCATAGAATACGATACCAGATTCACGCATTTGACTTGATGATGAACCAAGAAATTCAAAATGACGATCTGCTATTCTTATGCCTGCCAATAATCGTGGCATAATGCATTCTTTAATGAATTCACTGCTGCTGGATGGTCCGTTCAAAAAACGATTATTATCTTCAGACAATGTTAATCGTAAAGCATAGTCTAGATTGGCAATATTTGAGAATCGTGAACGTAAACAGGCGATAGGACGAAAAAATTGTAATCGAGTTGGTGTCATGATAGCTCGACGCATAATAATATAATGATCTTGATCTGGTCCAAGCAATTTTTTTTTGCCATTACTACCAAAAATACTAATTCTTTGGGGCCGATTTGTGTCGACAGTCTGAACGATACGATTGAATTCAGCAATGAAATCGATAACTGGATTGTTTGATTTTACATCCAATTGATATAGACAATTTTCGAAATACAAATCCGACTCTAATTGTTTGATATTTTCGAGAAAATTCTTCACATTATCTTCATTCAATATTCCGTGCCGACATATAACTCGATCGACAATACGATATGATCTCAAAATTACACGGCAAGCATAATTTCTGGCAAAACTTTTTGCAAAAGTTTGATCAATATTGTTCCATAATCGATCCATTGTCCATCGACTATTATTTAGCATGATTTGATTTATTCTGCCTATGTAAAAAGCAAAAGTTCGAGTTCGTTCTTTACACAGGTAGCTTAATTTGATTGTAGTTTTTATGATATTCAAATCATCTATCGTGATACGATATCCATGTGCATAACCAATTAAATCAGAATCAACATTATTTCTTAAATCTTTGGTACGAATCCATTTTATTCGATTTCGACACATTTTTTCTGTGAACAATAAAGGAGCAGAATTTAATTCGAAACAAACACCAATACCGCATGGTGTATTGATTGACTGATTGATCTCGAGCAATATGAATTGAATCGATGAAAATGATATTTCTATTTTATATCTGGTGTTTGAAATGAAAATGAAAAAAACGGATTAATTTTTTCTGCAAATTTCTTTTTTATAATCCCACTTACCTTTGGGATGTTCGATTGTGTTGGATATGGAAATAGAAAATTATTAAATTTTTTTGAAAATTCCATATCATTTTCAGTGGATGATATTGCGATGGAATGGCATTAAATCGACTAGTAAAATAGCAAAGATTAATAACCGATCCAATGGAGAATGAATTCATTGATGCGGAATAATCATCCATTTCATCAATTGGCGATTCTTTTATTAGATGACGAAGAGAATTATGAGGAAATTCCATTACGATTCGAAAATTTGTTTGAAAAATTTGTACCGAACGAAATCTTGAGATCAAATCCAACATGAATGATTGATTTATTGGATCGGGATTAATGTAGAAATCAACGTTCATCCTGCCAATTCAATGTTGTATTGAACACATGAACGAGTGAATGAATATATAGAATGAAATGAAAATGCAACTTACTTGACAATGAATTCATCATAATAACGATGACTTATTTTGGCTTCATAATCATTTGAATTGATGAGCAATTTTTCCTCTATAAATTTAACTGTATTCATAAATTCTTGATCAGATGTAAGAATATTACTATCATTATTAACAATAATATCACGTAATTTGATAACGGTGATTGTAATGGGCACCAGAGCAAATGTTGCCATTAAATTGCTTTCTTTTATAATCCATTCGATTGTTTTTTCATCATCATCATCATCAGCAGCAGCAGCAGCAGCAACAAGAACGTCATTATCCACTTCATTATAATGATAGCTATAACTGTTGACATCACCATCATTATCATTCATTGTCAAACGATCCATTCCGAAATCGATATCAAGTAAATTTTTATCCATTTAGCCTAAATGATGATGATGATGAAATTCGAAAACACATTTAAGCAAACACACACACACACATACACACTAACCAAATGATAATTAGATTCAGGAATGTCAAATGTCGGATATTCGAATCCAGAAAGAATGGACAAAACAAAATCATTAACGAAAATGATAAGAAAAAAAAATGAAATGGAATTTCTAAACAAAAGGACAGCTCATCTCATACAAAAGATTTCCGTACGTTGTATATGAATGTGTGCGTTTTTTTTGGATTCGATTGATTTTCAATTTTTTTTTATTGAAAAAGAATTTAATCTAATCCATCTATTTCGATGATCAAGCCGACAATTAATGTTTTCATCAAACTAAAATTTTGATTTCCAACCAGCCATTTGGATATGCGAAAAACTCGAACCAAAAAAAAAGAAATGTGAAAACAAATTTTTTGTTTTTGTTTTTGTTTTGAGTTTTCTACATCATCGATAATAATAAACATGTTATAAATAAACACGTTATCTGGATATGAAAAATGGAAAACATTAAACATGTATACACGATTTCGAATGTTTTTAATGCCAAAAAGTGACATGATCATCATCATCATCATTTATCGATCATTGAATACATTGATCGATTGAATCATCTGATGAATTTGACACGAGAAAACCAGAAAAAAACGTGTCGAAATGGAATGAAAACAAAAAAGAAAGAAAACGTGATTGTCTCGATATAGTTGAAACCCACCACCACCACCAAGTGCTAATGAGGTGTCGATTGTTATTTTTAGACACTGGCTGGCTTGGTTAAATGATCGTATGGTTGTCATTATCATTATTACAGCATATATATATTTTTTCGGAAGTTGATCGTGAATGGTAACTCCCCGAACAACGACGATCATCATCACCAGACATGAAACGAAGAGAAACGAAAACAATCTTGTTATTTTTTTTTTATTGATTTCCAAAAAAAAAAAAAATCCAAAACGACGACGAAGATATTTATCAATTGAATGATCTTTTTGAAGAAAAAAAAATTTTCACCAACTCAATTATTATGATCACCATCATCATATGGTCTTGACCTTGATGGCCTTATCGTGTTTCTATTTACACACACACGTACAGATCCGATAAGACAGAAAATATAAAAAAAAGAAGAAGAAAAAAAACACTGACTGAATGTCCAAATCGAATAAAAAAAGAGATGGCCATATCGATATCTTATCAATGTTTCGATGATGGTCGATATTCAAATTGAAAGAGCACATACGGGCTGTTGATGAATGATTCAATCATCATTCAAAACTTTATTGTTCATTTCATTTCGTTTTTTTGTTGTTGTTGTTGTTGTTGTTGGTGAAAGTATAACATTATGTTTTTTTCTTTTTCTTTTTTTATTTATATTATAGGAGATATTTAAATGGATTCGTCAATATAATGTGGTCAGCTTTATTCATCATCATTTTTGAATGACAAATCAATTAAGAGAGCAACAATACTATGGCGATGATGATGATGATTAATTAAGTGCTAAATGAATCGTGTTTGGTTGTCATGTTTGGTGAGGAGAAAAGAAAAACAAACACCGAAAGAAAACATATAGACATGTGTTTTCGATTCATTCACATCTCTCATCGTCATCATTTATTTCGCAATTTTTTACCATTTATTTTCATTAATTGATTTCAATTTCGTTCATTGACATTGGAAAGAAAATGAATTGATGTCACCTGTATGGGTCATTGGATTACCTTTGGTTTAGCAAGCAAAAAAAAAAAACACAAGAAGCCGATGCATAAAATAAAAATGTTGGCCTCATGTCGTCATCATCATCATCAAAATCAATATCAATAACAGAATATTGTGGCTACATTGTTGTAATGGAACAGGAGCCTCATCATCATCAAATTGTAATGAATAACAATAATAAAAAAAAAACTTTAAAATGTATTTTACATATATTTCGACCTAAAGAAGAAGAAGAAGAAGAAAAAGCTTTCGGATTATACAATCATCAAAATTTAAATGTTTCCACACACACACACACACACACACACAACCATCGCTATAGACAGATTTGTCATTTGATAAACAAGAAGAAAGAATGGCTAAATTCTGATGTCTTTATTTATTATGGTGATGGTCATTTTTCAATTTTATTCGAATGAATGAATGATTTTAATCGTCTCTTGTCTCCTATTGCGATCGAAAAAAAAAATATTTAAGAGGCAATTGATTGATTGTGATAAGACAGAGGATCATTATTATCATCACAAACCAACTATGGAATGGAAGATAAAAAAAAAATTTGAATTTTTTTTTTTAAAGAAAGTGAAAGTGTTGATTGACGATGATCATGACAAGATACAAATCTTCTAATGCTACTGCTACTGTTGTTTGCATTGAAATCAACGAAAAAAAAATCTGTCATCGAATCATTGAATGAAATCATTATGTTTGTGTAGACCCAAAATGAATCAAATTGTCAACCTTATTACTGAATGAATAATCATTTTTTGCAAACTTTGTTCACAACAACAACAACAACGATAACAACAGCAACAAATGTCTCCATTCATTCATTTTCAAAAATGATCAACCAATCAATTGTATCGATTTATTGTGTGTGTGTGTATACATACCATGTCTTTTTTTTCCTGTTGTTTGGTCGATATATAATAAGCATAAAATCATCATTTAGATAAGAAGACCATCATCATCATTATCTGATTCGATATATAACCAGTGAGTGACTGAGTGAGTGAATGAATGAGTGAGTTATTTGAAAAAGATCATGGCCATAAGATCAAAATCAATGGTCGACGAAAAGTACCGCGGCATATAAGATTTGTTATGATCATCATAGTATTCAAGACTGGCTGATTGATACCTTTATACAACACAAAGGTCATAAAAATATATAACATTGAGGTCAACATTATGATCCAGAACGTTCTTTGTAAAAAAAACAACATACCATCATCATCATCATCTTTTTTTTGATTGATCTATGATCGATTTTAATCGAAAACAAAAACAGAAAAAAACAAAACAAAACCGAAAAAAAAATTACAAAAAACTGACTGTTACATTTGCTCATCATCATCTATAGATGAACGTGTGTCAAAATTTTTTTTTGTTTTGTTTTTTTGCAACTGACATATCTAGGACTTTTCAGGCTTTTTTTAATTGTTCATAAACCGTTTTTTTCTTCATTTCAACGAAAAAAAAGACAAAAGCAGCAACAGCAGCAGAAACAAGGTCAAATATTTAAGATCAATTAGGAAATTTTTTTTTATTTTTTTCATTTAATAGCAAAACATCCGAAAAAATCATCATCAATTTTAAATGAAAAAAAAAATACAATGTGGTTACAATACGATGTACAATGAATGAGCACATGTTTTTTGTTTGTACAAATATCTACATTAAAAATGAAAAAGAAAGCCAGAAAAAAAACGATACAAATTCTTTTCAGTTAGCCATCTGAATTTGAAATGTTGGTTGTTGTTGTGGTGGTGGTGGCACGTGCACAATCCAATAAATCGCTTAATGCCATTATATAACTTTGAGCCATTTGTAATGTTTCAAATTTTGATAATTTTCTATCATCACCTATTGATGGCACTACTTGCCGTAGACGATCGAATGCCGTATTCAATGAATGCATACGACGTCTTTCACGTGCATTTGCAGCTATACGTCTTTTCTTGAGAATTATATTCGATACGATTGAACGTGATGATTGTTGTTGTTGTTGTTGTTGTTCTCGATTTCGTTTAGTTTTAGAATGGTTTCGGCTAGTGGATCGTTTCGATGTTGATAATTTACATGGATTTTCATTATTTATCTTGGCTATTGAGGTATTCAAGCATTTGGCAGCGTTGGAAAATGGGCAAGATATTGATTTATCATTTTCAGAATCATCATCTTCATCATCATCATCATCATCATCATCAGTGATTGTGGTAGATTGTTGATGATAATAATTTGGCTGGCTACTACTACAGGAAACAATATGATGATGATCCGGAAATGTCATTGTCATTGGAAACATTGCCATGGGTGATGTAGGTGTTTCCGGACAACCATTACTATTACTTAATTCATAATGTAAGAATTCATTATTATTGATCATCGCTGATGTTGTTGGCGGTGGTGGTGATGAATGCTGGCTATAAATAGATAATGGTGGTGAATATATTTGTTGTTCAGATGATACACTTGTTGCAGATCGATGCTGTTGATGATGGTGACCTCGAGAATCCATTGATGTTATGGTCAACATGATTGGCACATTCACACAAACATACACAATGATAATGATAACACGATAAACAAGCGCGTGTACGTTGTGTCCACGTTGATGATGTGAAATGGACCTTACAAACGACCTCGACGAACCTTTTTATATACGCGACCATGAATAAATGAATGATTGGTGAAAAGCTAAAAAAACGAAAAGAAAGAAAGCAAATCATGGATAATACTGTCAGACTGTTGTGTGTTGTTGTTATTGTCTACCTGTCTGCACACACATATGTAGGGTTTCACGTTCATCATTTGGTTGGTACGTTCATAATGAATCTTCATCATCACTGAATATTAAAGGTATATGGGGCTGGTTTTTTTTATTTGGTTCCGCTGCTGATTTGGTGCCTTTTTTTGCCCATCATCATTCTCAAATACCGATATATAAGTGATCACTACACACAATGTTAGATTGTGATCATTCATTCGAGACAGGTAGAGTAGCAATAGAGGCGGTAGGCGGTCGATTCATATTATCATTGTATATGTGTGTGTGTGTGTGTATGCGGACAATGTTCGTTGTTTGATCGTCGTCGTCCATCGATTGTTGATGAGCCATCATCATCATCATCATCATCATCATCATTGGACAATTCACGGAGTAAAGATACAAAGTTTTTTTTACATTCTGGTCTGGTCATCCATACAAGAGAAAAAAACACTTGTCGATAGATAACAACAACAGCTAAAACTGCAACAAGAAAAAAAACATTGTTGGATCTATTATCTGAAATTGGCTTTTCTTATTATTATTATACTCACTGTATTTATTTATTTGATGATGGCGATTTTTCAATATCCAATTGTCATCATCATCATCATTATCATCAATTGTAAAAAACATCTTTTCAATGTTAAAAAAAATTAGATTTTTTTCCAACCATAATGATGATAATGACCAAAAAAAAACTGATTAATCGAACCAAAAGTCTAGACAGGAGACAACCTTGTCGATAGCAACAGAAAAAAAATATCTGGATCGAATAAATAAAAACGGATTTTCCATTTACATTTTCCAAATGACAAAAAAACAATAGGTTGACTATTAGATTGAGATTAATCTCAACAGGTTAAAATGATAATGATGGTAAATTGTCACCTTCGGTAGCTAATGATATTTTACAATTTGATATCTGAAACAAAAACAAAAAAAACAGCAAAATTAGATATTTTTTTCTAGATGCTACACACAGATGACAATTACCTTGAATGATGATGATGGTGATCATTTCATTTCATTTTATTTTTGATACAATTTTTCGAATGTTTCAATATTCGAACAGTTTGTTTATGGTATGGTATTCACAGCAGGTTATGTTATATTCGAACGAACTAATAAATTTAACCCCTTCGAATCGATGGTACTGGTACTGGTGATCAATCAAAAAAAAAAGTGAAAACTTTTCTTCTTAGTTGTTATTATTATTATTATTATTACTGGCGATGATTGGATTATACTTTTTTTTCGGTGAACAAAATGCTTCGTCACTTTCCATTTTTTTTCTGCTAATCATCATCATCATCATCATCATCATCATTGATTGAAAATGGATCGATCGATTTTTTTTTTTGGTTATTGTTACCTGTCATGATGATCGGTTGGTTGAAACCGTTGCAAATTATCATCATCATCAATTTGTAAAGAGATGAAACAAAATTGGCCCCTGTACTGTGAAAAAAAACGAAAGTATTATTATAACACCATATAATATTGTGGTTACAAAAAAAAACTGGACAAGCAAAAAAAATTTTGTTTTTGATTACACAGTATACACACATGGCCTTACCATATGAATTTGTAATTTATGAACAAGAAAGTGATTATAAACATATGGAAAGTGATTATAAATTATCGTGGGTCTCTCCAAAAAAAAAACGAACGAAAAGAAAGAAGAAAAATTTGTCGATTCATAATTGGCTGTAGAGAACATTCATTCATATAATAACAAATTGACTTGTCGCTGGTCATATATTCATGTATATTGACAATATATGTGGCCACCACCAATTAGTCTTTGTCCAATTGGTACATGAACAAGTCTATGAAAAAAAAGAAAGAAAAAAAGGATTGAGATTATCACTTGACATGTTGTAGGTTGTTATCATCAAATAATGACAACGTTTGTAATAACAACAACAACAACAAGTTAAGATATCAAATATCTTTTTAAATGATTATATCAATGATCCAGAAACTTTCGGTGTGTGTGTGTGTGTGTGGTCCTTAAATTATACTCTCTGTGTGTACGCAGACACACACGCGATCACATTGTCAATCACAATTTTTTTTTGTTGGGCCACCAAAATGACAAAAAAAAAACATTCGAATTGAGATTGACCAATAGATTGATTGTTGTCGCTGTCGTATGAAAACAACAACAACAACAACAAGATCAATGTTTTTTTGCAATGGACATCGTATAATGCTCACACCTCCACCCACTTTCGATTTCAAAATAATCATCATTTGCTATATAGCCTCTAATTTGTAGCAAATTACAATTGATAAATTTCAAAAAAAAAATTCTTTAATGCCGACAATCTGGGTGGTGTCCATCGTCATCATCATCTTTGATCAATTGCCACCGATGTTTTATTTTTTTTTCCACAATTCATGATTGCTTTGATTTACTTTACTTGATGATGTTCTCTCTTTATTTAAATGACAGATTTCCATCCTGTTGTTGTTGTTGTTGATGATGATGATGTTCATTGTCTTCATATATAGATGGTGTGATAATTTAATTTCATCATCAAAAACACACACACACACACAGATAATCATTGCAAAGAATGTGATCGATGTGGATGAATGGCTACCACATACACTTCTATAGAAAAGAATAGTATTCGTTACCAGTGTTTAAATAAATATAAGGATGATAACAATCTAACTACCTTTTTTCAAGGGGGCCAAAAAGTCAAAATATATCGAATAGGATGATGAAGATGATGGTATTTCTATATGAATCCCGGTAATCATCATCATCATCATCAAATGCTGGGCAATGTTTATCAGACCATATTCAAGAAGCAAACAAAACAAGTGTAAACGATAGTTCACTTGTTGTTTCATTGTCGTATTTTTATATGATAATATACCAGTAGTTGTTAGATATTGATATAGCCAGAACCAGTAGCCAAATATATTCTTCATTATATGGAACACATACACATACACACACACACACACAATAAGTTCACTGGTTGGTTGTGAATTTAGAGCTTTTAAATCAAAAAAAAAAAAAAAAATTGTCTTTCTTTGTTTGTTGTTAATGTGATTGATAAAGTTGTAAATTTTTCTTCTATTTTTCACTTTTAGTAATAAATCAAAAAGTGTTCATTTTCGTTTCGTTGTTGTTGTTTTCTGGATCTAAATGAAATGAAAAAACAAAACAAAACAAAAAACAGGAATAATGAAAAATGAATTATGGTCCCAAGAACTTTGTACATACGAAAAAAAACTTTGAGCCACAGCAACAAAAAAAAAAAAAAAATAAAGATCGCGTGATAAGTCTGGACATTATTTTTTTTTGTGGATAGATTGGTTAGTCCACGTAGTTCAATATAACGGGTTGTTTCAGTTGATCATCATCAAAAGTTGATTAATGAGAATGAGGTTTTTTTTTGTTACTGACTAACCTGAGATAAAAGAATGATTGAAAGTCCGTTGTTGTTATTCGGAAGTCAAAATGTAGAACACAACCACACACGCTGACACACCATCAATATCGATACATCGAGATTATAGAAATTCATTCGAAAACTATCGATGTTCTCACGATGATGATGATGATATGACCCTTTTTCATTCGTTCTTTTCTGACCATGGACACACAAAAATGAATTTTTTAAACTTTTCAACAATCTGTCTACATAAAGAAGAAAATGAAATAAAAACAAAAAAAAAACACAATATGGATCATCAATAAGATCGATTTTTTTTCGGGGGGAGAGGAAAGGTATGTAACAAGAAAAGAAATTACTTTTTTTAGCAATTAAAAATTACTTGCCTACTTTTTTTTCTAGTTCGATTCGAACAGAAAATCAAAAAATGAAAAACACAGTAGTGGGTCGTCATCATCATCATCATAATCATAATTGAGTATGTTCCATTGTTCCATCTATGATCTTGTTGTTTCTCATCATTCTTCATATCTCAGTGGTGTATTTGTCATTGAAATTAAAAGAAGAACAAAAAAAAATATTTTTTTGATAGATCTCTTCTCTGATCGATGATGAATTATTATTGCTGTTGTTTTTTTATGTGGGTAAATTTTTTCTTTCTCGAAATTAAAAGAGGAAACGGTTGTTGAGGGTGGTCAGAAAAGAAAATGAAAAAACAAAAATTTCATTTGCTGACCCGAAAAAAAACAATAACAAATCAATTAGGATGGTGATTTTTTTTTTAAAGACAATCGATACTATCGAACATAGAGATATTTGAAAACATTCGAATATTTTTTTTTTTGCTTCACGGTGGGAGGTTCACAACAACAACGACGATGATGATGATTATGGTGATTATGGACAAAGGTAATTGCTGTAATGATTGTTTTTTTTTCATTGAATGACCATTTTTTTTATATTACTTTTTCCTTTTAGTTTCAAATCAATCAATCAGATGATCAACACTGGAAAATTGAAATTGATCATCATATACCTATTCGTAATTGTGTATATAAAGTTTCAAAAGTGCCGAATAATACAGATGACGATGACGATGATCATCATAATCAATTTCGGACAAGAAAATGAAAATCCGTAATCAATTCAAGCAGACCAACCGATAATACACATTGGATGTCCATTAAATTTTTGAAAAATTTTCAAAAAATTGAATTGGTCATTCTATGGTTTGTATGGTGTGAAATATATTGGGCGTATATATCTGGAATGTAACCATATTAAACCATGCAATTGACCGTTATTATTATTATTATTATGAAATGTCAAAGTGTTAACCAAGGTTTGGGATATGAACAAGAAAAAAAGGTGCCGAAAATAGCACCTTTGGGTGCGAGCAATGAGATAGAGAGAGAGAGAGTTGCAATTATTTATCCATTAGGTCCATAAGGTCGAGCGGCTGATTGTTTGAACAACCAACCAACCAACCAACAAACCAACAAGTTCAAATGAAGAACAAAAGAATTTCTTTTGATCTTTTCTTTTGGAGAATAAAAAAAAATTGAAAAGCAAATCATAATTGGAAAATAATAAGGCACTGTGTGTTTCTATTTCACTGGGGTAAGCGAAATTAATTTCAAGTTTCAAAATTTTTTTTTTTGTTCAATTTCCGTAACGATTATTCTGGTAACAACTATGTATCAAAAAAAAAAGTGATGATTCAACGAAAAAAAAAAATATCTACCAGACATACCTGTCAGTTTTGTATATTGATGAGATGAGATGATTGTCTGTGGTGCAAAGAAAGGTGCGTCGCGTCGTGGTAGTTTAGTTTGAGAAATTTTTGAATGAAAATAAAGATTCTTTATTTATGGAATCAAAAAAAAAAAAAAAAAACAGAACTACGTTTAAAAATGGCTATTTCAACATCGATGTGTTGGTGGTTGTGACAATATTGTTGATCATCATCATCATCATATTTTATTTTTCTGTTCGAATGTCAATAATATTTCTGTTGAAATGATGAAAAAAAGAAAAAATTTTCAAAATAATAATCAAACAAGCATTCAAGTGTTATAATATGATTTTATTTGTTTGTTGATTGATTGATTGATTGAATCATTATCATCATCGATTCGTTGAATAATATGGTTCTCTGAATGAATGGCCAGTAGCTTTGTGAATAGCAGTTATGAGGCATATACCATAATGATCTAGTTTTATTCGATTCCAGGTATTGTACCAAGAAAGTCATCAGTATAAATATAGCCATTATATTCGAATCGAAATGATCAGTTTTTTTTCTTCTGGTTGTGTAATGGCCATCATCTTACCATCATCATTTATTCACAATTCACACAGGTCATTCATTTTCCCTCTTCTTACTATACAGCCACTGTTGTTGTTGTTGTTGCTGTTGGAACCAACGATGCGATACAAACAAACAAATGGTAAACCGAATTAGCCAGGATTATTATTATTTTATTTGAGCAACAACAACAACAACAACAGAACAAAAAACGAATTATAACCCAATTGATGATTGTATTCAGAATTAAAAATCATCATCATCCATCATCAATGTTCAGTGTCTGTGTGTCTGTTTCGATTATCTTTTGGTAACAGAAAAAAAAATTAGTCAAAAGAGAGAGAAAAACCGTTTGGTTTTTGTTGCTGTTTGATAATAATAAGCTAATTAATTAAAAAAAAAAAAAATTTACATTCATCCACACCATTATCAACCACCAAAAAAAAATTTTTTTTTTTGTTTGAAAAAAAGCTAAAATTCAGATAACGCAATGTTTGACATATAAAAGTCTGTCTTTGTTTTTTTTTTTTGGATTCCATTCTCATGGATTCTTTGCTAAATTTACATTCATCCACACCAATAAGGTGCATATATAGTCAACACAATTGAACAAAACTAGCAACAAGTAGCAAAAAAAAAAAATGATGATGATGATGATGGTTGTCATGGGAATATCCGAGATTTTTTTCTAGTCAGTAATAGATCCTTGTGTGTGTGTGTTGTAATTATCATTATGGTCCATCAAACACACAGTAGCTTTTTGTTTTTGTTTTTTTTTTTTTTTTTTTTTGGTGCTTTCACCTATATGTATGAATATGTATGTCACGTATATCAATTTTAGACAACGAAATTAGGAAAAAAAAATTTTTCAAACGAATAATTATCTCTGTTTTTTTTGGACATTTGGAACATCATCATCATCCAATGATGATGATGATGATGGATGTCAGTGTCTATGATCCAATGACTTGATGAAGATCGCCATAGGGTCCCTTTGGTTTTGTTTTGTTTTTTTTTGTAATTATTAGGCAAGGTTAGTCAAGCATCATCATCAACATTGAATTTGAACACTACTAGACTAGGGCCTTGGTCTTGTCTAGTTTTTTTTTTTTTTTGGTTCAACTGTTGTTCTTGTTGCTATTTATCGATCACAACAATGAATTGATGTACACGTAATAACGGTAGTTTTTGTTGTTGTTGTTACAAAATTCGATGGATGTGGGTGTGTGTGTTGTTGTTGGTGATTTGCATATCTCGTATTTGTTACATTTTAAAAAATGACTCGCCCAAGTTTTTCGTATATATCTGTAAAGACAAAACAAACAAAGATAAATAAATTACCATCATCATCACATCACATCACATCAACAACAATCTAACCGTTATTCAATGGATCGATCATCATCAGCATTGATCTTGAATAACACCCAACCAATTGAAAATCAATTGAATTTCAAAATAATGATATATAGGGTAGGAATTATATTCAAATTATTTGAGGTTTTTACTCTTGGTTTAGATGCCAAACAAACAAACAAACAAACCAACCTGTCTTGGCATTCATGTTCTTTTTTTTCACAATAAAAATATTCGATCGAATGTTTTTTTTTTGTGTGTGTTTGTATGTTCGAATCCAAAAATGGCCAAAATCATGAATTTTGAATTGAATAAAATTTTGACAAACAAAACGTTCGTGGCGTTCGTGTATCGTAAACGCGCGCGTACACCATATGCTTTGTGTGAGCAATCAACCGTCAAACGATGGTGTATATTTTGATGGTAGAAAAAAATAGACAGGCAGGTAGAAATGAGATAAAAAAAAAGAAGAAAATAAAAGAAAAACCGATCGACTCGCTTTTTTTTTACTTACGATGCTATTCGATATAACCCAATCGACAATAATCATGATGATGATGATTTTTTTTTCTGTTGTTGTTCTTTTATTTGTTCGTCGATAACTTTCATTTGAAATTTTGAACGTGAATGACGCGTGCCAAACACACACACACAATCTGTTGTTTTGTGATTACAATGACAATAGTCAATAAATGAATGAATGAATGGTGGTAGAAGGTGGAGTATTCAATTAGTCAGATACAATTGTCAATCATCATCATCATCATCATCGATGATCATCGCGTGTTTTTATTGTTGCACGTGTATAATAAATAACTATGACCAATTTTTTTTATTTTTTTTTGCTATATCGTTATGGATGATCATCATCATCATTCGAATGTCAATGTCAATTGTTTGGCTATAATCACACAAAAAGTCTTTAACCTTTATTTTTTTGCAAAAAAAATGACTTTTCAACATAACTAACGCCATCTAGTTTCTTTGACTACAAACTGGAAATTTTCAAAATTTTTTTTTGTTACCGGAAAGAAAATTCATTTTCACTCCAATTAACATACATTGAACAATCTTCGAATAAAAATGTTTCGAAACATTGAAAAAAAATGTTGATCCCCTATGTTTGTGTATGTGTGTGTGTGTGATAAGTATATAATTGTAATATGATATTTGGCATGCAATCGATCGATTGAATGGCCATCGATGATGGTTGATCGACAAATTGCAAATCGATATCAATCAATTATTATCACTCTAGCAAGATTTATAATAATCTACTTATTACTTACTAATGTGTGTACGGAAGCATTTAAAGCTTGAGGCAACAAAAAACTGCTGTTAACTGAAAGAAAAAATTTCCTAATTTCTTGTTTACCACTCCCCATTTGTTCGTCATCGGACCTTGATTTGTCGCCTGAATTTGATTTATTTGTTTTTTTTTGTTTGTTTGTTCGTTTGTTTGTTTGCTAATTTGATTGGATTCGATTTTCAAAGCGAAAAAAAATCGTGTAATTATCAATGTGGTTGTTTCTTCATAACAAATTGATCATTGATCGATTGAATTAGAATGATTTTTTTTTTACCGAACATCATCACACATATTGATATCCGGTGACAACAGAAAATAGTTTCCCATGTCATTCATGTTGACTGTTGATGATGATGGTGGTGGTTAACTTGGTAAACATCATCATTGTCGTGGTGATTCATGATTGATTTTTTGCGTTGACCTAGTTAATATTCGGATGTGAAAAATTATAAATAAAAAAAAACAAAACAAAACAAAAGCCTATGCAAAATAAAAATTAAAAAAAAAATAAATAAAATGAACTGATTTGATTATTCAACTTAACTTGACAGTTGTTGTTGTAGTTGTCGCCCAAATAACAACAACAACAACAACATTAACATGTTGACCATTCATTTTTCGGGTTATTGGCTTTTGCCATCGATTTTCATTGTAAATTGATTTGAATTGTCATTGCCATTGTTTAGTGTGTGGACAATATGTTCAATAAAAAAAACGACAACAATTTTCTGGCCATTGGCCATCGAATGTTGATCCATTTTAATAATGATGATGATGATAACGATGGCTTTTCTCATTAACACAATCAATGCCTTCCTTGATGCTTGTTGATGATGCTCTCTCTCTCTCTCTCTCTCTCTCTCTCTCTCTCTCTCTCTCTCTCTCTCTCTCTCTATACATCTATCCACATTTTCTCACTCAAATGTCCAAGTGCGTGTAATAAGTATTTTCCGTTGTTTCATTTTCTCTTCAAATACATTAATTGATGGATTCAAATCAAATTTATTGACCAAAAAAAAAATGTTATTTTCATCGATCCAGACTTCTTCCTTTTTCATTAGAGTCTCTTTTCTTCTTTTTTGTTGCGATATAATTTCATCCAGAAATAACGTGGAAAAAAAATAAAATCTTGGTGAAATGAAAGAAAAAAAAATTCACGTTATTATTATTATTATTGGGCTGTGTATATGTATATGATACTTGCCTGGCTTGGCTTCTTGTTTTATTTTATTTATTCATTATTTTCCATTGATTGTGATGCGGCAATGATTAGATATGATAAAAAAAACATTTTCTTCTGTGTGTGGCCATGGTGGTCTTTAACAGTGTTAAATTACAACAATCTTATTATTCCGTTTCATTTATTTAAATTGATAATTTGAATGTTGAGTTGTCTTCAATGATGAATGATGATAAGTGCGCGCCAAAAAAAAAAAAAATTTTTTTTTTCACAAAATTTGATTTGAAAAAAAATCCACACACACACACACACGGAAAATATTCGTGATCATCGGCTTAATAACTGGTTCAGCTTTTTTTTATGGGTTTTTTCTTCTTCTGGTTTCTTCAGACAGTTTCGTCATCACATACCATGGTGCGTATTTAAATAAACAACAGACAGAATTGTTCATTAACTCAACAGGTTGTGTTCTCAATCTTCATATCATCATCATCATCATCATCACGTTGTCGTCGTCAGCATTGATAATCAACAAAGCAATAGTCAGCCATTCTATGATCTTGACATATCGTATGACGATTATTTTTTTTCGTTTTTGTTTGCGATTTGGATTTTCTCCATCACCAAAATCAAAATCCAATACGATACGGTTTTCTTCATTTTTCACCATCATCATCATCATTTTGATTATATTTGATGATTCATTGATAATCGATCGATCAATAGATTGAACGGTGGCACTTGGTTTGTTTGTTTTATTTGTTCAAAATCTATATTGGTGGTGTATATCTGTCTCTATTTCTCTTTGTGTGTGTTTTTGGTGAATGGAAACTTTTTTTTTGATGATACACACACACACACACATACAGATTTCATACAATGAAAAATAATTCCTAGGAAAGAGAAATAAAAGAAAAAAAATGTAAATTGAACCGAAACATCATTGAAAAAAAAATTGATTTCGAAAACATTACATTACCAGAAATACAACAGCAATGTGCTTGCGTGCGTGTGACATCGATCGATATTTATTGAGCTAAATTGATTTTGATCAAATTCAAATGATGATGATGATCTGACTATTTTTTTTCGTTTCATTGCTTCATTGATAATCGTTCAAGGCTTTACAACCACCACCACCATCAACAACAACAAGTGGAAAAAAATTTCGAATCGAATTGATTCAGGATCAATCAATATCTCTCTTTTGTGTGATGATTGATTGTCCATATGGCCATTGTATCATATGTCACCATAATCTATAATTTTTTTTCTTGCTGTGAATGAATGCTTAGGATGACATAAATTTTTTTCTGCATACCTTTTTGGATTTTCGTTTCGTTTCGTTTTGGTTTTTTTTGATGATCTGTGATTTTTAATTTTTTTTTGCTTGCTTGCTTGCTTGCCAGAAGAAATCGAATTTGGAAAAAATCACTGTAAAAAAAAGAAACGTCAAAGATTTGGAAAAAAAATCGCCAAGCGTCATCAGAAAAAAAATTTATATATTTATTAAGCATCAAGTGACTGACTTTGTTGTTATTAAACCGGGTGTCTCTGTATTTGTGATGTGAATATCATCATCATCATCATCATCATCATCATTGGTCCAGAAGCATTTTTCATCTCAATGATATCACAATTGTATATTGATGCCACAATATTCAATTGTCTTTGTGCGTGTTTTCTGTGCACATTCACATTTCACATAATAAATGATCATCATCATGATGATGAAAATGTGAAATGATCTTGATCATTAACCATACAAACAAACACACACACATATAAACAATCAATTTGGTGCAGTTATAGTTTTTTTTTGTTTTGTTTTGTTTGATCTGATTTTTTATTTTTCACACACGCATATATCGAAGTTTTTCGAATCAAATTCTCTTCGAATCAATTTGTTTTTGGTGTCACACACACACACACAAAAAAAATTTTCGAAATTCGAATGTTTTCGAATATTCGAAATCATCAACAACATGATGAATCGTCCATATAGTACGAGTCATCATCATCTTCTTAGGAATAAATTCATGTTCAATTTATTCATCATTTATTCATCGATTATCATCTTGATCATTAGAACAGTAAATGCACATTATTGTCAGGTATGTCGGGTATTTTTTTGTTATCTGTTTGTTGTGACCTTTATCCATTTTTTTTCACAGTCATGTGCACCAACATTACCGGGTGTATTGAATGTTCATGTTGTTTGTCATACACATATGGATACCGGATGGGTTCATACATTTGATCAATATTATCATCGATGTAAGTTTGTCATCCATGATGATGTTTAAGGATAGTAAAATTTTTTGTTTCCTTAATAGATATTCCGATCATATATAATTCAGTTATAGAAAGTCTTGCACAACATCCCCGGCGTAAATTTATTGTCGTGGAAACATCATTTTTTTCAAGATGGTATCATAATCAACCACGTACTGTACAGCTAGTCGTACATGAATTAGTGAATTCAGGTTAGTAATGATGGTGTGAATGAATTATTCATTTTTTTTGGGTTTGGGTTTTAGGACAATTGGAATTCATCAGCGGTGGTTGGAGTATGAATGATGAGGCAACTGCACATTATAGTTCCATTATTGATAATCTATCGTTGGGTGTTAAATGGCTTGAATAAAACATTCGGTCAATGTGGCCTTACGAAAACTGGTTGGCAAATTGATCCTTTTGGTCATTCACGGGAACAAGCATCACTGTTTTCACAGATGGGATTTGATTCACTATTTCTTGGCCGTGTTGATCATCAGGATAAAAATCTTCGTGAACGTATGAGAACTTTGGAATTTATATGGAAATCATCACCAAGTATTGGTGAGAAATGTGACATTTTCACCGGTATACTGCCGAACGTATATTGGCCACCAAAAGGTTTCTGTTATGATATCAATTGTTTTGATGAAACATTGAATCAACAGAATATAATGCGTAAAGCGAGAGAATTTATTCAAACAGTACGAAATCAAGCCAAACAATATGCAACGAATCATACGATTATTACGATGGGAATGGATTTCTATTATCAAGCATCCGAGAAATGGTATAGCAATCTTGATTATCTATTTGATGCTGTTAATTCATTGACAGCGACGGAAAAAGTTCATATTATTTATTCAACACCATCTTGTTATGCACGTGCATTGAATCAATTGAAACGTCGATGGCCAATTAAATTGGATGATTTTTACCCATATGCTGATGCACCAGATGCCTATTGGACTGGTAAGGTTTCATTTCATTCGAATTAATTTCATTCGATTAATAAGTCTCATGATTCAGGTTATTTTACTAGCCGACCATCATTGAAATATGCAATCAAAAAAGGTGCCAATCTATTACAAGCATCAAATCAATTGAATGTGTTAGCAATGCGTGGCTTGGATCATGCTAATCAATTACAAGAATTAAAAGAAGTAATGGGTATTCTTCAACATCATGATGCCATAACAGGCACATGTAAACAATATGTAAATGATGATTATCAACGAATGCTTTCCCAGGCCAGTGATAAAGCTGAACAATCATTTATATCTGCATATATGACATTAGTTCAGGCAAAAACAGCTCCCGGACAATCAATCATAGGTTTCTGTCGTGATATGAACATTTCCCAATGTCATTACACGGAATTTATCGAAGATCATTTAAGCAGTATAATGAGCATCTATAATCCAATTGCTCATTCATTACGACATTTTGTACGGATTCCAGTGAAAAATATGCAATATAAGGTTGTTGATCATAATGAACACGTCATACCATCACAATTGGTGCCGATTCATCCGAAAATTTTATCATTGAAAGAACGAAATTCATTAGCAACACATGAATTGGTTTTCATGTCCACCTTAGATCCATTAGGCATCTCTAGTTATCTAATTACGAAAATGAGTGGTAAGTTGTTATTTTTGGTTTATTGAATCAATTTAATCCATCTATTGTAATTGATTGATTAGATTATGGATCATCCGAAATATCGGAAAATATGCTCACCAATGGCCAGGATGTATTCCTACATAATGGAAAAATTGGCATCCTAATCGATGGCCATACTGGATTTATCAAACAAATTCAATTGCCAAATGGTGAAAATATACCGTTCGTACAATCATTCTGGTACTATAAGGCAACAAGTCGATATTCTGGTGATAAACCATCCGGGGCATATGTATTTAAACCAGCACATAAAAATCCATATATTGTTAATACAAAATCTACGTACAAAATTTATCGTGGATCATTGGTTGATGAAATACATCAGGTATTTACCGATTGGTGTACGCAGGTTATTCGACTGTATAAGAATTATAATTATATTGAATTCGATTGGGTTGTCGGACCTATACCGATTGGAAAATTTCCCGATGAAACTGGTCTGGAGATTGTCACCAAATATGAAACAAATTTCCAGAATAAACAAACATTTTTCACCGATTCTAATGGCCGTGAAACAATTCGTCGTATTCGCCATCATCGACCAACATGGGATTTACAAACCGGTGAAGAAGTCTCTAGTAATTATTATCCAGTAACAAGTTGGACATTTATTCGTGATCTGAGCAAAAATATTCAAATGACAATTCTGACTGATCGACCACAAGGTACAACCAGTATGGTTGATGGTGTCATTGAAATGATGCTTCATCGTCGGCTACTGTTTGATGATGGTTACGGTATGGAAGAAGCACTAAATGAACCGGGACATAATTCTGAAGGTTTAATCGTACGCGGTAAACATCGACTTATTGTGGATAAAATACAGGAAAGTGTACGATTTATGCGTAAATTAAGTAAAACAACATCATGGATACCGTTATATCTTTTCCGTAATGTACCAGCAATGTATGGACCAAATCTAATTGTTGGTCTCAATACAAATGGAATACGTGAAAAATTACCAGTCAATATTCATCTATTATCACTGGAACAATGGGATGAACAAAACATCGTGATACGATTGGAACATTTTTATGAAATCAATGAAGATATTAAATATTCACAAGAAACAATGGTACGACTATCGGAATTATTCACAAATTTCATTATTGTCGATGTATTGGAAATGAATCTACTCGGTACGGAAACATTGGAACAATCGGAACGTAATAAAATGAAATGGATGGCCGAATTGGATCCATATGAAAATTATACAATGGTTTTAAGTTCTAGTTTTACACGTGGTAAGTGATAATTTCAAGTAATTGATTGTAATTTTCTAATTTTCGCATTTTTTTTATAGATTCACAAACCATACGACGAGATAGTTCGGGCAGTTTTTCCATACTATTTAAACCAATGCAAATACGAACATTTCTAATTCGAATTAGGCCACGTATTTATTAACAAACGAAAAAAAAATTAATTAATTTAATTTAATTTAAAAAAAAAAATTTTTTCCAATAATTAAAATTTGACCAAAATTTTTTCTTTCTTCTTTATTGATTTATGATGAAAAAAAAATTGTAAAATGGTTGACCATTGACCACTTGTTTTGTTTTTGTTTGTTTGTTTGTTTTTTTTCAAAAAAAAATTGGGCTGTTTTCTTCATTCTTCAGTGGTTAATAAATTTCGCCAAAACAAAAAAAAAGAATTGGGTTTTTGGAGTAACAACAAAAAATGATGACAATTGATGGTTTGAGAAAAAAAAATTTTTTTTTTTGTTTTGTTTTGATCTGATGATGATGATCATGATCATATATCATCATCTCTAATTATTGTGGCTATATTTACCAACAACAACAAAAACAACAACAAACGACAACAACAACTTTTAATGAAACTGGTTATCGTTTTGTGTTTTGTTTTATTTCATTTTTGGCCAACTGTTTCTTCATGTATGTGATTCAAATTGTTGGATTTTCCAAACAATTTTCATTTTTTTTTTTCTTTCGCTGTTTTTTTTGGGAAAAACCTGACCAAGTCAAAGGTGATCTGGCTCACCTGTCATTGTGCACTATTTTATCATCTTATATAAAAGATAGTGACCTACTTTTTTGTTGTTGTTGTTTTGGACGTAATTCCCCAGCGAAACTTGTCTTTTTATTTTTTTTTCTTCTTATTGGTGATCATCATCATTGCCATTCAGCCATGAGTCAGTGATGGGAAGATCTCAAATAGAAAGAAAGTTTGAAGAGTGAGAGAGAGAGTGAGAGAGAGAGTAAAAGTTGAAATTTTTCTTTACTTTTATGTGTTACTCCTTCAAAATGTCTTCGTTGGGGTTTTTCGTTTGTTCGTTCAAAGAATGATATATAAAGGGATCACAAGAATGGTGATCATTCGAAAACAAGTTCGTCATTTTGAAAACAATGATCATGATGATTTTCAAATTGAATTTTTCGATTCTAGTGATCACCACCATCATCATAAATGGCAATGCTTTCGAAGAATTCACTACAAATTCTACGACGTTTGATGATGATGATGATGATAATTCAACGACGACAACCATAAATTATGATGATGCAAATGGTCGATCATTATCATTATCATCGATTGAAGATCTACCAAGACAAGGACGTATTATTAATGATGAAAAAATGTCAATCAAAGGATTCATACCGATTGTTGGTCTTTCAACATCCGAAACATCATCAGATGATAATCGTAATAAGAAAAATACCGTCGAACGAAATAGTTATGATAATCGGCCAGAAATTGATGGCGCAAATATTTATGATGATCAATCGTTGACGAATGTTCAACAACATCAGGCTGGTCCTGAAGATCAACGTTTTATTGGTGCTGCATTACAAGGTTTGATTGGAAATTTTGCCAATGGTGGTGGTGGTATCGGTGGCAGTAAAATTGGTTCGATTCGACCAAATTACGGTATCATTGGTGGAAATAGTCCTGTACAGCGAAAAAGTGATTGTATCTGTGTTCCATTCTATATGTGTCGAAATGGTGTTTTAGTTGGTTCGATTACTGATCCATATAATAATCTTTATCAACAACGTAAAAATGATCAACAACAACAACAACAACAACAAATTGATGATGATGTCTATGGTGCAATCAATGAACGAAGTTTTGATGGTAATTCTAATGCTAATAATAATACAAACAAATTTGCTGAAGAAATTCTTGGCCGTATGATCGGTGTTGGTGGCAATCGTCAAATGGCCGATAAATGTGGCCTATTACGAACCTGTTGTCAACGACCATATAATTTAAATTCAAATTCAATTTCAATGATTATGAATGATCCACAACAATTAAATATCGATTATATTGACTCTGTTGTTACACCACCATCAATGTCTTATAATAATGGTGGACAATCTATTTATCGACCACCACAGCAACTGCCACCATTGGAACATGTTTATCATCAGCAACCAATTAAAGCTGTTGTTAATCGGCCAGCATACATTACAAGACCACCACCACCATTATCTTATCATCAACGACCACCAAAAGTAATCAATTCGTTACATAGTCATTCGATACCTTCATTTGATCTCGATCATCATCATCATCAACCATCAATCGCACCATCATTACCAATACCAATACGAAATGATCATTTGCCAAGACCAAATGTAGCATATCATAATTGTGGTCAACGACAATCAATAGGAATCAATGGTCGTGTACAGAATCTTAATTATCATCAATCATCAACGGAATTTGCTGAATATCCATGGCAGGTTGCCATTTTAAAACGAATTGGTCCATCGGATAATCTATATGTTTGTGGTGGTGCTTTGATTAGTTCCAGTTTCATTATTACTGCTGCTCATTGTATCAAAAAGTAAGTGTTTCTGTCATTGCGCTAGACTGATTAAATAATTCTGATGATCTTTGTGTGTTTGCCTTATTCAATAGATTCCAGGCACATGATCTAAAAATTCGATTAGGCGAATGGGATGTACATCGTGAAGATGAATTCTATCCATATGTTGAAAAGAATGTGGAAGAGATTTTTATTCATCCAAATTTCGTACCACGTAATTTGGCTAATGATGTTGCTCTATTGAAATTGGATACCGAACTGGATCTTAGCCAACATCCACATATATCACCAATTTGTATGCCACAAACATTCGAATCATTTGCTGGTCATCGATGTTATGTTGCTGGATGGGGAAAGAATGCTTTTGGTCATCAAGGTGAATATCAAAGTGTTTTGATGAAAGTTGATCTTCCCGTATTGGATTCACGAATGTGTGAAAATCAATTGAAACACACGAAATTGGGTTACGGGTTCCGATTGGATCGATCGATGATTTGTGCTGGTGGTGAACCTGGTAAAGATGCCTGTGAAGGTGATGGTGGTAGTGGATTAGTTTGCGAATCAAATGGTATATGGCAAGTGGTTGGTCTTGTAAGCTGGGGTCTTGGTTGTGGTCAAGGTGGCATACCTGGCGTGTATACGAACGTCGCTCATATTCGTAATTGGATCGATAAAATTGTTTTGCCATATTATGTCAATCATCACAATCACAATCATCATCATCATCATAATCAGATCATGATCTCAAAACCCATTCCTAATTTCAATGAATTAATTAATGAACGAAGTTTAAATGGAAATTCAACCACAGAAATACTCAATAATGACAAAACATCACCAGTGATGGTCACCAATGTCAACAACAACAACAACAACAACAACAAGAGTACCCAATAATGGAAAATAAATTGAATTTTCTTTTCTTTTTTTGATGTATTAAAATAATGAAATTTTAATTTTGATTTTTAAAATTCAAATTAATTAATTAATTTTTATCACAAAATGGATAATCAGCACTAGTCAATAGATAATGATTACCATGTGCACGGGTGAATTTGAATGATTGAAAACCCATTTGACTATCGCTACCTTTACATTTACCATCCAAATAATGTTGATAATTATCACATAAATGGCCAGAAAAATGACATGTTTTTTCGGCACTTATTGATGCTTCAAAATACAAGACCGATGTTTTATGACTACAAGCAATTCCAGTGCCTACTGGACAGTGTGGTTGACGAACCAAACCACCATTTGGATAGAAATCAATATGTGCATATGGTGATGTAAAACCTAATTGTCCGGCCAATATATCACCACCGGTAGTTGTGTGAATACCATCTACAAAATCGGCATCTTCTTTCGTTAGGAAAGCACCTTCCCATCCTTCAAACGATGGTGCAGCTGCATCTAAGCCAGTGATACGGCCAAATTTCCAATGATATTCAGTACGTGACCATTTACCGGCAAAACCAGAAACTTGGCCACCCAATGAAAAACCGACAAGATAAAAATTGTGAACATTTACATTGCGTGATTTATGGATTTGATTACAAAGAAAAGCGATCTGTCGTCCAACCACCTGAGTATTGGTTGCAGCTTGAGTATATGCAGGTGCAGTGGCTCCATGTTTCCAATCCACCATAATAACAGTACCGATTTCATCTGAACGATATTTCAATAGTGAGTCTTTAGCATTCATCAATATTGGATCAGTATGTGATTCAGCAAAACCATGAATAATGAAAGCAATTTTTTTATCCGTATCGATCACATTGAATGTATCATGATCATAAGCATCGATTGAATGTGATTCTTTCAAATCATTGGCTTTGAATGCTAAAAATTGTGTACGAATATGTTTCGGTGATTGTGGCAATAGCAATACATGTCCCATTGGACCATCCATACTGAAACAGCCAATATCATCATAACAAACATGACGACTTTCACAATCTGGACAATGATTAGATTCGGTGATTAAATTTCGTGTTGAATTATAGATGGATTGGAACGATGTAACCATCATGATCATATAATGGTATGGCCAATAAACCGGTTGATGATAAACAAACGATCGAAATAATGATGGATAAAAGTTGCATTTTTTTTTTTTTTTTTTGGATTTGTATCAGGAAGAAAAAATAAAATGAAAAACAAAAAGAATTATTACAATGAACACTAACCTGGCATATTGATCCATTTAAATAGAAAAAAAAACTAAACTTGAGATGTGTATCAGGAGTTGTTGGAATTTTTTTTTTTGGGATTTACATCATTAAATGGGTCCAAAAATCGAATGATAAATTTTGAGTCCAAATGAACCGGTCATTGTCCTTGAAATCTTGTATCTCTTTCATTTTTAAAATTACACTCCTACAGTATCGAATAATAATAATGATCCTTAATTACCTAATCATTGAAAAATGGTTAATTAATTTCAAGTGGTTAAATAATAATACAAAATTGACCTTTGAATTCAATGGATGTTGGTTACCATATGTGTGTAATTCCAAGTTTCAAGTAGATCACTCTTTGAAACTTGGTAATATCGATGATAGATGGCGTTAAAGTGGCAAGTGAGTGATGAGTTATCGAATTTTTCGATATTCGTTTTTTTCCGTATATCTGTTCAATTATCAGCAATCAGTAATATAAAAATGGATCTCTCTGGATAAAAGATGATGATGATGATGATAATCAATTTTTGGCCATTCCAAACATTTAAATATTTTATGATAAACAACGACGATGATTTTTTAAATTATTCAAATTTTTTTTTTCGATACAACACCGGTATAAAACATCAACATGTACTCGTCGTAGATCGTTAATCATCGACAAACATCATTCGATCGATCGATCGAATATGATGATGATGATGATGATCCCCTTGACCATTGTTTGTTCTGTTTATGTTCGTTCAGCATCATAAATCGCAAAAATGAGATTCATTCGAAATTCGGATTCAGCCACAGCTAAAAAAAAATTGTTGTCTATTTCAACTCCATTGAACCATCGAATATTTGGTGAGTGGAGAAAAAAAAAGTGGCTGTCAAAATAAAAATAAAAATAAAAAAAAAATCATCAAAACTTTTAATTAGATCAACCATCATCCATTCATTCGTTATCGTTGCCATTAACATACCAACGTCCGTTTATTGGGATTCGATTTTGGTATTTATCATTATGGCATTGTTGTATATGCTACCATCATCATCATCATCAACAACAACAAAACGTAAGTGAACCGAAAAAATGAATCAAGTAAATCGCTGCAACACATTAATGAATTGAACGACTTGATTTCAGGTGTGTGTGTGTGTGTTTGTGTACTGAAAAATCAATCAACCTTTTCGTCGAATAATAATAATAATCGAACATTGATGACGATGATGATGAACAAATTGTTCATGAAGTTCCTTTTGTCTTTAATCATTCACATTCATCAAAGTCTTCATATTATTTCTGTTTTTCTTGATCTTTGTTCGATCAGTAACAAAAAAAAAAAACTTGAAATACATCATCATCATTGTCGTCGTCAAACATAAAAAAAGGTAAGAAATTTTTTATTTCGATGTCAAGTGTCATTTTATTCCTTTTGTTGTTGTTGTTGTCCGATTCAGCAATCTACCGGTTATTTTATTTTTTTTATTTATTGTTCGGAAGATACACACACTGATCATTACCACCGTTGATGATGATGATGATACCCTTTATGTCATCACCATCATCAACCTCTTTTTTTTGTTGTTGTTGTTCTCCATTCATTCATTGATTCCGTTAGAAACATGATCATTGGTGATCTTAATGGATGATGATGATGATGATGATAATGGCATCTTATTCATCTCATTTCACATAGCCACAAATGATCATTATTTTTTTTTTTTGCATTTGAAAATCTATTACGGCCGAAAATTTTTTCATTTTTTTTTGTTGTTGTTGTTGACCTGTTATTCTGATCTAAAAAAATTTTTTTTTTCTTCTGACAATTGAATTCGTTATCCACAGGATGCTGTAACTTTTTTTTGGTGGTGGTGAATGGCGTTATTTCAAAATGAAAACATTCGAATTTTTTTTTATTGTTCAAAAATGTCGTGATATTTTTTTTGTTGAATTCGAATTCGAATGAATGACACAAGATATCCGTTGTTGTTGTTGTTGTTGAACTTTAAAAACACAACTGGACATTCCGCAAGAAGAAAGCAACAACAACAACAACAAAAATGTGAAGAATATAATAATGGTGGCTGGTGGTATTCTTTCACTTTTGAAACAGTATTTTTTTTGCGAATTTTTAAGAAAAAAAAACATCAACGAAATTGAGGCCAATTTTGTTTCAGTTTTTTTTTATTATTATTATTCATTCGGCCTCCATCATTCTCCAGTAGTGAACAACAGAGATCAACAGAGAAGAGAAACAAATATCTACTGATGAAATATTTGCTGCTAGATTAAAAATCATTCGAAATCATTGATGATGATGATGATGATGTGAGAGACGACAACCACGACGATGATGATGAAGAAAATCGCTCTACTTGAAGAAAGAGAGTTTGTTTTTTCTCTCACTCTTTCTCCATCTTGATTTTTATCACCATGAGATATACATGTCTTGTTGTTGTCTTCTCTTATTTTTTGTTTCAAATAACCATCACCTTTACTCTCTCTATCTATCTCTTTTCTTGTTCATATTTGGATGATGAAGAGGAGAAAAAAAAAGTCTTGCCTTGTTGATCTGTTCAGTCAGTCAGTCAGTCATTGTCTTTCCGTTATGTTTGTATGATCGAACGCCATATTCATCGTCAAATGCATGGTCTTTTGAATCAATTTTTTTCATCATCATCATCACCATCAATGACACATATGTGATCAACGGAATAAACATCGAAACAACGATCAACGATCATCATGGATGATCCAATGATGTGATTCGTGATTGTTGATGTTTTCCAATTTCATTTTCATTTATATGTGAAAAAATTTAGTGAAAATGTTTTTGTTTGTATATGGCACGAGTAATTAAACAAAAAAGAAGAAGAAGAAGAAAGATTGAAAATTATCCACTTGAATGGATGATTAAAAAAAAAAAGAAAGGAAGTGAAAAAAAAGCGCCAACCATCATCATCATCTTATAATTATCATCGTTTTATTTTATAACGTGCCTGTTTCATCATCATCATTTTTTTTCGAATAATTATCAAATTCATCATTTCCACTTCTAGTTTCGGTTGTGTTTTTTTTTGTATGTGTGATTTGTGTTAAGGTGTAAATAGTTGTTGTGTTTTTTTTATTTCCGGTGCATATAATAATGTGTGTGTGATCTATGAATCTTAATCATCGAATTTTATTTTAACCGGTAATAACGGTTTTTCTATTCATTCATCATCATGTCATCGTCATCATCAAGCAATTTGGTTGGTGAGAAAGTATCATCGACAATAATTGATTGTCACCATCAACAACAAAAACAACCCGAATTGGTGCTGGAACAGCAACTAAATTTTAATTGCAATTCTTATTTTGAATGTCGTCTGTCATCCGATGGTGATGATGTCCATCACAGTGTTGATAGTGAAAACAATGATAATGATGATGGCAATTATCAAATACAGAAGCTACCTGTAAAAATAGAGAAAAATAACAACAACAACAACGATAATGTGATAATGATGACCAAAAATAAAAACAAAAACAACGATGACATCAACATTATTGATAATGATGATAAAGGCCACCAGTTAGTAGACCAATTTTATGTATCAAATGATGTTTGTAAATTTTTTGATAAATCAAGTACAAAACATTTGATGAAAAGGATTATTATTATGCCAAAAATTATACCATTTCATGATGATAACAATAACAATGATGATGATGATGATGATGGATGGTTTTGGTGGTATTGGTCATGGCCAACAATAACAACAACAACAACAACAAAAAAAGTTGACATTATCAACCATAAATTGTGGCAAAAAAGAATATCATCAGTGGATCCACATAATAATAATAATTGTGCTCATCATCATCATCATCCACATTCTTCACATTTTCATCATCATCATCATAATAATCATCATCATCATCACTATCATTATGGCCATCACAGAAATATTATTAAAGCCATCATTCTGGTCATCATAGCATCATCATTATCATTATCGATTCAAGCACAAAGATCTGGTGGTAAGTTTTATACTTGATTTTGGCAACTATTTTCACTATAATGGTGAATTTTGTTGTTTTAAAAAATCTGGTTGGAATTAAAAATGTTAAGCTAAGCTTATCAGCTTAAAACTAGGTTGTTTTTTTTTCATTGTTTGAACCAATACCACTAGTAGTATCAGTAGTAGTAGTGACAGTAGGTCATTTGGTCATCAAGCCATGCCATGATATTTTTGGGTTATAGATGAATAGATAGAGTGTTTTTTTTTGTCACAAAATAATTAGTACCTGTTGCTGTTGTTGTTTTAGTTGGACATCTCGTATGTGTGACATTGATGATGATGATGATGATGACAAATTTATACTGGTAACACTTGAAATAAATTCAAACAAAACAATCTTGGTAATTTTTTTTTCATTGTCTTTCGTGTTTGTTTGTCGACAGGTAGCAGATAATAATGATTGTCAATTTGTTACTTGTCTTTATTTATTCATTCATTCATTCATCTAGTGCATTGATAATACCTTCACGAACAAGTAGTTTTTGTGAAGAAAAAAAAACAAAATCTGGCAGCAGTAACAGTTCTTATCTGAAAACTTTTTGTTTGACCTAAAATTATCTTTTTTTTTGTTTTGTTTTGTTTTTTATTTTGGTGAAAAACGAAACGTTTCGTTTTCCATTCATTCTTAGTGTACCGAAAATGTTAATCAACAGAAAAAAAAGTAAAAAAAAATTTCATTTCTAATTATGAATTTTCATTTTCTGAATTTTATTTGATGATGATGATGTTTGGTTCTATCTCTGTCTGTGTGTGTGTGTGTTTGTGTGTTTGATTCATGTGAACAGCATTATCATCATCATCATCAGCATCTTCAAAAGCATCATGGATGATGACAAATGACCATCAAATGATGATGATGATGATTATGATTGAAATAATGATGACCGACATAGCATGTGTGTGTGTGTATATATTCCAAATGAATAGATGTTACACAACACGACTTTTGACTTTTATCTACATTGAAAAGTAGTTAGTACATAAACGGACGACGGAAATATTAAGAGTTGAAAAAAAACTTCATTTATTTATGAAATCCATGTCATTCATTCATTCATTCATTTATTCATCCATCCATTACTTTCCTGTGAGAGAATTTTCATTTTAATTTTTTTTTTACTTAATAACTTTTTTTTCGTTATTCAACATCCGATTCAGATCGAGATTGTTGGTTGGTTTCCTATCATAAAACTAGAATTTTCATTATGCTAATTGTTGTTGTTGTTGTTGTTGATCTTAATAATTACCGTTTTTTTTCCCTTCTTTATCCATGCGGATAATGTTGTATAATTACCGGAATTTTTTTTTCGTATATTCATATAGAAATGAAGGGAAAATATAGTTTATTCATGTAATGATTATGATTATGATGATGATGATCATAGGTCAAAGTAACTGAACAACAATTGTCCCTGTTTCTTTTATATTTTGAATTATCATTTTTTATTCATGTGATAAAAAATCAACAAATGTCATGACACATGTTTGTTCGGATAATTTCAAAACGCTCCCATCATCATCATCATTTATATCGTGTGTGTGTGTGTGTCTGTTTCCACCTTTATCATTTATTCGTATCCAAACACCAAATGTTCATTTCCGATTTGAGTAAAAAGAAAAAAAAATTTGTTTCATGTTTGCGTGTGTTACATTTGTTGTTGTTTTTTTTATTTGTAATCATAATCAGAATGATTATGATGATGATGATGATGAACAGGAGAAAGTTAATAATCGATTTATGATTCTCTCTATGTATCTCTGTGTGTGTGTGATGTGCACCTTTCGTTTTCGTTTTTTCTCGTTCATTCATTGGTAAAAACCGGAACAATAAATGAAATTCTGAAACTCAATTATTAAATGATGATGATGAGGATCGTCAAAAACAGGATCCATTTAATGACGTGTGATGATGATGATGATGATGATGATAATGATTCAATTAACCATTAATGGACTTTTATGGACACATTTATTGTCTTTTCATAATAAGATTTTCTAGAACAAATCATCATCATCATCATCATTGATCAATCGATTTTTATTTTGATTATTAATAAAAACAAAAAAATTATAGCCTAGATTTATATTCAATCAACAAGTGATAAACTCTTTTTTTTATGTTTATAATTACCATTTGAATGATAAATATTTTGAATGTGTGAACTTTTCTTTTTTTTTTTTATTCACAATCACACAATGTTTTCAAGCATCTATCAATCTATGGTGATAATGATGGCCTTTTTATTTTGTTGATATGAATCGAATAGAATCAAGATTTTTTTTCTGATTTATATGTGTAATGTGAATCAACAACAAACAGGCACAATCTAACTAATTGAACATTGGCATCATTTCGTTTATTTTGTCGTTGTTGTTCAAAAAAAAAAAAAACCAACTGACCGATTGTGTGTGTGTGTGTGTGTGTGTGTGTGTGTGTGTGTGTGTGTGTGTGTGTGTGTGTGTCAGTGGATGAATTGAAACATTGAAAATGGAATAGATGAATAGAGAGAGAGAGAGAGAGAAGAAAAAAACAAAAAAAAATTATGAATGAATGAATGACTGCCACACACACACACACACTAACGTTACTTGATTTGATTTTCAATTCAAATCAGTATTTTTTCCCAGAACAAAAACTTGTTGTGATTGGCAACAACAACAACAACAACAAGGTAAACTGTTTCAGGATCAACTCTTGAATGGATTATTGATGATGATATAGAATGATTTCCTTTTTTTTAAATCCGTTTTTTTAAAAATTTTTTTTTTGTTATAAAAGTGATGATGATTATGATCATCATCATCGTCATCATAAGTAATTGGTATGGCGTATCATCATCATCGTCATCATCATTGATTTTTTCAATACAAGCAAATTACTGCTTAGTAATAATGATGATAATTTCAACAGAAATTTGATTGGAGGCTTCTGCGTTCCATTTGGAACAGCAGAACAGCTCACATACATACATACATACATACATACTTGGACTTTGTTATGTTATTCAATGCTTTTCAAGTTCAGATAATGAATGTTTGTTTGTTTCGAATGACAGAAAAAAAATCTTTTTCAAAGAAAAAAAAATAAAGTTCAAATATCGAATAATTTGTTGCTGCTGCTGTCGATAATAATCATGATATTTTTTTTTATCATTCCAAATTCTTTTGAGCTTAACACTTTCTGTCTCTCTCTCTGTGTGTGTGTGTGTAATAACTTAATGATGATGATGATTTAGGATTTTGCTTTAATGCTAATTAGTGTGTTTGTTTGTTTGTAATGAATTTTTTTTCTGGGCCTTGGTTAATTGATTTTTAAAAAGAGAAAATTTTCATTTTTTTGGATTTTTTTTTTGCCTTGAAAAGTCACACAAACCTACTGGCCCTATTTATCCTAATAGAGGAATATGTTGTTGAATGATCCATCAATGATTTAAAAATGATGGTTTTTTTTCTTCTATTGTGGGCTATGAGTTTTTTTTTGTCTACAACAGCAACAAAAATATTCCTCCCATATTCATAAATAATTTTTTTTCCTTGCACATATTTTTTTTTTGTTCATTTCAGGGAAAAAAATTTGTAAATTTACAATTTCGTTGTGTGTGTGATTATTAATGTCATTTTTATCCCTGTGTGTGTGTGTCTGTATTTTTAGTTTATTGACCACATTGATTACTTTTACTTTGCTGTTGATGTAAATCAATAAACTTGTGCAGACATCAATTTTTTCTCATATTTGGTCGAATTTTAATAAATATATAATATATACAGTGATATGAATAAAAGATTTTTTTTTTTGGTTGAATTGATGGTGATGAAATATAATAATGTGATGATGATGATGATGATGATCACTATTGTTGTTGTTCAATGAAATAAAATGATGATGATGATGACCATTGTGATACATTGAAATAGATAATGTTTTTGTGATGATGATGATCTTGATAATGATCATCATCATCGTAGTCGTCCTCGTGTATGGTCAAATGAATTGAATTCATTTGAATTTCAATTGAGAAATCACCATTCACACAGACAAACACAAACACACGCATAAGATTCTACTTTTGTTTTTTGTTTTCTTTGTTTTGGATTTTCTCATCATTATTCATTTTTCACTATAAATAGAGAGATTCAAACGGGTTATTAATATATCGATTATGAATATAGATGATATATATTAAATGTGGTGACAAGTTTATATATTCATATATATTGATGATGACTGATTATTCAGGCTATTCAATTGACTACAATTCATTTGGATATATTTGAATAATGATGATGATGACCAAAATGAATTGAATGAATTTGTCATTTTAGAAACGATAAACTTTCATTTATTATTATCATTTCAAAAAGTTATTTTTAACCATTTCCATTCTTATTCTATTCAATTCAATGCAAAAAAAAAATTCCATTCAATCAGCCACACACACAATCACCATCCATTACTCATTATTTCCTTTCAAATTTCACATTTGGTTCGGTTATTATTTATTACCTGATGATGATATATATATCATACATCTATGGAGGTAGATTTATGAAAAACGATGTAACAATCATCATCATCATCATCTTGCAGGCAGTGCCAATTTTCTATCTATAAATCTTTAGATTGGTTTTTTTTTGTTGGCCAATGGCGTTCGATCTATTCGGGTTTGAAAGATGATATCGTTCGTTTGATAAAAAAAAGGAAGAAGAATGAATGAATGAATGAGAAGAAGTAATCAATTTTTTTTCGCGATTTTTGTTTCCGATTTGTCTGTGTGTGTGTGTGTGTGTGTGTGTGTATGGAAGCTATGGAGCAATATTCAACCATCCATCCATCCATCATTATCAACTTTACATTGATGATGATGATGAATTATCTCGATAAATATGTGTGTATGTGTGTGTTAAAATAAGTGAAAAATGAATGAATGAATGAAAAACACTTTAATTCCTCAATTTTTACTACAATTGATTGATTTTCAATCATGATGATGATGATGATACTTTGTGTCCAAATCATGATCGTCATCATCATCATCATCATCAATTGCTCCGGATGTTTTTTTAAAACTCTTTTTTTTTCTCAAAACATTCATTGTGTGTGTGTATGCATTTTTTGGGGCCAAAATAATTAATAATAATAATTTCTTCATAACAACAACAACAACAGCAATGAATTGAATGGATTGCCATTTTCTTCTCTCTCTCTCTCTCTCTCATGTCCGGTGTGTGTGTGTGTGCATATATGAATGTATAGTAATTCATTGTCTTTGGTTGGCTACTGTTGTCCATGTTGTTAATGTTTGTCCATTCATTAAATGAAAAAAAAACATCCATTTGCTGGAAATCCCATTTTAAAGCACATATATAAATCCATCCAAAGAATATCTATTGTTTTTTTTTCTTTCTTTTGTTGTTGTTGTTGTTGTTGTATACACGAAAGAGCCGACTTTCATTTGATGATGATGATGATGATGATAGATGCTTGTGTTGTTTGATTCCTATTAGATTATTTGGTTCATTTCTCTTTTTTGTTGTTGTTGTTGTTTATCAGTTATGATAATCATCAATTGTTTTTTTTCATTTTGTTTGCATTATGAATTTTTTATTTTTTGAATTTGGATTAATTTTTACTGTTGTTGTTGTTGTTGTTGTTTAGATAATAAATAACAACAATAAACAGTGGCTATTGTATTTTCATCTTTTTTTTCTTGAAGATTATATGATGATAATGATAATGAATCAGATGTGTGTGTGTGTATGTGCGTGTGAAATGATGAATGATAATCGTTTACACTGTGAAAAACCATTTTCATGTATTATAATTTGACCCTCAAATGATATTGATAATGATAATAATGAATGGGTTAAACACAGGGTGTGTGTGTGTGTGTTTAATTTTTTTTTTATTGATAAAAATTTCGAAACATCAAAATTGTGATTTATTTTTGTTTGAAATTTTTAATTAAATTCTTTTTTTTTCGTTTCTCTATAGCTTGCCGATTTTATCCACTTGGTGAAAATCGTCGTTTTGAACGTGTTGCTGAAAATCTACCTGTTGGTAAGTGTATATATATAATGAATGTCTGTTTGTAGTATATAATCTTTGCCAAAGAAAAAAAATGATCCCATTTTCAAAGTTTTTTTTTTCTGTTTTACCATTTGGACCATTTATTATTAATAGCTATATTTTGTTTGTTTGTTTGTTTGTGTATTTTGTTGTTGCATGATATTTTTTGCATAGAAATAGAGACCAATGTCCAAAGTCTGTGTGCATGTGTGTCCATTTTTTTTTGTCGCCGAATCTTTATTTTTTCTTCCATTTCTTTCTTTTTTTTTTTGATGGTAGTTATTATTGTCAATCAAAAGCATCAGCATCATTAGAATATAACACACACACATATATATACACTATGCATGAATTCAACAAAACAATTCAGTCAAGACAGAACAAAAAAAATGATGATGATGATGAATATATTTTGTTTGTAATAGCCAAAGTTTTTTGTTTTGTTTTGTTTTGTTTTGCTGATCGAATTTCTTCAAACAACAACAACAACAAAAAAAGTAGAAAAGTGACCAAGTTGTTTTGACATCAACCGATCGATGATGATGATGATGGTCAATGTTTTTTTTTTCTTCTTATTTTGGTCTTAATTTTCCACACTAGAAAATAACATTCAAATAATGGTAGTTGTCGGTTAGTATGTGGACAGTGGGAAGAATAAAAAATTTGATTGGTAAATCACACACACACATGCACATTTTTGGCTAGTTAGTGTTGGTTGTTTTGTTTTGATTTTGGACAAATTGGTCAAATGTAGCAGTTTTTTTTTCTTTTTGGCTTGTGAAATAATGAGAATTCTATATTTTTAAATTTCGTAATTTTTCGATCAATCATTGATCGATGTTGTCGATTTGAGAATTTAGACCTAATTTTTACCGATTCCAGTGTAGTAATTTTCGATTAGATTTAGATAGTTGAACCCCACCGTATCGAATATTGTGTGATAAAAGGTTTATACATATAGAGGTCAATGATGATTGTATTCCCGGCGGCGGCATCGGGAATAAAACGCTTTTTTTGTAGGTTAATTTTTTTTTCTAATGAATGGCAATGATCCCATTATTATTATTTTGAAATGATTGTATTGTGTGTGTGTGTTTTTGTATTTAGCAATCAAAGAAAAAAAAGGAGAAAAAAAAGACAAAGCGACTACTGTACCATTGATGGGTAAATTAAATGTCGCCCGATATTTTTTTTTTGGTTTGAATCCAATTTAATCGAACATTTGATTGATTGATTGATTGTTTCACAAATACACACAATGCATGTGTGTGTGTGTGTGTGTGTGATTGGTAATCGCATGAAATCTATCTAAATATATGATATGAGATAGACAGGTGCATTGATGACAAACAACCACACATACAAAAAATGGTCGGTTATTTTTTTTTTTATCCAACGATGATCATGATGATGATAAGGCTGGTCAATTCACCCATTGTCCATTGATGTTTTGATATTTGATCCAGATAATAATCTAAAGCTTTAAAATACATGGATTTTCAAATTTTTTTTTTTTTTGACAACAGACAAAAAAAATCATGTGTAAATCAAATTGAATTTTTATTTCACATCTAATGATGATGATTGTCGTATTTAGTTTAGTTTAGTTTGTAGCAAACTTTTTATTATTCATTTCAACCGAATGTGAATTGTTGTCGTTGCAGTGTGTGTGTGTGTGTTTGTGTGTTTGTTCATGTTCAAATTGTCACAATTTTTTTTTATTGGATAAACAAACAAGACAAAAAAAAGTTGACGACAATCATGTTTTTTTTTTCATTTTATTGTTATATATTGAATTCAGCCAATTTCATTTCATTTCATTTTCACTTTCAGTTCACTAATGTTGCTGTTGTTGTTGTTGTGTTGTCAACATTGTTTTCACCATTGTTCCTGGATCAATTACGACACCGACAACCAACGATCAACAATGTTAAAATAGACATTGTCACCAGTTTGAAAAAAAAAAATTTTTTTTCATCATCATCAATTTAAATATTGATCATTGACCATTATTTTTTTTCTTTGTTTTCATGTTTTTAGTGTGCATTTGCATGATAGCGAATGATGAGGTAATTTGGTTTTTTTCCATCACTAAATTCAATTGAAATTTTTTGCTTTTGTTTTTTTTTTTTTTTGTTTGAATGAAACAAAAAAAAAATCAAATTATCCCATCATCGTGTGTGTGTATGTGTGTGTGCGTGTGTCATTTAGCCAATTTTCTCAATAGTTTGATTGATTGAATTCACTTGGAGATTTGACAATTTTTCTTTTTGTTGTTGGACATGCCAAAAAAAAAAAAAAAATTCAAATCCATTGCAATGGATGATGATCCATAATTAGAAACACTGTCATCATGTCATGTCAACTGATCCATTATTGATTGATTTAGATTTATATAAACAATGACAACTGACAACTGATAATTATCAGTAGTTGTTGACAACAACAACAGCAGCAGTAGCAGATAATGATGATGATTAATGAATAATTTAATCCTTTTTTTCGGTTATATTATATTCATCATCATTTTTCATTTTATATTTTCAACAAAAAAAAGTTTTGAAATTGTCACTAATTGTGAATCAAATATATGAATGTGTGTGTGTGTGTGTGTGTGACACGATGAATACCGGCATGGATTTGACCTATTTTATCGTGTGTGTGTATGTGCGTATGTCATACACTTTCTTCACTCCCCTCCCCCACTTTTTTAGATTAAATTTGTGACAAAATTTTTTTTTGTTTCTTCAATGAAAGAATGAAACGAATTGTGATAAAGAGATTTTTTTTTTTTGTTGAACAATGAAAATGAGAATGAAATCATTTTCCATCAACAACAGCAAGAGCAATACTCTGCCGCCCGGCTCTGGTTCTTTTTTTTTTTGTTGTCAAAATTGTTCACTGTTTATTGTGGATGATGATGATGATGATTTTTTATCATCAAAATCCATTCATTTGGGAATTGTCACACTTGAATGCTCATCATCATCATCTGGTATATCTCATCGAATTTTTTCATTCATTCATTCATTCATCCAATCTTTCCTGGTGATAGCTGGTACCTTTATTTTATTTTTTATTTTATCGTCGTTGTTGTTGTTGTTGTTCAAGTTGTCGATGTTTATGGAATTAGCGAAAAATTGACAGATTTTTTTTATTTATTTTCAAACGAAAATGAAATAAAAAAAAACAATTTTATGGTTTTCTTTTCTGTGTGTGTGTGTGTGTGTGTGTGTGTGTTTCATTTTATGTTTATATATACCATGCATGTGTGTGTGTGTGTCTGATTTGGCTATTTTTGGGTGATTGTCGTTTTCGTTGCTGCTGTTGTTGTTGTTGTTGTTCCTTATGGATTTTTGTATTTTTATTTGAAAAAAAAAATTATTTTTAGTCTTCTTCTGTTTCTTTTTTTTTCGTCGTCATCATCGTAATCATCATCATCCAAAAAAAAAAAAAAAAAATTGATGACAATTGAATTTTCTACTTTCACCCACACCACCACCAATGAAATCGGATTTTTTTTCTCGTTGTTGTTTAAAAATGAAATTTTTATTTTTCAATTTCGAACAACTATTGCCAGATTCAATCATTCATAATTGGCCATATACAACAACAACAATTTTTTTTTAAATCTAATTTAATTTCTTCTGGTTTTTTTTTAATATTTCTACAAGGCGGCCACCATTATTGTCCGATCGGATTTTTTTTTATTTATTTATTCATTCATCAATGGTTACGCTCGGTTTCATTTTTTCATTCATTCCTTCATTCAGTGGAAAGATGAAAATGATAGTAAAACGGGAAAATTTGTATGAAATGGAATGAATTTTTTGTTGTTGTTGTTGTTGTTGTTACAATTACCGAGTATAGTACCACAAATAGGTGGTCATAATATAGTAACAAGTGAACATTTAACAATCGGTCACTCAGTCAGTCATTGGTGTATTTTGTATTCGGTTTTTTTTTGTCATTTCCGAATTTCATTTCATTTCATTTTTTGGCATTTTAATTTAAAATTGAACCTTAAATACCCCGTTAATAATACAATTTTTTTTCTGTTTTTCCATTCTAAAATAGGAAACGAAGTATTCAAAGTAGAAGTATATCCACGTAATGAATTTCGTTTGGAAGCAGTGGATAATAGCCTGAGCGATATAAATTATTTTAAATATGAAATAATTGATGATAAAAATGTTGCCATAAAATTAGCACATTCATTAGAAGAACTTGTTGATCGGGTAAGTTGATGATTGTGGGTGGTGGTGGGTGGTTTTTTTTGTTCATTTCATTCCATTCCATTTTATTTTATTTTTTTTACAGAAAGATCCACAAAGTGTATTGAAATTTAAACTTACCTGTAAAGGTGCCAGTGGAACGGTATGTATAAATATTCATCATCATCATCAAATCTAATAATTTTGCATGCCATTCATTTTTTGGGTTATGAAATTTTTTTTTTTTTGTTTATTTATCATGCTGTTTTTTTCAATTTGTTCATTTCAAGAGTTTGTGTTTGATATGTTTGTCTTGTTGATTTTTTTTTTATTTTCTACAAACATTGTTTGTCAATCAAAACGAATCAATATTACCAATCGATATAGTAGATGATCATCATCAGTAGTTCATGATACAATTCTTTTTTCACCCATAACAACACAGACACACACACACTTGAATCGCTAAACCTCTGTCTTTTTGTTCTCGTTTTATTTATAAACGAATTATAAGCATCGGTTTTTGTTTCCCTCCATAAAATCTCAGCCTCCAATGATCATGATGATGATAAACTTATTATTGGTGGCCATAAAGTTCATTCAAGTGTGTGTGTATGTTTTGTTTGCATCACCATTAAATGATGATGAAAAATCAATATTTCATCATCATATATGAATGATGCATTTACCTACAAAATTTTATTTTTGAATCAATGAATAAACAAACCCGAACATTATCTGAATTTTAATTATACACACACACACACACACACACATCGCTATCGAAGCCAGTTCAAAGTAGTAGTAATAGGTCAAACTTAATGGTCAATAATAAAAAAAAAATTGATTTACGATCACACAGCATTTAACCATTTTTTAAAATTGATTACAATAACCGATTATAAGACAAACACACGCACACACACATACACACACTGATTCAATCACCAATAATAATTGATTGATTGATTTTAGTGTGTGGACAACAAACAACAAGAAAAAAAAACGACAAAATGAATTTCAATAGTTAAAAAAAACAAAAAATTTTTTTTTTGTTCAAATCATTTCCGAAACCAATTAAATACAGATAATTTATTCAGATATTTTTTCTCTGTTTAAGCACTGATTTCATTGATCTTTTCCATTTCCGTCTCTCTCTCTCTCCTTTTGTTTTCAATTCAGTAGTTATTTTTTTTTATTTTATTTTACTTTCATATTGATTGATTTTTCATTTTCATTTTCCATATCAATTCTAGGAAGAAGCATTTCTACCTGTAACCGGTAAGTTTCTTATTTATTTATTTTCATTATTATCGTTAACTTTGATGATGACAGGCCTAGAGAATGTTGATGTTGATGATGTTGATGATGATGATGATGTGTGTTGGCATGGTTTGACCTCACAAAATATTATATAACACACAGCGGGAATATTTTCTTCTTTTTTTTCATTATTAAAAAAAACGACCGGAAAAATATGAAATGAACAGATGAATGATTGTTGGATGCCAAAAATTTTCTTGACATTTTTTTTATTATTATTTGTTGTCGATTGATAATTGGTTTTTTTTCTCTTTCTTTTTCTCTTTTAATTTCTATCTTCTATCTATTTATCTATCTACACACAGTGTACGTACAAGATGTCAATGATCATACGCCTGAATTTCAAAATGTTCCCTATTCATTGGATGTTGATGAGGTATGTAAAAAAAAAAAAAAAATTTTTTGTTTTTGTTTTATTCATGTTGATAATTGTAATTGTGTGATTGTGATTGTGATTGAAATCAATCCATCAATCAATCAATCAATCAATAGATAGATAGATAAAATTGGCCTCCAATCCTTTATGTGTTTATTGATAATGATGAATGGTTTAGTTAACACCACTGTTGCTACTACTACCACCAGGTAGAATAAAATGAAAATGAAAATCAATAAAAAAAAAATACACACACATGTGTAGTGGTTGGCATATCGAATTTGCCATTTTTTTTCTTAGTTTTTGTTGATGAAATTCCACATGAAACAAAACAAAAAAAAAATTTTATCATATTTTTTCGTGTGTTACGTCAATTTAGTCCATATATTTGAATTTTAGATGTAGAGAAACTTTCCACACACAGAGTGGGGCCATTTTTTTTGTTTTTTTGTTTTTTGTTTCAAATATATACAAAAATGTTATACGAAACCACAATGTTTTTTGATTTTAGTAAGATCGTGATTTTATCATCATCATCATTTTTTGATGTAATGGTGTTAAATGATGATTATATTAATGATGATGATGAAGACGGTTATGCCTATATTCGGATATTGTACACACACACAGACACACACACAACAAAAAAAAAATATCTCGTGTTGGTGGTAAAATGAGGATATAGGTATTTTTACCACATTTACCATCATCATCATCATCATCAAACATGTACAATTCAATCAGCTCAATGAATTGATTGATTACTAAATGAATGAATGACTGACTGACTGACCCAATGACACTGATATCATAGATTTTTTTTTTCTTCAACCAATCATTGATTCAATGGAAATAAAAAAATCTATTATATTTCGTGAAGAAAAAAGCCAAAATTTTTTTTTTGTGTTGTTCAATCACATCACCCTATAATAATGATATAATTGAAATTCTGCTCAATAGTTTGGGCTTTTTTTTCTTTTCATAATGACCGGTTAATTTAATTATCGGTTTTTTTTGTTCATCATCATCATTATTATGTTGCATCGATCAGATGCACACTTGACAAGTAATGTTTCTCTCTCTCTTTCGTTTTTTTTTTTTTTTTTTTTTTTTGAAAAAATTTCCAACTAACAACCACTTGTTGATAATCGTGAGAAATTTAGAGAAAAAAAACTAAAAAAAAAAAACCATCACCATCACCACAAACACGATACAAGTGTGTCGATTGATGATATTTTTAGGAAACTGTTATGTTCTCCCTTTTTTTTGATTTGATTTGATTTGTATTGAATTGAATTGAATTAATGTCCGGCCTAGTCTTTACTAATTTCTATCTGTCTAGCTTTATTTTATCTACTGAAGGTGATGGTCATCATCATCATCATCGGTCGTGACATGAAAATCAAAAAAAAAAAAAAAATTATTATTGGATTTTAATATATAAAAATAAAGTAAATATAAATCCCGGTTATTATTATTATTATCAAACGTGGCCAGTGCGCAAGCCTCCATCGGTTCGGACACATATCTATTTTTGTGTGTGCATGTCTGTTTTCAGCCTTTTTTTTACCAATATGAAATTATTCAATAATCAAAACGATAATGATACAGATGGTCATCATCATCATCATCATCATCGTGGTTTCAAATTTAGATTTTTTTTTCGTTTATTTTCAATGTCAAATTTTTTTTTCATCATCACCATCATCATCATTGGTACAAGAAATCCAGAAAAAAACATACTTTTTTAAGGCCAGAGAAGAACCATTAACTATTGGCCATATGACATCGATCAATCGATCGATTGGTGTTGAAACATCACATGTTGACAACGTTGACATTTAACAATTTGATTACACACACACACACACACATTGGATGTATATGGTAGACAAAAAAAAATTGATTCATTTCGATCAAATCGATCGAGCAATAGATCAAAAATCGATTCATAATAGAACGCAAACACCGAGTGATGATGATGATGATGATTTGTTGATCAAACAAACATCACATCGCACACACACACACACACACACAGGTCAATCTCATTTTATCGAATGAAAATCGATTCTCAATGGTTCGAGTAATTTTTTTTTATTTTTAGCTCATTTTTTATGATGATGATTTAAAGCTTGTCAGAGTCATATTCATTCATTGTTGACTTTTTATTTGATTTCTTCATGGTTGTTGTGTGTGTGTGGATGATGATGGTGATGATGATGATGATGACGAGTTTCATCAAATTCAATTCGATGCCGAAAAGGTCATGAATCACTATGATGATGATGTGACATGATTCATTGTTTATAATTAATCATTTTTTTATTTGTTTGTTTGGCCTTTTTTTATATATATAGTTGACACCTGTTGGTCTTACCGTTTTTCGTGGTATACATGCTATCGATCGTGATAAACCAAATACAGCCAATTCGGATATCACATATTCGATTGTTGTAAGTATTGAGTGATTAAATTGACAACAAAAAAAAAAAATCTAATTCCCATGTACAGGGTGGCAATGAAAACAATTCATTCATATTATCCGACCCGATTGAAGGAACATTGGTTATTAATAAACAACTTGATTATGATAATGGTATTAGAGAATTCAAGATACAGATTCAAGCATCGGTATGGTGGTCATCTACAATTACAAATTAAACATTCATTAATAATGATGATGATGATTTTTTTTTTTACTTCCAGGATCATGGAACACCAGATAGTCTTAGTTCAGTAACAACAATGACAATACGTGTCAAAGATGCTGATGATCAAAATCCAGTGTTTACAAAAGATCGTTATCGTGCAAGTGTATCGGAAACAACAAAATTAACTGTAAGTTTAATCTATATATACATGTGTTTTTTGTTTCATAATCCACTCGCGCGCGCACACACAAACAGAGAGATTTACATAAACAAACAAAAATCGTGTATATATTTCTCAATAAAATACACACAACAATTATCCAGATGAAATGTTGAAATCTGAAAAATTTCAAACTTTTCAATTGGTTAAATATATAGATAGGATGGTTAATGTTGTTATTTTTTTTTTGTTTGAATCTTGGTCATCATTATTATTATTATCATGAATTTTTAATTACACAGTAGGCAAAAGTTTTTTTGTTTTTGAATTTATCTTAATAATTCTTGTTTGTAAATTACTTGATGGCAATATCTTGTTGTATGTTTCTCTTTCTCTCTCACAAGTATCGAATTGAATAATCGGGAAATCATTACCGTGTTCATTTCCGTGTGCGTGTGTGTGTGTGTGTGTGTTGGTGGTGTAATTTGATTTCCTTTCGATTGTAATCGAATCGAATAAATTAGATTTATGATCATTGTTTAGTGTAGCAGCAGCCTATTAGTACATAGATAGGCTGTAATATCAAATCGATCAGATTGTAAATTTGATCAATCAAACAATTGACAGTTTAATTTTGATGATGATGATATGACATGAGTGTATATGAGTGTGCCATTTGTTTGTTTTTATTCGACAAAATTGCAATTGGTCAATTCAATGATTTTTTTTGTTTTCAATTTTATTACCTATATACGATTCATAATTTAATCGTACGCGCCCAAATATCACGATCAATTCATCGTCATCGTCATCATTGCAATTGAATTGACCAAATGCAATTTCAATTGAAATGAAATGAAATTATTTGGCTTTTAATTCAATATCAAACCATGATGATGATGATGATGATGATATGCCATTTCAGTTTCAATATCTATGATATGTTGTTGTGTTTATGAATGTCGAGTTTTATTTTCATTTGCATTTCAAATTAGAATGATGATGATAATATGAAAATGTTTGTTTTGTCTATATAAAACACATGGTCAATATGGTAATGTGAATGGAATGAATGAAATGAATAGATGGACAGAGCGAAAAATATGTATCACAATGTTGTTTTTTTTTATTCTTTGTTTAATTAATAAATTAAATTTTTTTTTACATTTCCAAAAAAAAAAAAAAATTCACATCATTGACCATTGACCATTGACCATACAAACAAACACATACGTATTTCACAATGGACATAATTGATTCAGCCAGAATTATGGTGATCTTTTTTTTTAGTTATTGAGAGCATCAAAAAAAAAAAAATAAAAACAAAATTATGAAATTCGATTGTCCATATCCACTTTCATCATTTTCATTGGCCACTAAACAATGATAATGATAATCTAAATTATTATTTGGCCAAATTTGTAGCATCCTTATAATGATCTTGATGATGATCATCATACAGCTTTGAGAGATGATCCTCATTCATTCATTCATCATGATCATCATGAAAATGTGAAATATAAAACTTGATTAACATTGAAACATAAAAATCATATATATAACAACGTGTTGCTTCATTCTAATATTGTTCTGGATTTATATACAACAAAAAAAAAACAAAATTCTTGATATGGATATATATTGACCACACAGTTGAGCTATTCAAAACAAAAACAAAAAAAAATGTTTGCCTTTTTTTTTGCCTTGCTTGCGCGATACTAATCGGACATTTTCAAACTTGATAATAATAATAATGATGCGCAAAAAACAAACTAAATTCATAACGCACACGCACAATGTGATGATGTTGGCCCTCGTGGATTTTTTTTTTTTTTTGAAATCAACATACAACACGGCCATTACCAATGGCCATCGTCATCATCATCATCATCACATAGAAAAGCATCCATATATAAAGGTCATCTAGAAGTGTGTGTGTGTCTGTTTTTGGACAAACAAAAAAAAAAAAAAAAACTTATGGATCCATGTCTCTCTCTCTCCACTTGAAACATTTTTTTTCAATTTATAAATGTAATTAATTAGATTTTGCAATCCAGAAAATCAAACAGGTTGATCCATGATCTTTTGTATCTTATGTGTGTATGTGTAAAGATGATAATTTTATTTTATTTTTTTCTTCATTCCATCCACAAATATTTTTATTTTCGTTGGCGTTTTGTTTTGCTGCTGCTGTTGCTGCTTCAAACACCTGACGACTGACTCTCGTGTTTTTTGATTTTTTGTATTTGACTCCAAAATCCAAAATGCTAAATCGAATGGATTAATAAATTTCTTCTGTTTTTTTTTCCTACAAAAAAAAGGGACTACGTATACGTGAAAAAGTAGCCGTTGAACCACCGATACATGCATTTGATCTTGACAGTGGGATCAATGCTCGACTTCGTTATTCAATCGTACTTGGTAAGTTGTTTTTTTTTTGATTATTGAAAAAAAACTCGATCATTGATAGCCACCACACATGTACAGACGACAAAAACTAGTTTTATTTTTATTCAACAACAACAACAACAAAACATCAATTGATTGATTGATTGATTGAATTGAATGAATGAATGAATGAAAGAGAAATGAAAAATCAATCAAAAAGAATCGATTATTGTTGAAATTAATTGCTGCATAATATAACATGATGTGAAAAATCGAATTTTTTTTTCGTTTTTTTTTAAATAGAAATATATAAAACAGTGGTGACAAACATCAAGAATTTTTTTTTGTTTTTCTTTGAGAACGAGATAATTGTTGAAATATTTATGCGTGCATGTGTTTGTCGTCATTTTAACTTCAAATTTGTTGCTGCCCAATTGGATAAAATCCATGGTCTTTGTTAGTGGTGGTGATGATCAAAAAAAAAAAAACTTCATCCACAGCATTTTGTACTGGATGCCATTTATTTATTCAAAATATTGAATTGAATTGAATGGAAAACAAAATGTCAGATAATATAATGACTGAACGAAGAATTGTTTGACTTTATTTGGATCGTTTTTTTTTCTTTATCCAAAATATTTCATTTCACAATATGGCCACCATATAGAACACAATTGACACACGTGTGAAATATATTTCAAGATGATGATGATGATAAAATAGTTTTCAATTAATAACTATGAAGTGGTCATTGTCAAATGAATTTTTTCTTGATGATGATGATGATTTTTTTTTGTTCATTTTGAATTTATTGATAAGTTTGTGTGTGTGTGTGTGAGTGTGTTGGAACACTTTTGTAACATGAATAATATCGTTGTTTTTTTTGACACTCTTGACATTGTTATGGTTATAAAATGGCCATCATCATTATCATAATATATTAATATTAATTTCCGGAATCGATATATACCGAATATATGAATGGTCAGATTTTGTTGTTGTTGAACAATGACGATGATGACATTTATCCAGTTGGACACACTTTTGTTGTTGTTGTTGGACTTGGAGTGAGAAACATTTTTTTTGTTTTGTTTTGTTTTGTATATATGCAAATTTCTCTATTCTTAGCCAAAGTTGGTTATGGGAATTTTTTTTTTAATTTCGTTCAATGAATATGTGTGTGTGCGAGTGTGTGAGTGTGTGAGATACCTGAGAAAAAAAATCAGGTAAACCATCCATTCATTCGGTCGTTCGTTTTTTGTCCATTATTGTCATTTGGCTGAAAAAAGCTACATAATAGCAGCAGCAGCAAAAAGATTTTCACTGATCTAAATAATCTGAAAAGATCTCTCTGCATGTGTGTGTGTGTGTGTGTGTGTGTGTGTGATAAACGTTGATTTTGAATGTTAAATAAAATCCAGATCACAAAAATTTTTTTTTTTATGCAAAATGAATTTTTGTTACCACACAACAGATCAATATATGATTTGATTGATTGATTGATTGATTGAGAACACAACAACAACAACAACAACACCTATATCAATATCTGATAAATGGTGGCCAATATAAAAAAAAATATTTCATTCCATTCCATTTGGTATGATCAGCACACGTGTACGTTTGTATTTGTATAAATTCACCATTCATTTAGCTGTCGAATTGTCCAAAAAAAAAATTTTCTTTTTTTTCTGATTGAAACTTTGGGCGTCTATCAAAAAAAGGGGACACATTTCAGAATTGTCCAAAATCTATGGCCACATCTAGACACACAGACAGTCATTATCTAAAGTCAATAAAATTGATCCAAAATAATAAAAAAATTCTAATTAATTCGATCGAATGTGTGTATTGATCGATTGATTGAGTTTTCGTTTTTTGTTGTTCTGTTTTTGCACACATATCACACGAATTTGGCCATCATTTTTTCCATCATCTTTCTGCACGTTGTTCATCTTTTCTTCAATTTTATATTTATTTTATATTATTCGGTATCGACAACGAATGATGATGAATCGTGCCGTCAGAAAAAAAAGTGTTGTTGGTCAAATATATGAAGAATGATGATGTGAATCAAAAAAAAAAAAAAAATCTACAGACCTGTGTTGATAATAATAATCATATAATCATCAAACGACGAAAATGACGACGACGACGACAATTCAAACAACAACAACAAAAACAGCACACTATGATTTATATTCATTCTTCTTCTTTTTTTTTGTTGTTGTAAAAGATTTGCTTTTCATTTTCATTTTTTTTCTTCTTTTTTCTTTTTTTAATGCTTTTGCTTTTTTTTTAAAAAAAATAACGAAAAACAAAACAAAAATCGTTTGAATGAATGAATGAATGAACAAAACGAACGTGAAAATACGAAAGGAAACGAAGGTGGCTTTTTTGAGATGCACGATCAAACAGGTGAATTGTTTCTTGTTCGTGAGATCGATTTGGAATCATTGTCCAGTTCTATGTTGACTCTACAGATACAGGTCAGTAGAAATAGAGAAAAATAGTTATCTGTTTTTATTTTATTTTTTATTTTATATATGGGGTTTAATGATAACAATCAAAACCATCATCATCATCATCATTGATGACCATCATAATAATCGCTACTCGGTTCGATGGTCAATCCATTGGTTGTTTTTGATGGTGGTGGTGATGGTTATTATTATCGATTGACTTGATGATTTTGATGATGATGATGATGGGGATAATAGCCAGAAAACAAAAAATTATGATTGTGGATAACCAATGGTTGGTTGGTGGTTGTTATTCACAATGTGTGTGATCATCATCATCATAATAATCACATCAACAAGCGATTGTTTCGATCCACAAACACACGCACAATAATCATTATTTAAATTTTCTTCTTTTTTTTTCTTTTCTCGAATCTTATTAAAGGCATCACAAGTGGATAATCCACTTCGACAAGCAACCTCAAGAGTTGATGTTTTCATAATCGATGTGGTAAGTTTGTTTAGTTTGCCCTTATTTTCCGGTTTTTTTAAATTGGAGCAATCATCAAACATTGACTTTCTTTTTAATGAACTTTTTTTTTGCCCGTTTTCCGTTACAACAGAATGACAATTCACCAATATTCGAAAATATCAATTATAATGTTACAGTTATGGAAAATTTACCCACTGGTTTTACGATATTACAAGTTTCAGCATTTGATGCTGATAAAGGAGAGAATGCTGAATTTAAATACATATTAAAAGATCCTATACAAGCATTTCAAATTGATCCTTACAGTGGTTGGATTAGTGTTAAAGATCCTGGTAAATTGGATCGAGAATTGAATGACAAAATCATTTTGAAAGTATTGGCCATCGAAAAGAAACCAAATGTTGATCCTGATCATAAAGAACCAAATAGCTGTATAGTGGAGATAACATTACTTGATTCGAATGATAATAATCCACAATTTTTCCCATCAAATGTTTATACATTTTCCGTATTGGAAACGGCTGCAGCTGGAACATTGATCGGATCAGTATATGCAAGTGATCGTGATATCAATGAAAATGGTCGCATCATCTATTATAAACAGAATGATTCACTAAGTCAAAATGGCCCATTCGATGTTTATCCACATAATGGATCAATATACGTGACGGATAAATTTTCACAAATGCTAAATAAACCGGGTCAATTTACATTTTTTGTTGTTGCATCCGATCTAGCAAAAATGCATCATGAACGTCGTACAGCTGTTGCTATTATTCGTGTGAATATTACCGATATTAATAATAGTGTGCCAGAATTTATTGGTGCACCATTTGAAGCTTATGTTGGTGAATCATTACCGGAAGGTGCATATGTTACACAGATTATTGCACAAGGATGCTGATCAAGTCGATACGATGCTTGAATATTCAATTGTAGCTGGAAATGATGAAAAACAATTCATTATTGATTCAAAAACCGGAAAAGTCTATACATCAGCTGTATTGGATTATGAAGTGAAACAATCATATGATCTACTTGTACAGGTATCTGATGGCATTAATACTGCTGTAGCACCGTTGTTGGTGAATTTGGTCGATATCAATGATAATGCACCACAATTTACACATGATGTTTATAATTTTACCGTTGTAGAAGAATTAGGTGCCAATATAACCGTTGGTACCGTATTGGCTATTGATCGTGATTCGGGTAAAAATTCCGAAATTCATTATTCCATTATTGGTGATCATGCAAATGAATTATTCTTCATCGAACAACGTAATGGTAATATTCGTACACGTACGAAATTGGATCGTGAAATTGAATCACGTGTAGAATTCTTGGTCATTGCTTATGATGGTGGCACACCACAGCTAAGTGGTAGTTCAAAAGTTCTAGTCAGTATTGAAGATATTAACGATAATGCACCATTCTTTGATCAAACTCAATACGAAGTAGAAGTGATGGAAGAAATTGATCCACCAATCGAAATATTTCGTATTCAAGCACAAGATTTAGATACCGGTGATAATGCCGTCGTTAAATATCTTATATTGGCTGGTAATGAAGATAATATTTTCAATATAAACACCGATAATGGAATGATTACTACATCGGATCGATTGAATTTTGAACGTAAATCACAATATAAATTATTTGTTGCCGCACGTAATTTACGGCCATTTCAGGGACCAAATTCAGCCGATATTGTGAATCCATCCGTAGAAGTAGTGATAAAAGTAAAAGATATTAATGATGAAATAGTTGTATTTGATCAGCAATTGTATCATTATAAAATACCGGAAAATCTACCACGTGGTACATTGATTGGTGCCGTCACCGCAATGAATCCAAAACGTTCAGATCATGAGCAAGATATTGTTTATTGGATTGAATTTACCAACGATAATGATGATGATTTGAGCTATAATCCAAATGTTGGAATCATGGAAAAAACATTGGACAAAAGCCTATCGAAATTTAATATAAATTCCAAAACCGGTGAAATTATCGTTATCGATTCAATTGATTTTGATCCACCAGCTAATGAGAAAATGTTTGAATTTAAAATAAAAGCACGTGATATGTTATCGATCAATACGTTCAATACATCAGTACCGGTTGTTATTGAAATTACCGATGTGGTAAGTGTTATATTTGTTTGTTATGTTTTCATGTTTTTTTTTATCATTATCAAATTTATCTACATACAGAATGATAATTCACCAAAATTTAATGAAGATCGTTATGGTCTGGAATTACCGGAAAGTTTACCACCAGGTACATCGTTACCACCATTTTTTCGTGTTTCCGATAATGATTATGGAGCGAATGGTAAAATATCCTTTTTCAAAATTGAAGGCAATGAATTGGATACATCATATTTTGCCATTAATCATACAACCGGTTCGATAATGTTGAATAAACCATTGGATTATGAATCACGAAATCAATTGGAATTTGATTTGATTGCAGCTGATGGTGGCCAAGATCCCCGTTGGAGTTCGGCAAAGGTCAATATTTATGTGGCGAATATAAATGAATTTTCACCAAAATTTATTGGATTACCATATGAATTTTATGTACAAGAGAAAGCAGTGGAAGGAACGAATGTAGGTCAAGTGAAAGCCATTGATGATGATGGAAACAATGTTTATTATTCGATACATGATGAAGATCATAGTTATTTTACTATTGAATCCGATTCGGGTCGTATCTATGTACGGAAACCATTGGATGGTAAAACACAATATACATTTGTTGTTCGTGCCACCGATGATGGTATGCCACAAAATTTTAGTCTTGGTGTACAGATTATTGTTCGTGTACAAGAAAGTAATGATTATCCACCAGCATTTACATCAAATAATTATTTTGGTATTGTATTGGAAGCTGATCAACAACAGCAACAACAACAAGAAGAATCTTTACAATCATCACATCATCTACAGCAGCAGCAGCAGCAGCAACAACAACAACAACAACAGCCAATCATACAGGTTAAAGCCATAGATAAAGATTTACAAAATAATTCAATTACATATTCAATTGTGGGTGGTAATGATAATGAATTATTCACTATTGATAAAGAAAATGGCCAAATACGTATTAATAATGGAAAATGGTCATTGATTGATTATGATAAACAAAAACAATTTTCATTATTAGTACAGGCAAAAGATTCACATCAAACACCATTGGTTGGATTAACTATCGTTACAATTGATGTTAAAGATATTAGTAAGTTGTTGTTGTTGTTGTCAATCAATGTCTCCATTTTTGCCTTTTATGACTATATATATAACATTCAATGTCTTTTTTTTTCTCAAATTTTTTTTCAGACAATCATCCACCCATTTTTAATAAACCATCATATACGGTAACAATCAATGAAAATAAGCCGGCCGGTCATTGTTTTCTCAAGATTGAAGCTGATTCACGTGATTCTGTTGATACTGTAAGCTATTTTCTTGGCAGTAGTAGTGGCCGTGATAGTCAATCATTTGAATTGAATAAATCTACTGGTGATCTTTGTACGAGAAAAATATTGGATCGTGAACAACAGGATCGTTATGAATTTTTTGTTGTTGCTAATGATGGAAAATTTGAAACAACTGTACCGGTTTCTATTGAAGTATTGGATGAAAATGATAATCAACCAATGTTTGAACAACAGAAATATGTTGTATCCATACCATATGATTCACATCCAGGACAAACTGTCATACAGGTTCATGCTAGTGATCCAGATATGGCAAATAATGGTGAAGTTACGTATTGGATTAAAAATACACATGGAATGTTTGAAATAGATTCCAAAACTGGTCTGGTTCGTTTGGTATCAAATTTTCCGAATAATAAACAAAATTTTACTTTTGAAATGGATGTATTCGCTCAGGATCATGGTATTACACCGAATATTGGCAAAGCAATATTGGTCGTTCGTTCATCAAACACTCATAATCATCCACCGAAATTTGATCGATTTTATTATTCTGTAGAAGTTGAAGAAAATCTTTCCGGTATTGCTATAGCCACCGTAAAAGCTTATGATCCAGATCAAGGAAAAGCCGGTAAGATCAATTATCGAATCATTAAATCTACATATCCGGTAGCATTTCGTATTGATAAAGATTCTGGACAAATAATGTTGATAGCACCATTGGATTATGAGACGGCACGATTTCATGAAATCAATATTGAAGCACGTGATGAAGCTAAAGACTCACAATTCATAACAACAGTGGTACAGATTAAAGTGATCGATACAAATGATCATAAACCGGAGATTCTTTCCATACCGAAAGTAATTCGTATACCACAATCAGTTTCACCAAATGAAGAAGTAATCTACACTGTTCAAGCAATCGATCTAGATAGTAATGAACATGGTAATAATGTATTACATTTTTCAATTGAACCACCAAATCCATTGTTTACAATCAATCCAAAAACTGGACAAATATTTGCATTACAAAAATTAATGCCACATCATGATTTATTCAAAATTGTTGTCCGTGATCAAGCCGAAAAACGACCATTATCTAGTTCAATTGATATACAAATTGAAGTTTATAATGATCTTGTTGAAGAAACAATGCCATTATTTACATCAACACAATATTATATCCAATTGGAAAATGTTGTCGATCCAGGACGAACGATTCTAATGCCTAGGGCAAAAATACCAAGTGGTGGTCATATTTGGTATAATATATCGAATTTGAATACAAAAAAATTCACAATCGATCATGATAGTGGTCGTATTTATTCTACTTCACGTATTGAATATATGAATGCCCGAGATAGTACATATCATTTTGTTGTTGTTGCACACAATAAAAATGATATGAAACGTTATTCAGAAGCTGGTGTTGTCATAAAATTATCGGAAACGAATACAAAATGTCCAAAATTTCCATTTAGTGAATATTATGCATCGATCGAAGAGAATTCACCAATCGATATGGTTGTCATTGATGATTTAATGCTTGTTGATATGAATAAATGGAATGGCAATAATATTGTTTATCAAATTACTGAAGATAATTCTAATGATAATTTCTATATCGATTCAGTGGTTGATAATGAAATACCAAAGAATGTAACACTTAAAATTAAACGTCCAATTGATCGTGATCGTATGGCAAAATTTTTACAAGGCATCTATACATTATCAGTGTCAGCATCCAATGCAAAATGTACTGCTAATATTCGTGTAAAAATTTTAATTGAAGATGTTAATGATAATAGTCCAATGTTTTCACAATCAGAATATATTGTTGAATTGAAAGAAAATACACCTGTTGGTCATGTAGTGACCACTTTGTCCGCAAAAGATAATGATGAAACTGATGATGGTAAATTACGATATTTCATTGTTGCCGGTAATAATGATCAATTGTTTCATATGGAAACAAAAACTGGTGTTGTTTCGGTAAAAGAATCACCTGATCGGGAAAAATCTCCGGCTCATGTTTTGAAAGTGGTGGCTATCGATTCGGCAAACAATACCGGTTGGGCTAGTGTTCATGTGATTATTTTGGATGAAAATGATTGGACACCGACATTTTTGAATGAAACATTCATGTTGAATGTAACGGAAGGACCAACAAGTGTTGGAACTAGATTACGTCTCCCGGTTGTTGATTATGATGATGGTATTAATCGACAAATGGAAGTCTATATTGTTGACGGCAATTCAAATGGTGAATTTCGATTAGATGTGGATGAAGGTGGCCCATTGTTGACTGTTGTTTCTGAATTGGATCGTGAAAAATACAATGTACCTGAAGCTGCTCTTCATTTAGTATTCATCGCTGCCAAAGACAAAGGAACACCACCACGAATTGGCAAAACAATGGTGGCCGTTATCATACAGGATATCAATGATTCACCACCTAAATTTGAAAAAGAAGTTTATTATCATTTTATATCGGAAGATTCAGCCGTAGGAATGATACTTACAGAATTGAAAGCTAGTGATGCTGATTCAACGGCATTAACGAATTTGGTTTATTCATTCTCGAAAAATACCGGTAATGTACCGTTTGCAATAAATCCTGACAACGGTATTGTTAATGTTTCAAGACAATTGGATGTATCTGAAAGTCAACAATATTCAATTACCGTTGAAGTTTTTGATGGCATATGGAAATCTAGTACATTGTTGAATATTATTGTCAATGAAGCTGAAGAACGTGATCCAAGATTTGAACAAGCATATTATCGATTTGAAATTGGTGAAAATTTGAAAAATTCATTCGTTGGTAAAGTTGATTTGAAACCAAGAAAACATCGTGTAAAATCTTCGAAACGTTATACAATTGTTAATTCAGAAATGCGTTCCATATTCAACATAACAGCTGATGGTGAAATCTATACAAAAGTTGGTCTTGATCGTGAAAAACGTAGTAAATATGTTTTCACAGTGAAAATAGAGGAAAAACATCCTACCACTAAAGTGAGTGTCAGTGAAGTTATAATTGATGTGTTGGATGAAAATGACCAGGTGCCAACATTTCCATATTCATATACCGGTACGGTAAAAGAAAATTCAAAAGCCGGTACAGCCGTTCATATTGTGCCAATGATTAAAGCAATCGATAATGATATTGGTAATAATTCAATGATTGAATATTCACTTTCTGGTGATGGTGCCGATATGTTTACGATATTGAATTCTGGCTCGGTTATATTTACACCGTTAGATCCTATGCACAACAATTGGATCGTGAAACACGATCAGCTTATAAATTCAAGGTGATCGCTAAAGATATGGGTGGATTAAGTTCAGCTACAGATTTGATTATAAATGTTGAAGATGAAAATGATAATGCACCGATTTTTCAACATGGACCACTTTTTGTACTATTGCCTGAAATTGCTAAACCTGGATCGAAAGTAGTGGAAGTACGTGCTACCGATATTGATGAAGGTTCGAATTCAAAAATACAATACTATATAACCGGTGGTGGTAATGGTGATATCCGTATTGATCGTATAACTGGTGAAATTTTTGTTGTTGGTTCACTGAAACCTGGTACCATTTATTTTATGAATGTATCAGCCGTGGATGGTGGTGGATTATCGGCTCGAACCACCGTAAATGTGACCATCATTGATGTTAATAATCATAAACCAACATTCGATTCATCATCATATAGTTTTAGTATTGCTGAAAGTAATTATACAAATGATAAGGTTAAATTAGGTGTCCTAAGAGCTAGAGATGAAGATATTGGCAAAAATGGTCTTGTCGAATACTTGATATCATCAAATGTTGCATCAGGTAAGGTTTATGAGTCTGTCTAAATAAAGGATGATGATTTACATTCGAAAAATGATCTCCTCTCACACACACCCTCACTTTTTGTTTATTTAGATTTTCCATTTTCAATCGATGTACATACGGGCGAATTATTTGCACATGGTTTCATTGATCGTGAGCAAAGAGAAATCTATACATTCGAAGTAACGGTTCGTATTTTTGATTTTTTTTTCTTATCTATTCTAACATTCATTTTGTTGTTATTTAATTTGGATTATAATCATAATGACGACGATCATCATACATAATCATTGCTTCTTGTGAATATTTTTGTTTGTGTGTGTGTATGTTTATTATTGTCAAATAATGGCTATTTTAGGCATTGGATTATGGCGAGCCTCCAAGCAATTCAACGGTCGAAGTTAAAATTACAATTGTAAGTAGTATCAATCGATCGATTGTTTATTGTTATTGGATTGTTTGATTATTATTGTTATTGTTGTTTATCATGCAGCCATCATTCTCATGATGATGATGATGATGATGAATCCATTGAACAATTGTTTGTTTCAATTCAATTGATTTTTCTTTTTTTTTATCCTATTTTACATTTATTTATTTTTATTATTGTTGTTATATAGCTTGATAAAAATGATGAAAGGCCACGTTTCTATACGGATCCATATCTAGCACATGTACCGGAAAATCTTGATCCTGGTCATAAAGTGACACAGATTGCTGCATTTGATCCGGATTTAGGCGAGAATGGTCAAGTTTTCTATAAATTAGGTGCCGGTCATGATAATAAATTTTATATTGATGGTAAAGGTATGACGAATTATTGATGATTTTTATGAATGAAAAAAATTTTGATTTTAAATCGTCTTTTTTTTTATTCAGATGGAACTGTTTGGACATTGTCTACATTGGATTTTGAGGAGAAAAATTTCTACAACATAACTGTCATTGCATATGATAAAGGCAATCCTAGCCTATCATCAGCGGCGAAACTTTGGGTCACTGTAGCCGATACACCGGATTCTGTACCAGATTTTTCTAAAGCTGTTTATACTGTTGAAGTGGCTGAAAATGCTAAACCCGGTGATATTGTCTATAAATTGGATGCCGGTGATGGCCCATTTAAATATTATTTACTTAGTATGAAAAAAAAAATTTGATTACCAATTAATGATATGTTTTCAATGGTGTGTTTTCATTTCACATTCCTTTTCTTTTTTTTCACACACTCACACAAATAGATTCCGATGAGATCGATGCCTTTTCAGTGGATAAAAATAGTGGTAAAATTAAACTAGTCAAACCATTGGATAGTAATTATCGTAATCATTATCGTTTGATTGTCAAATCTGAAGATGATAGTGAACCACCAAAATCCGATACGGCTGAGGTATGTAAATTTTTCTTTCTCTTTTGTTTGGTTTCATTTTTTTTTCATTCTGAAACGAAACAAATTGAGAAAAAAAATGCAAATTCTAATTTCAATATTTTTTTTCTGAAATTTTCCAAACATAGGTTAATATAATTGTAGGTACTGGACAAGGTGTGCGACTTTTCCCACAACGTCTTTATGAAGTATCAGTGAAAGAAAATCAATTGACACCGATTCTATTGATTGATCTGAATTCAACCGATGAAATTGCGAGAAAATCACCACACTATCGGATTGTTGGATCCGATTATAGAGGTATGGATTTTTCATAATATTTGAATGTATTTTTTCTGATTCTTTTTTTTTTGGTGCTAATTTTATTGATTTCGATTTTTTTTGTTTGTTTTGTTTTGTTTACTCATTGCAACACTTGTGTGTTTATAAATCGTTATTATTATTAAAATACCAAACACAGGCACATTTAAAATAGAGCATGAAAATGGTCGACTTTTATTGATGAAAAGTTTGGATCGTGAAAAGAAAGATGTATATCATTTAAAAATTAAAGCTGAAAATGTCATACATCGTCGTGTTGGCCGTGATATAAATGCATTGTATCAACATTTGACCACAACTGAAAGTCATAATAATCATCTGGCATATGATGAATCATTGGTTGTTGTACATGTTCTAGATGAAAATGATAATTCGCCCATTTTTGCCAATAACAATGATCGTCCAATTGTTGCTGCCGTTCCGCTTGAAGCTTCATTTGGTTTCAAAGTCGTTAAAGTTAATGTAAGTATATATTCACTTTCTGATACAAAATTGTTAATAAATAAAAAAAATCTTATTCATCATTATTCACACACACACAAACAGGCAAAAGATGCTGACATTGGTCTTAATTCAGCAATTCGTTATGAATTATTATCTCGTGGTGATGATTCACATACAAAATTCTATATCGATCCGATTAGTGGTGATATTCGATCAATGGTTACATTCAATTTGGATGGTGGTAAAATGTATGGTTTCGATGTGAAAGCCACCGATTGTGAAGGTAGTGAAAATGGTAATTCAGCTACAACCACTGTATTTGTAAGTGATAATATATTGTATTGATGTTTTCGTTTTTTTTTGGATTGATTTTTTTTCATCAATTTTTGTTGATTTATTTTGCCAGATTCATGTTTTACCTGAAACGAAAATGATTCTATTCGTAGCGGATAGAGAACCAATTATGATTGAGAAAAAATATCCAGAAATTATCAACTACTTGAGTAATACGACGGATTTTGATGTAAAATTAGCAAAACTTGGTCCACATTTAGAAGGTGATATACAGGAAACACATTCTACCGATGTTTTTCTTTATGCTGTCAATAAAGATAATAATGAAATTGTCGATACTGAAACACTTCTTGAGTAAGTATTTTTTTTTATTGATTATCGTTGAAAATTTTTTATTCCAATTCTTATCATTATTGTTTTAGTGTCTTTCGTAAAAATTCTCAACAAATTGTCGAAAATTTACGTTCATTTCGAATTCGCCGGATACAGGGTGTTACTGTGCAGGAAAAAATAAGTCAAATGGGTGCCACTGAAATCGCTATCATTGCATTGTCTTCCGTCATTTTTCTGGGCACAGTATTGGCTATAGCTTTACTTTGTTCATCTTGTAAAGAAAGGTTACTATCACGACTTTATATATAGTGAAAGATTTTATAATTATGAAAAATTTATTTTCAATAGAAAAATTCGTCAACGACAAACAACATGGGAACAACAAAATTTGTATAATATTAAAAATCCTTTGATGGCTGGTCCAAAATCCATTTATGGTAGTCGTGGTATACCGGTTGGAAATATTTCCAATTATTCTTGTGAAGGTTTTGGGTATGTTTTTTTTCTGTTTATGTTTGGCTTCGTTTTCCTTAATTGTTGTTGTTTTTTCCTTCCTTAGAAATGGTGATTATATGGAAAGTATGAATTCTTTCAAACGAAATGGAAGCATTTTGGATGGCCGTTCAGCTCATACAGAAATATCAGCCAAAAGTCGTCAAGTATCACCACCGGATGGTGCATCGGCTTTAAATCCACCACGTAGTCCTCCATATTCGGAAAGATATGCTAAAACTAATTTAACAATGGCTGTCCATGATTCAAACAATGATTGGTATGATGTGTTACAATTCACGTTTTAAATTCTATTCAAATTTTTTTTCCATTTTTAGGTCCGGATATTCACGTGGATCTGGCCGATCTAGAAATTCATTTAGTGGAACAAGTTGGTCATCTCGAAAATCAAAAAATTCTGATCGTCATTAATCAATCGGACTTGAACACAAATCGTTATGCTCAAATTAGTCCATAAACTTGATTTTTTTTTCATTTATTTATTTAATACAATTTATGTGAACATATGAACAGATTATTTGTTTGTTTGTTTTTTCGGTCGAAAACATATACCTTGCAGGCGGCTGCTGGAAATATGTGTTGCCCTTTATTATTATTATTTTTTTGTATTTAGATTTAAAAAGAAAAATAGAGATTTTTTTTTTACTTTCATTTGTTTTTTGTTAAATACAAATTTGTGCATTATTCACGTATATATTTGTCGCGTCAGTACCGATTTTTGTGTGTGTGTATGTGTGTGTTTATGGGCATTTGCATTGTCACACCACAACCATAGTAAATAGATCGTCACCGAAAATGTTGAAAAAGGAAAACTTTAACTATTACACATAGCTTGGTGGTAAAGTTCAAGATATTTCTATATTCATTTTTAAGCATATATAAAAGGAAAATTGTAATTTTGTTTATTAATGCTGATTTGTCATCTATAACAAATGCTTCGTTATTTAAATAAAACATATTTTTGAACAGAAAACAAGATGGATTATTATTATGAATCATCAACAGTGAAGGACAAAACGTTTAAATGGTTATTCAACAATCCTGATTATCACGATATTCAATTTATAATCGGTGAGAAACGTATTTATGGAAATAAAAATTATCCCAGATATGCATCTGAATACTTTGCCAAATATTTATCTGAATCACCAGGTAAAGACTGCAGTATGAACATCGACGATTATTGTTATGAAACATACTATGCATACCTCCGAATGCTACATGATGATTACATCAAAATTGACTCAACTAACATTGCCGAACTGACTAAACTGGCTTATTCTCATGATGAAAAACAATTGATGATTTATTGCAAGAATTTCATTCGCCAAATCTTATGCTATCAAAATCGAAACAAATATCTGCCATTGATTCGTAACTATGATTTGGATGGTTTTGATGATCAAATTCAAAGCATTTTGGAGCCATTTGAAAATTCTTGATTTTTTTACTTAAATTTGCTCATTTCTATTTGTTTTTTCATTTCATGTGATTTTCAGTTAATCATATTTACAGGATCATTTTTTATTTTTTCTTGACGCTGTGATAATTTCAAAATTGACAATAAAATAAAAACTCAAAATTTACACCATATCTTTAATTTGAAATTTTTCAACTTTCCACTTTTGAAAAATTAATTTAAAAAAAATATATAAAATAGAGGTGTGATTCAACGAATTAACGATAAAATTTGACATAAATAATCAGATAAATAATTTTTATAGCGGAAATAAGTTAGGCATATCAACTACGTAAAATTTACGTAGGTTACCTTTCCCGCAATATCGATAAGGTTACCTTTCTAAGGTTAATCATGTATTCGAAATTAACGATAAAAATAAATAAATTCTGCAATCAATGATTATTGATCAATTTCAATTTATTTTAAAATTTTTTCATTTTTTTAATAAAAATAAATCGATTTTAAAAGACTGGACAAAAATGAAACAAAGAAAGAAAAAAAAAATCGATGATATTGATCCAAAAAAAAACCTATAACAGAAAACAATGATGACAATAGAAGATGAAAAGCACATGGAAAATATAAAAGTTATATGGTACAATATCAAAATCCGCCATATCATAAAAATACCGACGTAAATGAATAAATGACATTGCAATACTTTTGCCCACCTGTTGTTATCATCGAAGCACTCAACATGATTGATCTCAGAAGAAACATGAGTGTGTGTGTTTGTGTTTATGAGCATTCCATTTTCACACCACAACCATGGTAAATAGATACTAAGAATAAGGAGAAAAGATTGGCAGAATGTCCCAAATGAATTATATTCGACAGGTTTTTATCTCTTTTTATTATTCACTACAACAACATTCTTCCAGTGTTTTCAATTTTTAAGTATAAATAATCGTGAAAATGTGGCCAATTTGTCGAATTTTCAATTTTCAAATCGTCATATTTTGCACGTTTCAAATATCCAGAATTCATCGTCACAGAAGACAAAATGACAAGATCACCGGATTCCAATGTGGACATAAGGTTATTTAAAAATATTTTTGATTCAATCGAACCAGAATTCCTTCATTCCATTGTTTCACTTGTCAGTGTGTTATATAAGAATGAAAATTTTCTAATGATGACCGAAAATGCAACATATGCTTATGGTCATCTAATATGTCTGAGTTTATCGTTGAAAAATGATCCGAAGCAACCACAACTGATTCCCATTCTGAATGACAAAAAAATTCAACAAGTGGATTATGGCCGAGATTTCGTTGCCATTCTAACTAATGATGGGCAAGTTTATATTGCGACCTTTCAATCACAATGGAAAACGAATAAAACTTTGAAATTAATCAACACAAATAATGATCAATTTAAAATGATTGCTTGTGGATTTAATCGTTTACTATTGCTACGACAAGATGGTATTGTCTTCTCTATTGGTGGTAATTCATCATATGAAACTATGGTCAACATTGGTCTACAAAATGTCGAACTCATAGCTAGTGGATGGAACCATTTTTTTGCAATGAAGAATACAAAACAAATTTATTCCTGGGGGTCAAATTTCCATGGTCAATTAGGTATTGCTGATGTGAATGAGCAAGAAAAACCATACTCTATTTATAGTAATTATAATTATGAACTTCGTTATCATCATCATAATTATAACGTCAATGTGCCCGAATACTGCATAGATGTTGTGGCTGGATTTTCACATTCATTATTTTTATTCTCAAACGGTAATCTTTTGGCATGTGGTCAAAATTATCAAGGACAACTTGGTCTTGGTGATAATAATAATCGATCAACGCTAGTAAAAATACCGATTGAAAATGTAAAAAAAGTAACTAGTGAGAAATTCAATAATTTTTCATTTGCCTTTGATGGATCATCATATTATGCATGGGGTTCGACCAAATATGGAGAATGGCAATCACCCAGAAAATTGGATGGTCATCTGAAATCATTTGCTGCTGCATCATCATTAATGCTAGATAGATCCATTACGTTTGGATTAACATCAATCAAATATGATTCTGAATCCATTGAATTACCATCAAAAGTTAAGAAAGCAACCAAATGGCTGTTCAATAATCCTGATAATTATGACTTTGAATTCATAATCGGTGATAAACGAATAGTTGTACGTAAAGATTATCTTAAATCTGAATCAAAATTTTTTCGAAAAATGTTATCTGGTGAATGGAGTGAAAAAAATCAGATAATCATCAATGATTACAGCTATGATTCTTACTATGCTTTTCTGCGTATGTTACACGATGATTACATCGAAATCAATTCTGAAAATATTGCCGAATTAATCCATATGGCTGATTATTATTGTGAAGATCAATTAATGAAACATTGTAAAATATTCCTTCGAGATGCTATTAAAAAACACTCAAAATATCAATCATTGATTATCGAATATAATTTGGTTGGTTTGTAGGATCAAATTCGTCGATTAATTAACCACAAGTGTCTAAAAATTGTCCTTTTATTAATTAACTTTTCTATAATTTCTTTTGATGAATAAAATGTTTGGTATAATATGAATAAATTACAAATAAATGATAATTTACCATTTTTAATAATAAATAAAATGAAAATATTTTCAAATTTCAAATTCATATTCGATTTTTACCAACAACAACAACAGTATACGTATTCGATGAACGTATCGAAAATCATGCATGTTTCGTCAGTTATACGGAAAGAACGGAAAAATCGTTTTCCTTTTTGTCATTGATGAACGCATTTTTTAATTTCACATTCAAATTTTCTCGTTTAAGTATTGTATTTATTTATCGATTTCAATTCATTGATCCGATAGATTATATTGAAAAAAAAATATTTGACTCAACTATAGTCATAGATTGCGTTTAAGTTCGAACGCTTTCATCAATTGAACAAACGTTCAATTTCAACTTGGAAAAATATGAAAAATCCATCATATTTGATCCAAAGAAAATTGGCTTTAACATTATTTAAAGAAAAATTTTTCGAGAAGAAATATATTCGGAAAAAATGTATTTATTCATATTAAATTTTACAACCCTATTGTTCTAATAAATCATTTTTCTACATTTATTCCGTGCTAAAATAATGGCAACACCGCCGGATACATTTATCATTCATCATTCATCATCGTCACAGAAAATAAAATGGCAAGATCACCGGTTTCCAATGTGGACATAAAGTTATTTAAAAATATTTTCGATTCAATCGACCCATAATTCCTTCATTCCATCGTTTCACTTGTCAGTGTGTTATATAAGAAACATAATTTTCTAATGATGACCGAAAATGCAACATATGCTTATGGTCATCTAATCAGTCTTTTCAATTGTAAATTCCATCGAATCGATCAAGAATTCGTCGCTCGACTCGATTCGATTGTTGCCATCGTCAGTGTAGCGAATTGCAGAACAATTTTTATCCCTTAGCACTCGGACAGAAAAATCCGAGTTCTATTTTAGAACTTACAATGTCCCCTCTACGGGGACATCCGAGTGCAAAGGGTTATATTACTGACAAATGAATGCTACTTATGGTGAATGGATTTCATTACAACATGATGAAAGATGGCCGCAACAGATTTTTTGATTTTTGTTGTAGTTTGCAAACGAAACAAACAATTTAATTTAATTATTATTAAATTAATGATCTTGTTTTATATAAATACGAAATTAGTTTAATAATTTTGATTTTATTCTAATTAAAAGTTGCTTTTGTATTATGGCTATTATTTGTGTTATAATTTATTCATCGAAATTTTTATAATTCGAACTTATTAAGAAATGCATAATATATAGTCATCAGGTTAAACTTTTGAACGAAACTAAAAAAAAAAAAATGCAAAACGCGCATGCCCTTAACGGAAATCTTGAGCAAATTCAGAGCGAAAAAATTTTTTGAGCTACTTTTTTTCTTAAAAAAAAATCTACTTTTGGGCTATTTTAGTTTCTGCAGCAGCAAAATATCATATTTGTAGCCTACCAATTTTTCTATGGGATGGCAAAATAAAATTATTCACACACGCAGGAATTTTGTTCTAATAGTGATAGTGTATTGTAGTGTGGTGATCAAAACTAGAAATAATGTTAGAGACAATAAAACCATATATATTCTATATCTATCGATTGTCATGAATTCAACCGATTCCGGTTTTTGGAATTGATGATGCGATTTCATACACACACCACACACACACACACACGGGAACATAGTTACTGTCCTTGGAATATAAATTGATGGTGATGGGTATATACTATATAGGAATACGAACGAAACAAAAATGTAGGCCACAAGGCTTTTTTTTTCACTTTAGTTTCACTTGTGTTTTGTTTTTCAATGACATTCATATTCCATCCAGAAAGATAGATAGATTCCGTGTGTATAATGCAGTAGACGAGAAGAAAGAATAGGCGTCTGCCTGGTTCATAATCATCATCATCATCATACAGAATTTAGCCGAGTGACCGAATTGCCATTTCCCTAAAGTTCTAAAATAAAATATGGTCAGACATGCGTATTCAAATGTTTGAATGATGTGTTTATGATATTATTACGTTATCACGCCACCACAATGTTTTTATTTATTATTATTCACCATTTTTGACCATTTTATTAAACAGTGTGGCTGTTGATGTTTGGATGTCAATTTTTTTTTTTGATCATATTCGTTTTTATTAGATCAAGATTCAATCTGAAGATTTTTGAATGATCAAAAATTTTATATTTGTTTGTGTGAATTTTTGTGTACAATGTGGGTGTGTATGTGACATTGAGAGAAAAAAAAATCATCACTGGCTTGGAACCAACCAATTTAACCATCTGGATTAAGAATTTTTTTTTCGTTTGTTTGGCAAAGTATTGTTTTTTTTTTGTTGATGATTTGTGGTGGTGGTGGCGGTGTTTTTGTTGTTGTTGTTGTTGTTGTTGTTGTTGTTGTTGCCAGGATCCGATGATGATCATAGTCGTGAATGGCATAGCGTTTTAGTGTTCAAAACAAAGTGTTTTTCAGTTTTACTCAGACTCTTTTTTTATTTTTAGATCATCATCATCATCATCAAATGAACGAATGATATATTTGTGTTGTTGTTGCCATAGAATAAACTCAAAACAATCGCTCAATTGTCATTGTTGCCGTTGTTGTTGTTGTTGTTGGTGGTGGTGGTGGTGATGATGATGGTGTGTTGGTGACATTCAAATGTCAAGTAGTCAAAAAAAAAAAATAAATAAATCGAACCATAGTGTGTGTGTGTGTGTGTTTTTTGAATAGATTCGAATTCGATTCTTTTTTCTAATAGATGTCCATTGGCTATTTTGATCTAGTGAATTTGTTCTATATTGGTCACCATGAATGACGAGATTCAAGTGGCACTCAATTTTCTCATATCGTTCCTTTATAACAAATTACCTCGTCGACGTGTTAATCAATTTGGTGAAGAATTGGAATTGATCATAAGGAATCGATTCGATGGCCATTGGTATCCGGATGAGCCATCAAAAGGTTCAGCATATCGTTGTATACATTGTAATCCTCAACTTGATTCATCATTGTTCCGTGAAGCTGCTCACAATAGTGGCCTCAATCTTCAGGATGTCCAACAAAATCTTCCCGTTGAATTAAGTATCTGGATTGATCCGGGTGAAGTTTCCTATCGAATTAGTGAAAAAGGCCCAGTCAATATACTGTATAGCGTGAAAAGAGGTGGCGGATCTTCCGTTCAACAGACTAACGGTTTGAATCCGGAAGCTCAATGTTTTCAGCCAGAATCGCTATACTTGGAAAGCAGATCGATGGTCAATCAACACCACCATCAACAGCAACAACAACAACAACAACAACAACAGCAGCAGCAGCAGCCCAATAACAAGAATGAAGCGATCACATTTACAACGGCAGCATTCGCTGCCACAAAATTTGGCTCAACTAAACCTAAAGTTTCAATTATGAACAAAAAACAATTCCAACAGAATCGTATTCTGCCCACCGATGGTCAAACGACTAAATTCATGGCCACTTCCCGCAAGCTACAACATTTCAAACCAATTTCACGCACCAATTCTTTTAACAGCAATAATGGTCAGCCATTTCCTCATCACTGCCAACCACTATTATCCAACTGCCAAAATGGCCAGCCACAACAAATCATGGACAACCAAAAACAACAACAACAACAACAATATCAGCAACAGCAACAGCAGCAGCAAAAGATGCGTCAATTGATACGATGGAATAACGGAATAAAGTCTGGTTTCGATCGTGATCATCATCAGCCTTCGATGGCTATGGCTTTGTTCGAGCAACAATCTGCTTCTGCAGAATTTCCTGCATCACAAACACACCACCAAATGAACAATGTAAACTCATTTGATGTCTTGCACAATGGCGAATCAAATATGACCTGGAACACGAATCAACAACCTGGTTTTCAGCGATCAATCTCGCTATTAGATAATGGAAACGTAGACAATGGTAATGGTGGTGGTGGTGGCTTCTTGCTAGACACTTTTATGTCCGATAAATTACTACGTGAAATTTTCGAAATGGGTGATGGTGACGATCAAATCAACGATTCAAACGATGATAACCTTATGATGATGTTTAGTAACACCAGCAACAACAACCATAACAACAATCAATCACCACCAGAATTAATTTCTCCATCATCACTGGAAACAATATTACCACCATTACCAAAACAATTATCATCATGTTGGTCATCATCATCATCATCATCATCGACAACATCAACATCATCAGGTGTAACAGCTATCATGAACACATCATCATCATCATCACCACCGCCACCACCAACATCATTGCTCAACATATTGAGCGAATTTGATAATCTAAGTCTTAATTCAACAAGCGAATCATCATCATCATCGATTGGTTCGATTGCATCATATGTGCAATAAAATAATAATAAATAATATCGTAGAATATTGAAGCAAAACAAAAGTGGTTTTTATTTTCATTTTTATCATTTTTATTTTTTTATACATTTTCAATTCATAATTATTGATTATTGACAAATATAACCAATTGATTATCGTCGATTATTTACTATTTGATTATCAATCTAATTATATTATATTACTATTCTATATATTTATTTGTGTATTTTCAAATTGTTTTCTAAATTAATTAATCAATCAATTATCAATTATTATATATTCGAATGTTATTTCAATTCATCATCATCATTATATCGATGATCGATGATCGATTGATTTTATTTTTCACAACAACAACAACAATTCAGTGCTAATAGGATTTTTTTTTCTCATTTTTATCAAAACCAATTTTATCATTCATCATCGTCATTATTTTTCTACACAAACACACACACACACACACCTACACCAATTGATTGAGCTGTATGATTGTTGTTTGCAATTTATTTATCGATATCTATTAATCTATAATTTGTTTTAATTGTTATCATTTTTTTTTGAATTAAATTAATAAACCATTTCTTTTTTGATGATGCTTATGATTTTCTTCTTTTTTTTTGCATCACCATCGATTATATCGAAACAATCGATTCTCTTGACACACACATATATATAAAGCTTGTTGTTTGATTCTATTATTATTATATACCATACCATCTTTCATATTTCATTCATTCACTCATTTACTCACTCAAAAAAAAATTGCCATGGCCATTGCACATTCGTCTTGTGATGATTTGTGGTAAAATTTTTTGTTTGTTTGTTTGTTTTGTTGTTAGCTTTTAATTGGCATTGAACCATCATCTTCTTTATCATCAACATTGTTTATTTGTTTTTGTTGTTGTTGTTGTCAATGAATGCCGGAATAGAATGTGGCCATTCCCTATCATCATGGTTTAAATAGTTTTTTTTGTTGCCGAATCCAATGTAACGCGATAAAATATATCCTTATAATAATAATCAATTTGAAATTCGATTATCCATTCGTCTGGGTAAGTCAACTATATTCCTACGTATACAATTAATCGTGTCGATTTGGTTCATTCGGTGTTTTAACTCATTGATGCCAAGAATCATGTCGATGGTGGTGGTGGTGGTAGCGTTGCATTCGTAATGTGAAAATCATATGCATCAAAAAAAAGTTATGATCTTATTTTATATGAAACAAACACCGTGTGTGTGTGTCTATTTATATAACGATTATGGCCGATGCCAACACTTAAGCGTTTGGGCGTAGAATGTATGATGGCAGCAAATCGGTATTTGATTCTCGATTCTAGCAAGGAATGTGTTTTTTTTGTGGAACCGATTTGTGATCGATTCCACATGTTGTTCGACATGAATTCTTGATTCTGATCAAAGTACAGCACACATACACACACACACATTGCCCTGTGTGTGTGTGTGTATGTATGCAGGCAATGTTCATGATATTCGAGCCAAATGGCTTACCAGGTTGTCGAGTTTTATGGGCTTGATGCCAAGTGAGTGATGGAATCAAGTTAAGCTAGTCGGTTATCATGATCGTCATCGACCGAAAACATGAAAAACATTGCTTACCTAGTGTGTACATCCATCCGGCTGCCAACATCACAAACAAGAATTGCTTGCCTGACTGCCTATGATGGCTGACTAAAAGAATTCTTGATTCTCAAAAAAAAAAAAAAAAAAACAAACAGCCACTATTCACAAACATTTCTTTTGGCTGTTTGTGTTTGAGTTAGTCTTGATGAGCTTATACCGAATTCAACTGACCAATTTCTTTCCATTATCATTATAGAATTTTTCGATTGCTCACAACCATGATGAATCAGCAACCAGAAATGGTGGTCGATCAGCCGATTTCGTCTGCCAACGAACAGCCCAATATGTCACCACAATCGGTCGTCGATTCTGCTTCCATCACCCATAGTGCTATGACCAAGAATAAAAAATCATTGAAGCTCAAATTGTTGATGCGACGTCCGATCGATGTACTAGTTGATCAGGGAATTCTGCCTCGTAAGTCATCGTTAAATGTTTCTATTGCCTATTGATTTGTTTTTTTTCCGTATTGCAGCACCTAAATCATCACCTGCATTCTATGAGCAGAAACAACGTCTGGAACGGGCCAAAACTGGTGACTACCTAAAACACAAGATTCAGAGACGACCACAAAGAGATGAACTTGTGCAACAGCATATTCTTGAACAGGAAGTATTCGACCCTTCTTATTACGAACAAGAACGTAAACTTAAACGGGCTAGACTAGCTGACGATCTCAATGAACGGCTTTCGCATCGTCCAGGCCCACTTGAGCTAATCAAAGGCAACATTCTTCATGCTGATTTATCGTTAGAACAAGCAATCAAAGAAGGACAGATTACTTTTAAGAAAACCTGTGAAGGTGAAATCATTAAGAATCCACCCAAACGATTCGTATTCGAAGAGGAAAGTAGTTCAGATTCTTCGACACCTTCTCCCTCACTCAACATTAATCAGCAGTGCAATCGTTTGACCAGCGATCCATTCATCTTGTCAAGCACGGCTCCATCTTCTAGTCTTGTGTCAATACCGGCGATCCAAACAGAACCACCACCCACAACCGTATCATATATTGTGACCACAAACATATTGCCTCCATCACAACCATCAAATTCTACAGTTTTCATAACCACGAATCCGACCACAGCAGCTCATAGTCTGGTTCCATCGAAGAACGTCGCTAGTCTTCAGCCGCCACAGGTATTATCTACAGCCACTATTAATAGTGGACAAAACTTTGTCAAACCAGCCCAGCAATTAATCAAAAGTATTCATCAACCTGAAACAAACGCTCAACTCTCTCAACCAAAATCCAAATCCAAAAAAGTTAAATCGAAAACGACGCCCAAAACTCGTGTCATTAAATTTCATGAGTATACTGGACCACCGAGTGCAAATAGCGGTCGTGCCAAAATTCAGACAGGTTGGACATTAAATCCAACTTCAACTGAAACATCTTACGAATTGCTACTTAAGCAGCAGCAATTGATTCTTCAGTGGCAGCTCGAGTCTCAACAACAACAACAACAACAGAATTCAACGAATCAACAACCGATTCCAGCCCCCAAGGTATGTGTTGAATTGTTCTGTAAAAGATTCGATGTTAACAAGTTCTATCTGCTGTAATACAGAATGACCACGATAAACCCAATAGTCCACACAAAACTGCACAAGTTGCCTTGTTTGATTTTACCGATCCAAACATTGTGATGTCCGATGTTGCCCACGGCCAGCCCAATGACTTGAAGACCAATGTCCAGAAGTCACAAAATGGAGATCGAGCTACCAAGATGAAAAATAACGATTCAAATGGACAATCGCAACATCGACAGCAGCAGCCGCAACAACAACAACAACAGCGAACCAGCCCGATCAAAAGTGCCAACATGTCAAATGTGAAAAAAATCATTTCGAAATTGGAGGACATGAAAGTAAGCGACCTAAAGGCAGAGTTGAAGAAACGTAACCTGCCCGTTTCAGGGGCCAAACAACAATTGATCGAAAGACTTAAACCGTTTTCTGATTCTGTTGTTGTCAACATTTTAGCCAATGCTAATCAAGAAACGTTGAACATAATGTCGACAAAAAACTCAACACAGCCTTTCATCTACCAGCAGAATGTTGGTATAAGCCAACCTCTACAACAACCAACAGCCAGAGACTTTGTTTTGCTTGCAACGACCAATCCTGGTAACAATGGTCTCAGCGAGCCGGTCACCATATTGAACGCTCCATCGTCCAACATCACAATGGACGGTACAACTACTTTGACTATTCCGATCGGTCAAACTGCATTTATTCCGACAGCCCAATATCAGTTACTTCCGTCTAATGCGGCCAATTCTAATCCCATTGATGACGGAAAGTATCGTGTGAATCCTGCGTCAACGACCATTCAATTGCCCAATAATTTCCTGATTAGTGGACCAGGCAGTCAGACGGTGAATGATTCAAATACGATGACCTTTTTAACATCCCCTCCAAGAACGATTCAGCTGACACAACTTGCCGATACGTCGTCATTGAATTTCGGTCAGACTATCGTGCCAACGAACACGGCCAAGTTGGTGAATATCGGCCAAAACAATACCAATCCTCTGTTTCACCAACTTTTACTCTATCCTCCTGCAACCACCACCATTATCAACTCTAACACTGAGCTTCGACAACAACAAACTCAACCTCATCGTTCAAATTCATTGCCTGCCTCTTCTTTGCATTCGCTCCAAAGGTAGAATATTCTTTGTATTTGCATAAACTAATTGTTTCTATTTTTTTTCCAAGGAACACATCTTTACCTTTGATCATCAATCAAATGCCATTCGATTCAAACGCCAACATCAAGCAGGTGGTTAAACATAATAACAAATCGATACCTGTTGCAAAGAGTTCCAGTAATGACAATTTTCTCTTCAAGTTACCAATGCCAGCTATCGATCCACAGCCCATAAAACACAGCGATCTGAATGGTAAAGAACGATCGTCTGCATACAAATCTCTGGAAAGAATCACGCCTGCCACACCTGCACCATCTAATCAAATGATGGACACAGTTCCAGTTCTGTCAAATACCAAAAGTTCTGATCAACATAAACAAATTGATCCTGTCCACACTACCAGTACAAATCCACCACCAGCTCAACAGCCACAGCCAGATTCGACTTCTAATATTGATTTCGATGATTTTATCCTCAACTTTGATGACCTCAATGGCTTGGACGATGTTCCACCACCGCCCAAGTCTATCAACACGAATGATAAATCAGTGACAACTAACACCAGAGACGATGGCATCATTGATTTCAACGACAATTGGCTACTTTCTGATTACAGTTTTTCGACGTCCGACGATTCCTATATGCAACCATCAGGAAAGACCATGAACCAGATGACTGATGTGACGATGGATTCTACATCTACCGATCAGATGTTATTTGAACAGATCCTTGATATAGAGCCAACACAACAACAGCAGCACAATTCGAACAATGTCAATGTTAATTCACATTCTAATATGGCCTTCAATATGGACCAAAGTCTGGACGATTATACCAACAACAACCAGCAGCAGCCAATGATTTCAAATTCAGAATATCAATTATACAATTATCCTCCTAATCCATTGCAACATTCATCGACCTCGTCATCAGCAACATCAACCTCTTCCTGTTCGACAACAGCAGGTTTGGTAGGCGGCAGCCATCCGTTATCTTCTGCCGATCACTTTGGTGATCTTTTTTTCAGCAACAATGGTGATGATCTGAACAAATCATTGGATTTTTCCTGTTCGCTTTTTGAAAACAATAATGGCAGAATAGATTTTGCCACCTGAATTGTGCAATATTTATTATGGTCCATCTCTGGAATCGTTTTTTTTTCATTCCCGCATGTTGTTGTCAGGTTCTGTAGTTTTGTATTTTTCATTTTGAATTAATCTATCTACTGGATCGACATATGTGGACCACACCCTTAATGTTCATGTTGCATACACCATACATACATGAATGAATGGCATTTATCATGGCCAATGATTAGATATGCGATTGATATTGGATCAAGCTCATTGAAGAGCGTTTGTTTTTTTTTTTTTGCTTGTCGATTTGTTGTGAATCATTTGAAATAAAAATTTTATTTGCCTAGTCTCTCATTTGTCATGGCTGCATTTGAATCGCAATGCAAATATCTTTTAAATTCGCTCGATACAAATATTCGAGATCATCTGACCGGTCTGGCCAGAACTGATCCTAGCTTACAGATTGTACCCAACGTTGATGCAATTGTCCGTAAAGATGTGGCCCAATTAAAAGGCCGTGTTTTACTGGTTAGTGGCGGTAAGTGGATTTAGAGGTTACGATTAATGTCAAATAATGTGTTTGTCATCGGTTGCAGGTGGTGCAGGTCATGAACCAATGTTTGCCGGTTTTGTTGGTACTAAACAGCTGACAGCTGCTGTATCTGGTTCGTATTTTGCATCTCCATCGGCAGGTGCCATCATGAGACTGGTTGAACAGATTGCAGGTCCAGACTCGTCCATTTTATTTATTCAAGCCAATTACACGGGTGATAGACTAAATTTTGGCCTTGCTATTGAATATCTTCGGCTTCATGGTTATAAAAATTTGGGTTCATTTGTTTTCGGTGATGATCTAGCTCCGTTCGTAACTGGTGGTTTATGTGGTGAAGACTATCAAATCAAAAGAAGAGGATTGGCTGGTATAATTTTCGTACATCGTATCGCTGGAGTTTTGTCTGAACGTGGCCAAAGTTTGTCACAGATCTTAGACTATCTACAACGGATTTCTCGTTTGATCTATACATTCTCGGTCAGTTTGAGTGCCGCCGACATTGTAGGACATGGTGCATCGTTTCGTTTGCCCAATGATCAAATGGAACTTGGCCTAGGCGTTCATGGTGAATCAGGTGTTCGACGTAGTCGGCTATTGTCCACTCGTGAAACAGTTTCCTTGATGTTGGATGAATTGATTGGTCATTTGGACGGTGATGGTATCTTAGAACGATATCAGCGACGAATTGTTGTTCTAGTAAACAATTTGGGTGGTTTGATTCCAATGGAAATGAATATCATTGTGAACGAAGTTATTGAACAACTACAAGGACAACGAAATGTCAACATTGAACGATTCTATTCAGGCAGTCTGTTCACATCGTTCAATATGAAAGGTTTTTCTCTTACCATTTTTCTAGTGGATGGTGACGATATTCTTGAAATTCTGGATGAATTTGATAAAACAGCCAAACAAATGCATGTTACAAATACTGATTTCATTTATAAATCCGAACCTGTATTCTCGATGGCTAAAGCATCCAATGAATTACAAAATCATGGTCGATTATTTCGGGATATTTGTTCATCAGAAACATATGGAAAATGTTTAAAAAATGCTTGTCAAGCAATTGTAAGAGCTAAAAATTGATTGATTTATTGTTTGTGTGTGTGACCCCCAAGATTTTAATCATTCGATTTTCCACTGTAAACAGATTGACAATGAAAATTTTCTTAATCGTTTAGATGAAACGGTAGGCGATTCAGATTGTGGTTCAACATTGGCATCAATTGCTCGATTAATACTCGATCAATTCAATTTAAATTGTAAGTTTCAATGTTCTAGAAAAGCAAAAAACTATCTAGATACTAATTCATTTCATACACCACCACCACCACCAAGTGTTACCACCTACATTCGGTACAATATCTCAATTATTAATAAATGGCCAAATTGGTGGTACAAGTGGAGCAATTTATAGCATACTATTCACCGCTGCACATCATTTTGTCCATCAAATTGATGATGATTTCGATGAAAATCAAACTATTTCACCACTACAACGAACAGCTGAGACATTTTGGCTTCGATTACTTGAATATTGTTTACAACGAATTAGTACTTATGGTGGTGCTAGAATTAACGATAGATCAATGATCGGTAAGTTCTTATAGTATACTAATCACATTCACTCAAAGCTAATTGTTTTACCATCACATTTGGGCTCATTTTTTGCATTTTTCATTTGGTGAATTGATGATGATGATGATGATTGGAATCTTCTTTTGTCTAATTTTGATAACTTGATAATGATGGAAATGGCTCAAAGTTTTTTTTTTAAAAAAACTAAATAAGGAAAATGACTTGAAAAAGAATGAACGATCCTAGTTGTGATAGATTCATAGGCCTGATTCGTAATTCTTTTTTTTTTTGCCCGTGTGATGATCTCAATTTAAAAAAAAGTTTGAAATTTTCGTTAGTTTTTTTTTTCGTTAACAAATTTCATTTCGTTCGACTCAATTTAACGAGCTCGCGCTAATTCTGATGATGATATGAGCGACGAAACACACGAAAAAAAAAATTCATTGGAATAAAAGGAGTGAATGAATGAATGAATTAAATGAGGATAAGTATAGTAAGGGCAAATCATTCATGCAAATCGAACCAAAAAAAAAAAAAAAAAACTTGGCCATCTTTTTTCTTCTAATTTTCCTATACACTATACACGCGACATTCCAAACATTATGCACGCGTGCGACCCTTTTTTGCATCGAGAATTTTATGAAATTCGATGCAAATTATTTTAAATATATAAATGATGATCACATCACGTCATTGAAAGCTAATACTAATGCTGATGAGTCTTGGAATTTTTTTTTTCGTTTTTTTTTTGTTTTTAATCTCAATTCGATTTTGATTGACGGGCCAAAGAATGAAAAAAAAAGAATCGATGATATGATCCAGGCCAAATGTGTGTGTATGTGTGTGTGTGTGTGTGGAAGCCATCACCATGAATATCATGATCGTTTAATTTAACTAATGTCACTCTGTTTTCCGTTTTTTTTTTTTTACTTTATAGATGGTCTCTATGGAATCATTGTTGGTCTTAAACAATGTATCGATGATGATGATGATGATGATCATGATCGAGATCAATATGATAATGAACAACAATTGGCCACATCTATTATTATTGTGGCTGAATCAACTTGGCATCAAGCAAGTAAGTATTTTTATTCGAAATCATATTTTTCAATTTTTCGATTTTTTTTTTGTTGTTTTCGTTTTGTGCAATTTACACATACACACACACACACACATACACGAACACGAATTCAATTAGCCTATTTTTATATTGTTTTTGAAAAAAAACAATTGGTGATTGTCTTGAATGATGAGTATCAGTGATCTGTATGATCGAATGGTGATGATGATGGGTGCCTTGGTGAATCTTTTTATTTCTCTCTCTCACTCTATCCCTTGGGATATAGACATAGACAGTCATTGATAAGACTTTTTGTTGAATAGTGCAAATGGGAATTGATTCATCCATATATGGATGGAAACTTACATCCCTGCAGTCACAATTGTAACAATTCTGTGGAAAATTTTGTCTTTATTTTCATTCAATGGCTGCTTGATCAATCAATTTTAGTTGCTGAATGAATGAATATGAATATGATGGTGGTGGTGGCCTTTGCCTTGATCAGAATCATCTATCAATCATGTGATTTATTTTGATTCTCCAATCATCATTAATCATTCCAGATGTTTAATTTTGTTTCGTCCACTATTAACATTATGATTATTTTATTATCCATTTGATTAGAAAAAACCGCATCAATGCAAGCAAAAGTTGGCCGTGCTTCATATGTAAATCAATCATTGGTGATTCAACCGGATGCTGGTGCAATAGCCGTCGCTATTTGGTTACAGGCAATAATCGATACATTAACATATGAATCATCAGGTCACCATCGTATAGATGAACAATTGAAAAAAATTAATCAATCAATCAATCAATCAGTGAATAATTGAACAATAGTATCGTTGTATGAAATTAATTATCTGTAAAAATGATGATTACCAATCAATTCAATTCATTGATTGATTTATTCAATAAAAAAAAAATTTTTTTTTGATTTGAAAATTGACAATTTGCAGCAAGCAACATCATAAAAGATGTGCATGTTCCCGTTTTTTTTTTTTTTTTTTTTTGAGGAATTTTGTGTATGTACAAAGACCGCCTCGATTCTTGTGTGGATAATTAATTAACGGTAAGTGTCGAATTTTTTTTTTTCGTTTCGAAAAAATAATGTTCTTCTCACTATAGTGCACATCCATCTACTTCTAGAGTACACAATGGATTTGAAGGATTCGAGGAAGAGAAGTGGAAAAAAAAATTAGCAAGTCAAATCAACTATAAATAATTGAGAATTGTGAAGAAGAAGAATCGAATCGAACCGAACCGAACCGATCACAGAAACACCAATCAATGATTGAATCTTATTAATTGAATTGCCCTACCCTGTTTTATATCCAACAGCAACCAACAACAACCAGCAACCAACAACCAACAACAAAAAAAAACCGATTGATAGATAACCGAGTTTCCTTTTCCGTCACGAAGGAAAATCCAAATTGTTTTGACAAGTCAATTTATCGCCACTACTATACAAGGTTTTTTTTTATGATTGATCAACCATGATTTTCAACCGATTTGTTAAACTCCCAGCAACCACCACCACCACCAACACATTTTCATATGAACAATGGCCATGTGAATAGCATTGGAATTTTTTTTATTTTATTTTTTGAATAACCAACCAGAATTTTCATCGTTGACGAACAATAACAGCAAAAATTTGCTTTGGTTAGCAAAAAAAAAAAAAAAAAATTTTTTTTGTATGAATGAAGCAAATCCAGAGACTGAACATTGGTTGATTGGTGTGTGTAAGCAGCTGGTCAATATTTATCACAATGATAATAATATAACATCAGTGATAATCATCATTCGATTATGAATGAATCCAGAAAGAAAAAAAAATTTTTTTTTCTCAAGTGTTCAGCCAATAACAACAACAACAAGGTAATCGAAAATTTGAATTTCAATTCAATTCAATTCAATTTTTCTCAGATGAATGACCAGGCATAAAATCATTGTTGTTGTTGTTGTTGTTGTTGTCGTTGCCGCTGTTGTTGTTGTTGTTGTTTGGTGCATCAATGAACATTGAATGAATTTCCAAAACATTCGTTTCTCAACAATTTTTTGAATTCTGTATGGTTGTTTGTTTGCCAAAAAATTTGGTTTAAGAAGAAGAACACGCGACACAACCAACCAACCAAACAAACTAACCAAAACAGCATCTGTATCAATTTGGTGAGAAAATGAGAAAAGTATACTCGAAAAAAAAAATTTGTTTTTACTCGAATAAAACTCTTAGGAAACCCCCTCCAAACACACACACACACACTTACTTTGAATTCATTCACATTTTTTGAATGTGCCTATGATTGTTGTTGTATATGTGTTATATGATTATATGGCCGAATCAGTTTATCATTTTTTTTCGTTCGTTCGTTTAGTTTGTTTCGTTTGGTTGGTTGGTTGGTTGGTTGAAGAAGGACCAAGCCAAGTCAAGCTAACTAACTAGCTGAATGTTTTGATGACGATCATGATGATGATGATGATGGAACGGGCGCGCAGTTTCATTCGATTTGTTTGTGTGTGTATTTATATTGTTGTTGATGCTCGTGGTGAATTTTTATTCATTCTGAGTTGTATGGTGGAGAAATTTTTTTCTTCGTTTTTTTTTTTTTTTGAAATGAACCAAACATAAAAGTTGGCGCGTCTGGTCTTTGGTTCTTTTTTCTTTCTTCTTTTTTTTTGGATGATGATGAAGCCAGCCCACATTTTATACATACACAAATGAGAAGACAAGCCGATAGAAGAATAAGAATAATACATGGATGGCTCGCTTTTTCGGGTTGTCACAATACCAATAACGAGTGAGAAAAAAAAACAGAATCGATCATAATCATCAACAACATCGGTAGTTTGGCCAAGAATTCAATTTCAATTTGTTTCGATCATCATCATCATCATTGAATTGGTTCGATTGCCTGATTCGAATTTCAAATTTTTTGAAAAAAAATTTTTTTTTGTTTTGATCCCAATACTGTCGAAATAGTTTTTCGAACATTTGTGTGTGTGTGTGTTTTATGATTTATGATCATTGACACTGTGTGTGTGCGTATTTGTTGAAACAAATTTTCTTTCTTTTTCTTTTTTTTAAGTAAAAAAAATTAACTTCAATTCGATTTTTTTTTCTTTGAGAGAAAGAAAAACCGGCAACATCATTATCGAATCATTCATCATATTTTAGATTGTCAATTTACAGCAACAACAACCAACAACCATCAATTCAATATAATATAAGTTAGTCAAGTCATTCATTCCAATGTCAACAACATTTGTCATACATGTTGACCACCATCATCATCATCATCATCGATGACCAAAATGACAGCCAACCACTTTTGAGAATTGATTATCATCATCATCATCATCATCGGTTAATGTAAGTATGTCATCATCATCCTGATCATATACATTTTCATTGGAGCTTTCAGTTGTTGCTCAAATATATTCTAATATTCTGTAATCATTTTTTTTCATTCTTTGTCGAAAAAAAGTAGCAGATGTATTTGTATGTGTGTGTGTGTGTGTGTGTGTGTGTGTGTGTGTGTGTGTGTGTGTGTGTGTGTGTGTGTGTGTGTTTGACAAATTCGAATATTTTCATTTTTTTCTGGGCCCAATACTTTTTCACCCATAGACAATAACTGTTCGAGCGTATCATCGATCGATGAAGGTGAACTTGCTTTGCATCACACCAGATATGTAGACAACTATAATCCATGATGATGATGATGATTCAATGATAATGATGATAATGTTTATAAATAGAATGTGAATGTGAATGAATGAATGAATGAATGGATTGCCAATTCAAAAAAAAAAAAGAATTACCCGTCGATTCGTGATGATTGTCTTTGATTCGATTACCCATAACGAATAACGACTCGATTGTCGATGTCAAAATAACAAACAAACAAACAAAAAACAATCCATTTTATCATCATCCCGAAAAAATAATGTCCCTGTCATTTTGAATATATCTCTCTCTCTCTCTCTCTCGCTCTGTGTGTAAATGTGTATGAATCTCTTCCATACACACACACACACACGCCGACATTTCCATTTGAATGTTGATCCATCAAACATCTTTCTATCTTTCACTTTTTTTTGCTTATATTGACTGTCGTTTTTTTTCATTTGAAGACAAACAGAATACCGGATTGTTTTGTTATTTCTGTCTACTACTTGCTTCATACACACACACAATGAATGATTCAAAAATGTCTGATATATCTTTTCTTTGATGTTTCTGTGTCTGTGTTCCATTATTCATATCAATGATAGTTATCTACATTTTTATATGATGATGATGATGTTGATCCAAAGAAGAAAAAGAAAAAAAACGAATCTAAAATGCATATCTAAGCATATGGCCCATGTCCAAAATGTATCTATTATTCAATCATTGATATGGCACCTCATTCAATCTTGAAACGCGGTATTATAATCATCATCATCATCATCATCTATGCAAGTAAATATACAATTTTTTTCCGATGGCAATTCTCTCTATCTCTTTCTTTATATTTGAAGTGTATCAAATCGAGTGGCCCACCACCATCACCACCACCACCACCACCACCACTATCGATTCATTCCCCAATTTTTTCTTTTAATGTAACAAAAAAAAGAGAGAAAGAAAAGACTAATAGTTTCATTTAGAATCTTTGACACCTCTCTCTCTCTCTCTCTCTCTCTTAATCTTTGGCATTAATACATTATTATTATATCACACACACACCATTATATTCCATATTATTCTTGCTTATTTTTGCTTTGATTTGCCCATTGTGTTTCTGTATTATATTTATTTACAATTCATACAATATGTAGCCAGAGCTAGTAGTCAATATATAACATTTTTTTTTCAGTAGCCGTGACCATCACACACATGCTGTTCACACTTTAGTAAATGATGATGATGATGATGATGATGTGTAATCGATGCTTGAATCGATATTCGATATGATCTTTGTTTTGCTTAAATGTATGCTATACAACAACAACAACTGGTGTTGGAGCCTTTCTTTGAGCCCCTTTTTCATTGTCGAAATGAATTTTTTTTGTTCTATTGTTCAAATAAACAAAACAAAACTCATTAATGATTGAGAATTCGATTTATGAATGAATAAATGAAAATTTTGATACAAATACAATGATGATGATGATAATGATGATAAAATGGCAATAGACTATTGATTTATTCATTAACAAAAAAAAATCCATTGATGATGATAATCACAAAAAGAGATAAGCCCTCTAATAATAACGACGATTGACGTATGTCCATCTTTTGGTATAATCATTGATTATTTTGTTTTCATTTCATAGTTGCATAGTTGAAACAAAAAACCAGGCTGTGTCGTTTTGTGTTTGTGTTTTGTACCGGTAAAAGGAAGCCATACAGAATATGGTGGTAATGGTGGTGTTCCATATATACGCTACACACGTTTATATGCAATGTGTCATTGAATGTCATTAATCAAAATACATAGATGCTTGAATAAGATTCTCGTGCATGTATTCATTTCATTCCATAGTAGTGGATAACGCTGAGTCAGATTTTTTTTTGTCAACTTTTTTTGGCATCTTGCAATTTTTATTTTATTTTTAATACTAATGACATTGGATGATGGTGTAAAGTTTTCAATTATAAATTCTATGCTTTTTTTTGTTTTTGGGTAATTCTGGATCATCATTTATAATGATGATGCATGTGTATCGATCATACAACGGCTGGCTTTTCAATCTATAACCAAAAAAAAAGAAAGCTTTGGCTAAAGTTAACCCTTTGGTTATTTTGTTTGTTTTAGCTTTTCGGTTTTTTTTTTGTTGTTCGATCACTGTACTGGACTGAACTGGCCATCTCTCTTTTTTTTGGTTGCCATTCTTGTCAATTTTGTTTTGTTTTGTTTTGTTTTATGATCGGAAATCTTTTTCGACATTTCAAAGACGATCGATATACACAAGGTGCTGGTGCTATTCTTCCGATCACCAGCCAATATCAGACAAAATATTTTTGGGATCGTCATCAATAATGATGATGTCAACCATATTATCAGGGGGGTATATATCGTGGGTATATATGATTCGCATATGAATGAATGCTAGAGATATTGATGAGGATGGCGCGACTTTTTTTTGGTGAAGCATCAATATGAAAACCTAATATAGAGAGAGAGAGTGAGTAAATACCGTTTTTTCCTGTCCACATACAAACGGATTATCGATGGCTTTATTAAATGTTGTTCGACGTTCCGTTCATCATTTTATGAAGGAAATAGCAATGGCCATTATACACTAGAAAGACGACTGCTGGCTGTGACTGTTTGACTGTCGATGATCACTTTGTTCGCACACACACGCACGAGAAAACTGCCTTTCATTTTTTCTTTCTTTTTTTTCACTGCCCAATAAGAATAACCCGAACATTCTGAGTATAGAATAGAATAAATAAATTTGAAACATACACACACACACATACTAAATGCCTGTAACAGAATTGAATGTGAATGTGAAACTCGATTCACAACATTTCAATTTCATTCATTTCATTTCATTGAATGGTGAAACAATAAATAGTTGATGTCAAGTGTGTGTGTGCTATTTCGTTTGGGTTTCGTTTTTCTTTTGGTGGTAAAGTTTCCAATTGCAATCCGAACACACACACACACACAATAGATACTACTAAACACAGCCATTTTTGTACTACCCGCGTTTATGATTATTATATGCCTTCCTGTCACTGAACACACACACACACACCAGGATGTACGTGACCATCACATCTCACCAACCAGCCAACAACGAATGAATGAATGAACAAATTAGTATTCATAGATTGCATCTTTTTTGATAACTTGTGTGTGTGTGTGTGTGTGTGTGTGTGTGTTTTGTGAAATTTCGGGAAACACGTTGTACCCGATGCACATACATAGGGAACGAATTTATTTTCAAAGCTAAATGCAAAAACAATGAACATGATTGCCTTTCCTGCTTGCTGCTTGGACCGATTTTTTTTCATAATGAAATTGAAATCACAAAACAAGACAAGACAAAAAAAAAGATAGATGGATAGATAAACTGGACAGGATGACAATTATTATGAGCAATCATCATCATCATTGAACAATTATTGATGACTATTTGATGTGGTTGGTCAGTGTGGGCGGCGGGATGTGTTTATGTTGTCGACACACACACATTATATTATTATGTTTATGTCGACACATTTCACACCGATTTCAATTTCCATTTCAATCATCATCATCATCATTATCATTATCATTGTCTATCCGTTAGATATTTCTTCGTGACCGAAACCTTATCGTTTTCGATTTCCTATTTTTTTTTCTTGTTTCCAAATTCAAGCTATTCTATTATTATAACCAAAAATAGTTCAATCAATTGAAGAAAAGGGGTCATCAACCAATGGTGGGGAAAAAACAACAAATTCGTGTTTAGAGTATTTAATTTCAATGATGATGATGATGACCATCAGTAACAACAACAGCATTGGCTTCTCTTCCCCCTCCACACCCAAGTCGCCGCTTTTACGACAATTAACAGTGACACATCATTTGGTCAAAAAAAAAAAAAATAAAATAAAAACGAAAATTGCAAAGAAAAATGCTTTAAATGCCCTTTTAAATGGATCACGTTAGCATAGTGTAAGTGTAATCAAAATCATAAACAGCTGAGACATATATTTGTCTTTGGATTTTGGATTTTGGATTTCATTTCATTTAGTTTGTTGTTCATCATCATAACATGGGCCATATTTATCCATTTTAATACTTATTTCTGTCGTCTAAGAATCAATCCTAGAATTCGATATATCGAGAAAAACAAATTTCAACATGACGAAAATGTTGCCGGCTGTTGTGTTATCGTTGTTGTTTGTCTCAAAGTCGGCAAATATAGTAATCGGCCAAATAATAGCTAATCGTAGTCATTTATATAAGTGAAACTTGTACGACCAAATGTCACCATTACTATGAAACTTGTGAACGAACAAATAATCCATAAACACAGAAACAAAGCAAAAAAAAATTATAAAAGTCTTGATCCATTTAACCGTTTTTTTTGGCCATTTAACATTTAAGGAGAGAAAAAGAGAGAGAATTTACTCTGTTGTTTGCACGTTCATAGGTCGTTATAGATAGATTTTCATGAACCCAAAATAACAAATTCAGGTTAAATGAGAAATTGAAAATCCTACACACATAAACACACGCTGATTGACTGCGAAAAAAAAATGTTTGTGTTTCCAAAATGTTTCAATTTCATTCCGATTGATTTACTCATATTTTTTTTTATATTTGTTTTTCTATTCCAAATAGCAGCAGAACCCCGATCAGCAGTAAATACAAAATGATCCGATCGTAAATTGTCGCTGTGGCTGATTCGTTTGTTTGTTTGTTTGTTGCAATTGTTTTATTCAAAACGATGATGGCTACTTTATGGAGAATGTCAATCATTTCTGGGTGTATAATAATAATAATAATGATTATTGTGACAATTATTGAATCACTAGAATTGTCGCCAACCTCAGTCAATCAACGAAATGAAAACAATGATGATGATGGTGGTGGTGGCAATAATAATCGTCGACGACGACTAGGACAAATTTACTGTGATTTAAATCGAATGTGTCTATGCCAGAATTATACGGCCCAATATATGGACGTGACCTGTGTTAATGTTCCATTCGATTCTCTACCCGATCTAAGTCGTATGATGAACAATGAATCGAATACATTTGGTCCACATCTTTATCGGGTTCGAATTCATGGTGCCCGTCAATTAACACGCCTCAATGATCGGAATTCGTTCGCCCGTCTAATCACATTAGCATCGTTATCGATTACTAATACTCGGCTTTCTTACGTCGATGGCAATGTATTTCGTGATTTGGCCATATCACGAACGTTGACCACGTTAGATTTGTCGTATGGGCAACTGGTTGACATACCGATCGAAGCGCTTGATCACCTAGAACAGCTACAATGGTTATCGCTCAAAGGCAATCAAATCGAAGTTATAAAACATAGGCCATTACATCGTTTACAAAAGTTACGAACGTTATTGCTCAACGAAAATCGCCTGTTTATCATCGATGATGGTTCATTTTCTCAATTAACCTCACTTGAACAAATTGACTTTGATTCTAATATGATCGAACGAGTTGAAGGCAATCCTTTTCCACCATCGCTTCGTTCACTATCCATATCAAACTGTTTGTTACGGAAAATTCCATTCGATGCAATCGAACCTTTAGCCAAATTGGAAATGTTACAACTGCAGGGCAATCTAATCGCCCATCTTTCACCATTCAAACTATCGGTTCGGCGAATTCAATTAATCGATCTTAGTCACAATCTGATTGGTCAACTACCCGACAATCTTTTTGCCAATTTTCAATCACCAAATCGGATTGCCGATCAAAATCTAAAACGAAATGAGAATAATAGTACTCGATTCACAACCGGCCATTTAGGGAAATATTCCAGCTGGAACAATGATGTTGATGACAGCCGAACGAACTTGAATGAATCCATAGATGTAGATGAAGAGCTTCGAATCGAACAGCTCTATCTGGATTTCAATTTCATTCAATCACTTGGACCTGATTTATTTCGTTCGATTCGATTGGACAAGCTTTCCATCTCGAATAATCGGTTATCGAGCGCCGGTCTTTCACATACGGCTACATTTGATGGGCCCACCGCTCGATCATTGAAAGTGTTAGATGTTAATTACAATCTAATCGACAAATATCCGATCGCCTTCCGTGAATTGATCGGATTGAGACAGCTTCTCATGAAAAATAACCGAATTCAAACGATCGATCCGCCCGATGCATTTGGCGCTTCGTCTAAAACACTAGAAGTGCTTGATCTTTCCCAAAATCTTATTGAACAAATGCCTACAGCTGCTTTCAATACGCTTCGAAATCTAGTCAAACTAAATCTACATGACAATGCTATAAGCCGTTTGGATAGTGATGATTTGGTTGGTTGGTGTGGCCCCCGTTTGAAATCATTGACATTATCGAAAAATAACCTAGTTTATTTATCAGCCGATGCTTTCCGTGCTTGTCGCCAATTGAATGAACTACGGCTTGGTGGAAATCGTTTGCTTCAAATTCAACCAGTTCAATTAGCTCAATATATGAATCGATTACAATTTCTTGACCTTAGTTCATTGGCCAACGTCGATTGGACCGACACAAACACTAGCGAAACAAAATTTTCTCATGTCAAATGGCTACAATTTGATTTCAATGAATTACGTTGGATTCCTAGCCACTTGATTCATCTATTTCCGGGTATCAAACATCTAGATTTACAGAATAATCATATCGATTCAATAGCGGCAAATCGACTTAGTGAAGCCAAACATTTACAATCGGTGATTGTGAGTTATAATCACCTGACAAGAATACATCGAGATTCATTTGCTCGTCTAGCTAAACTGGAAAGTCTAACCCTTTATTTCAATCGAATCGAACGTCTTGATTCAGGAGCATTCAATGAGTTGCCTCGACTACAGTCACTGGTTTTATCTCGCAATCAAATTAATTACATAGAACCGGGAACTTTTGTCAATATGGCTAATGAAAGTAATTCTTTGACATTATTGCTCGATGGTAATCGACTTGAATGTTTGTCGATCGATCCATTCCTTCAGATACGGCAGCCCGCAGCATTCTCCACTAACGATGCTAACGACGACGACAACAATGTCGGTGATGGTGATGATGGAGACCAATTTGCTCTCTATTTGAATGTATCGAATAATCAAATAAAAACTTTGGCAAATTGTCAAAATTCAGCCATCACAACGACAAACAACATCAACAGCAACAACAACAAAAATTGGGCAAACACGGCTCATCATCATCATCATCATCATCGTAATCAACGCGAACAAACATTGGCTGTACGTGTTCTCGATTTATCGGCCAATCAAATTGAACAATTGAGGCCTCGTTTTCTCAAACAATTTTGTGGCAAAACTTTGTCAATGTTAGCTAATCATAACTTAATTCGCCGCTTACCCCTACATCTGTTCGGGGTCGGTTATTGTGCTCAATTACAGTCACTATCGCTCAATCATAATTACATCGTCGACCTACAGCTCGATCCCGATGATGATGATGGTGATGATGTTGATGACGACAATAAAACATTGACAACAACAGTGGACAACAACAACAACAGTCGAAAAGCTTCATTTGTCATACAAACATTGAGCTTACAGCATAATCTTATCAAAGATTTGGCTCGATTTTATCGGCTGTTTGTTCGTTGTTCGCGACTTAAATCGCTACATTTGAATGACAATCAGATCCAATGGATACCGGCCAATCTATGGGATCGCACGTCCATCGTTACATTAAATCTGGCCAATAATCGACTCACGCTTGATGATGACAAAGGTCAATCACCGATCGATCGATGCTTTGGTATCGGAACAACGCTCAAATATCTAGATTTATCTAATAACCTGCTTCGTACACTACCGGAACGTATTGTTTATTGTGACAATCTTAATGAATTAATTTTGTCAAACAATCAAATTCAATCGTTTGATTATGCTACTGCAATTGGCACTTTGAAAGCTGCCCGTTTAATCAGTCACCTGCAACGATTAGATCTGGATCATAACCCATTGAATATCCATGTGAACGGAAGAAAAACATTCGATTGGTTGAGCACGGATTCTCCATCGTTATCTGTACTACGATTAAGTCATGTGAACAACATGGCCACATCATTAGACGAACTAAACCTTGGTGAATTGAACCTTCCTTATTTACATACACTCGATTTGAGTGGCAATAATATTTCACATATAGCAAGCCGTCTACTGTCTCGTAGTCGTAATGTTCGTCAATTGAATCTGGCCATTAATCAACTACGTGAAGTGCCGAAACATATCTGGAAATATGTGACCAGATTACAATGGCTTTCACTTCGTAACAATCCAATCGATATACTTGATTCGCTTAGTTTTGCCGGTTTAAAATATCTTCGCCATTTAGATATTCGTGGACTGAATCTCCAATACATTGATTCCAGAATTTTCATCTATCAAAGGTATCTTTATTCATTTCTTGTTAACTAGTTGTCTAATGTTCCGGAAATTGAAATTTCTTTTTTTTTACCGTTTCATTTCATGCTCGATTCATATTCTTTTTTTGTGCAGTCAAATATTGTCGTTGAAAATAAGTACATATCCACAGATTCGTTCGTTTCGTTTACAAGATATTCTATCTAAATGTGATTCACTTCAAACAATTGTTGTTGATGTTCGCGAACCAACACTTTCACATCAAATACAATGGGCTTTTGGTGGTAAATTACGAGAACTTGTTATAACGGGCCATAATTTAGCCGTCATAGTGCCGGATGCATTTCAAGGTAAGTGTCTGTCTATTATGTGTGTGTGTGTCGGAAACATGTCAAACAATTTTTTTTCTGATTATTTGCTGATACAGGATTGAACAATGCTAATGATCTGATTGTGAGAATAACAAATACAAGTGTTAGACATTTACCTGATTCATTACTTCGATATTTGGCCGATATTCGTTACATAACTATCGATCTGAGGGGCAATCTTCTTCGTACGGTTAGTCCTTCAGTCTTTTTCACCAACATTGATAATTATCGACATTCATGGAAAACATGGCAATCACGGCAATTATTAGGTAAGTATTTAACCATCATCCAAATGGTATTACTAATTTTGTTCTTTTCATTTCATTCAGGTGGTATCATTCTTGAAAATAATCCACTTGTTTGTGATTGCAACCTGCTTTGGATCAGTCAATGGATGCGTGAAGTATTCACCGAAATGAAAAGCATCAATGTCGAAGCAGCTATTCATGCTAAAGCCAAATTATCGTTAAGTCGATGTGCTAGGCCTTCATGTTATCACCATCCTGAACGCCAACAACAACAAAGTAGCTCCAAAAATGTTGTTTTATCCAACATTACATCGATATCGTCTTCCGTATCGATTATCGATCTTCGTAATGAAGACCTATGTAATCAAAATTGTCAACAGGAAGCCATGACAGTATGGCAAAGGTCATCTTCTTCTTCTTCGTCATTTCATCACTATATTAATTCGATTTTTGTCCTATCAATTACTTTTCGTGTGATGTTCATTGTTGCAATCCACTAGAGATTGAATATTATATGTGTATCCCAATATCATTATTTAGAGTTTTTGAATTCCGAATTCGTTATTTGTTTGTATACATTGATTATTTGTAAATAAAATAAAGTTTTTTTTTTGATCAATTCTTTTCTTGTGGTCATTTATTATTCCTTCCTTGTTGAAAAAAAGGTGAAATTATATAATCACAGTTGTTTTATTTGTTAACAGATGGCAGCACTTACACTAGTCGAAATTAAATTTTGTTAATTTTAACTCATAAAATGGTTGGAGAATCTAATGTTATCTAAAATTCGACTTGTAGAATTAGAATTTTTTATTGTTTTTTTTTCAATAAAAATGAAATTACAATATGTGATAATAATCAATTAAAATATAGATGAAATGAAACTTATCAAGCTGATGATGGTTGTGCATTATGAACAACATCATCCCAATCATATATTTCTCCATCAGGTGCAGCTGGTAAACCAAATTCAACACGTACAGCAGCAAAACGATCAGCAGTTTTTTGAATACCAATTTTCAATTGAGCCCATTCTTCCGGAGTAATGTTTCGTTTTAAACTTTTCCAAAAATACAATCGGTTATCTTCAGTGATTCTAGGATTGTATTGACCTGAACGTGTGTTTACAATTGCCATTTCAGCTGCATTTTTTCCAGGTATATTTGGTGATGTTACCCTAGTTAAGTTATATGCAGCAAAATTAGCTGCTTCAATATATGTAATCCAATTTTGAGGTATCAATGCTATTACGGATTTTATTCGAAATGGAAATGGCAAATCAGAATTCAAACCAGGTATGTGCCTGATATGGCGCATTGACAAAACAGCAATTTCAGGCATTAACATAATCATTCTTCCAGGTGTCAAGGTTGATGGTCGTAAATTACGACCTTTTGTAGTCCAATCAATATTGAATGTTCGATTGATTTTATCCAACGATTCCAATCCTTCGTCTCTGGTTGTTCTACGAATTTTTTCAATATTTGTACCTCGTATGGTTATCAAGTGACAGAATAAAGAGTAGAGTTCTAAATTCTGACGAATCACGTTACAATGTTTTTTATACAGTTCAACTACATCGAAATTATTGTCTCTTGAGTTTTGACCTCTAGAGTTTTGACCAGAAAAAAAATCATCAAATGGAAAATCTGGAAACTTGATGTCATTGTCAAAACCTTCCATTATTGATAGAATTAAGTAGAATTGCTATTTCAATTGTGACAATCAAATATTTGAATAAATAAAATTAATATATGATCAGATTAAACTAGAAAAAAACTTACTTTTCAAAAAAGGCTGTCGAATATCAAACGTGTAATGATTGAATAGAAAAAATCTTCACTCACCATGCTCGATTTATATCGAAAAGTCACGTTACTCAATTAATTCAGTTCTCAGCTCCATGCATGGCCATTCATAAATGACGTTATGCACATCATCATCATCATCATCACTACAATTTAATTATTTAAAATCGATCGATTGAGATTCTAATTCTTTTTTTTAATTTTATCGTTCAACTTTTACAAAAATAAAAAAAAATCAGATTATTTACATTCTATTGAAACAAGAATATCAAATATAGAATAAACAGGGTAAATATTTCAAATTCATTCGAAAAAAAAATAAAAAAAAATTTAAAAAACAAATCGAATCTTTTTTTTTCATTTCATTCAGAATACATGATGCCACCATTTTTTCAATTTAATTTTAAAATAGCGTGACATCCAATTAATAAATGTATGGCCACCATCATTCATAATATTTGGATTATTATTTGTACTGCGTATAAATAATAATAGGATCCATGATGATGATGATGATGTTCGATTTCGTTTCCATTTTGATTTTCGTTTCTCTTGTTTTTGTTGTTGTTGTTGTCGTTCAGCTTGTATTGATACGCTTAACAATTGTAGATTGAAATATTCATTTAGATTAACTTTAATCAAACAACGTATGAATGATTCAAGTAGATGATGATAATTGTTTTTACAACAATCATCGTTACTGCTACACGATGATGAACGTTTAGATGTTCGTGAAAAAATCGATGATGATGATGATGATGATGAATTTGATGAAATTATCGATGTCGTGGACGATGATCGACTACCACGATTATGATTATAATGATGATGATGACCACAATCAATGAGACGCACATGATAATCTTGTATGAAATTTTTTTCATTCAAATCAATATCGTTTTCGACAATACAATGACCAAATCTAGCCAAATAGATTTGTATATTATCAATAATAATCGATGATGATCGTCGTTGTTGTTTCTGTTGTTGACGATGAAATTTATAAAATCCTTTTAGCCACGATGAAATATATTGAAATGAATCTAGATTACCATATTGATAGAAACCAATTGCAATATTTGTCAGATGAAAATATTTTCTAGCAAATTCTTCATAAAAAAATTGCGATTTCAATTCAAAACAATCTGGCCATCGTATCAAATAGAATTTCAATCGTATATCGATTGTATCGTCATTGCCATAATTGTTTACAATAAATCGATATCGATAATGATATGTGGAAAGACAATTGGATTTGGAATGTTTAATTTTTTCCAACCAAACCTGGCCACCAATACCATCATGTTGTTTTTGGCTATCAGCAATACCACAATTACTGTAGATGAAAATTTTCAATTGTTTTTCTAAAATTTTATTCAAATCTTGTTCTGCCGTTGTCGATGATGAACGTTGCATCCAAAAGATCAATACACGTATTTTGGGATATTTGTTTCCATCCCCACCATTGTTACCGTTTGACCAATGGCCACCATTATCACCAATCTTGTAATCATCATTATTATCGATTGATTGTTGTTCGGTGGTCACCGTTGTCGCTGTTGTTGTTGTTAGATAATTACGATATTTAGCTGCTTTATAATCATCAACTAATCGTATTTTATTATCCACAATTTTATTATTATAAAATATCATTCGTTCTTGATTTAGTCAGCTGGTATTTAATGTTGATTGTTCTAGAAACGTTGTTGTTGTTGTTGCCAATTTGAATGATGTAGGCATAATATAATGGTAAATTGATATATGTTTCGTAAAATTTTTAAACGATGTTTTGTTTTGTTCTGCAAAATAAAAATTTGATCAATAAATTGATTTTTTTTTATTGCCAATATTTATATATAAATACCCAGATAGATACCAAAATCAAAATTGATCGATGTGATCAATGATCAATAATCAATAATCAATATATTGATATTGATTGATTACAAAAAAAAGAAATTCGTATCAGCACACAAATATACACACCGGATATAGCGAATGATGATTATTTGTTGATTTAGACTTTGATTTCTAGATTTATCTACATATAAAGAAAAATAAAATGATAGAGAAAGAAATTATTAATTTTCGTCTATTTTTTGATTATAATGTACGTTGTTGTTGTTTTTGTTGTTTATTATCACCATTGCTCAATAATTTTTGGCAATGAGCATAAAGTCCATAATAAAACGAATAAAAATCACACCAAAAATCAATCAAAGTGATTGATTGATTGATTGATTGATTGATCTGTCATCTGTCGATTCGTGGAATTGTTCACATTTCAGATTAAAATTCGACTATTTCGACCATCAAATGAAAAACAAAAAATTCGAATTCGAATTTAAAATTTTCAAAGAAAATATGAAAACAGCTGCTGCTGCTGCTGCCGCCGCCGCTATAAACACACATTGTAAACATCAATCAATCAATCAATCAATTTAGAACTAGAAAAAAAATTGATGATAAAAAAATGTATCTTTTATGGTTTCAAATTACGAAATTGAATAAAAATCACGTGTCTTAAAACGATACACACACCCACACACACAAGATTTTAATGTGCCACCGGAATCACAAATGTACAAAAATTTTCTCTCACCGGAAATTTTTTTTTTTTTATTTATTTACAAACATAAACATTTTTTTTGTGAATAAATAACTATAAAAAAAATTCCATTTCGTACCTTTATTTTTAATTTTTGGAAACTAATGAAAAAACAACATCAACAACAACAACAGCAACAACAACAACGATTTCATTACAATCAGGCAATCATCATCATCGTTTATGTAAGAAAAAAAAACAACGACAAAAAATTATTTTTACACATGTTGCTGTTGATGATTTCTCTGCAAAAAAAAATTTATATTTCAAATAAATAAATAAAAAAAAAAAAAATTCTGGAACATATGCAAATCTACATCATTTCAATGGAAAAAAAAATAAATAGAAGTGAAAAATAAATTTCAAATATCGTGTCAAGATTTTTTTTTTCTTTTTTCTCTCGGAAATTTTTTTTTTTCATGAAACAAACACATCAATTTCAATGAATGATGAACATCATTATCATGTGTGTGTGCATGATGTGAAAGAGATTATTATTATTATTAGCCATGCAAATCTTTACATACTATTGGGACAAACGAAATTATGATAACGAAGATGATGATGATGATGATGATGAGCCAGACATCATCATCTTTGGATGATGATGATAAATAAATATAAAATTAATTTATGTCGATGAATGTGAAATCTTTATATAAGGCTAAAACAGGCTAATACCAAACTGTTGCATGTGTGTGTAACATACGAACCTTTTTTTTCCACAGCAATAAAAAAAAAACAATGGCCAATTGTGTTCATTTATCTTGACAATTTTTTTTTCTCAAAAAAAAAATAACAATCGTTTTCGTTGTTGTATAATGAAATGTTTACAATGAAATAATAATCATTGATGTCGTGGTCATTTTTCGTTCAATGATAATGATGATGATGGTTGTGTGTGTGTGTGCGATTTTTTCGGTGTCTTTGTCTTTTTGGCCATCGACACACACACAATGTTTTTGTTTTTGTTTTTAAGAAAATCCTTTAACCCCGTTTATCATCAATGATGATGTATTTTAACAAAAAAATTTTTTTTTCTTGTCTGAAATAAACAAAAAAAAAAACAAAAACAAGTAGTTATATAGCTAATTAAATTGAAATATAAATAAACAACAACTTAATGGTGATATAATAATAATAAATACCCGAAAGAAAAATCAATCAATTAGCGATGAATGAATGATGAAAGATTGTAGGCGAAAAAAAAGGAAGAAAAAGAAAAAATTTAAATTAAAATGACCTCAAAATTTTCTGTTTCTGTTGACCGAAAATTATTATCATTTTGATATTCTGTCCACAAAAAAAACTTGTGGTTATTCATTGATTTTTTTTTCTGCTGCACGCTTCTCATACAATGACCAATGGCCACATTGTTTGTGTTTGTGTGTGTGTGTGAATCGATTGAAGATGAATTATTTTTGATTATTGATTATAGAATGTGTGTGTGATGATTGCATAATGATTATTATTATGATGATGATGCAATAACAGTGGTTCAGGTCAGTGATAGGTGAATAGGACGTCCATTATTATTTTTGAGATTCATATTTTTTTTTTTTTTTTTTTTTTTTGTTCAAAACTCACGATAATATGATGATGATGATTGTTCATTTTCGATGAATTTTTTTTTCGATTGTCTGTTGATATTAATTTTTATCGTCATGTGTGATGGTGAAATGAAAAAAAAATGGAAAAAAAACTGTCACGATCCCCAAAATGGTCAATATCAAAAAAAATTTTTGTTTCTTATGAATTTATTAATTTGTAATTAATAAGGAAAACAAAATCGAAAGTTTTTTTTTCTTGATAAAATCTTTGCACAATTCAACAGCTGATTATTGGTGTGTCAGTCATGTCACACATACACACACACACACATACACAAATATTATTAGTATCAAAAGGAGTCTGAAATCCAAAATTAGATTATCATTTAGAAATTTCATGATCATCATTGATTAATGTGATTAATTTATGGATCATATACAAAAACAAGTGCAAGTGCATCTTGATCATCATCATCATTGTTCCGTGAATTTATTTTGAACATATGTGTAATTACATATATGAATGGCCAGTCAGTCAAAAGTGTAAACATTTTTCGAATGTTTGCATTTTTTTTTGCAACAAAATTTTTTTCTACGGAACAAATAATTATGCATTTTTGTAATTAAAACAGAACAAAAAAAAAATCTTTTACCAAGTGGGAAAAAAAAGATAATTTTTCATTTTCGTCTCATCATGACATCATCATCATCATCATCGACATGGAAAAGGTCAGTTAAATTTTGACGTCAAAAAATTGAAATAGAAAAACGAGTTTCATTTTCTAAAATTGAGAATCTTCCACATCAGGTTTTTTTTGTTATCAATTTTTTTTTGTTTCCAGTTTTCTCCTTCATCCATAGTACGTGCATTTAAAAAAAAATCAGGATATGTTCAGCAACAACTGTTTATCGGCTCACTTTTTCATCATTATTTTTTTTCAATTTCCTTGGAACACACACACACACACACAAACAAACAAATAAACAAATGCAGCATCAACAGTTACAACTTCCAATAACCTTAGGGGCCAAATCTCTTTTTTTTGCAGTTTTTTTTCACTTTTTTCTAACTCTATAATGGCTGTACCGATTGATTCGATGATGTATGAACAACAACAACAAGAGCATAACAGAAATCTTGTCATATGATTACGGATTAGAATTATAATTTTTCCTTTTTCGTTTGGTTAATTTTTCATCTTTTTTTTTGTTTTCTATATAAATCCTTATGGAAAACTAGTATTTTTTTTGTTGCCGTTCATAACATTCACACTAATTCACTCTAAAAATTTTTCTGTTCTGTTTTTTTTCCATTTTAGGTTCAAAACGAACAAAAAAATCCTTTGATTGAAACATACGATAACGAAAGAGAAATTTGGTCCATCAAGAAAGAAAATTTTCATTTCAATTCCGTTTGTGTATCAATCGCCATCGTTTATTTACCGATTCTGAATCTTTTTGAATTTATTTGTTTGTGTGAGTGTGTGTGTGTGTGTGTGTGTGTGTGTGTGTCTGTGAAAATTATTTGCTTCAACAATTTTTTTTTGTTTTGTTTTGTTTCGTCTCAATCTGAATATTTTTAAATTTCAAAATGTCTCAACAAGAAAATCAATTGCGGAAATTATTAAAAGAAGCTGAACGTCTGATTAATGATACAGAAATGGAAACATGTACACAATGGATTGATCGTGAAGTGCAGCGAACAAAAAAATTGAAAGAACAAATCGAACGACAACAGAATCATTCAAGTATTCCGGCAAAATTATTTAATGAAGCACGTGATACTGTCGATGGGTTACATCGTTTTATTGAAAATCTAAAAGATTTCCGTTCAAATATGGCTAAAAATGGACATCAAGTTGTCATTACTAATGATCACGATGCAAGAGCTTCAGGCATATTGAAAAATGCATCATATTCAACGGAATATAAATGTCCATTCTAAGAAATCGCTAAAAACGACTAAAAAAAAGACTCTCAATTAGATGTCCTTGTTTTTTTTCACTTGAAAAAAAACTGTCATCATCTTATTAATCCAGCAATTTGATCCAAGATCATTCCGAATTTACATGGAAAAAAACAAACAAACATTCACACACACACACATACACTTACATACATTTATATATTTTTGGCTTTACATATATAAATCATTGATTGATTTATAGATGATCAATATAATCATAATAATCTTGATATAAAAAATAAAAATCTTGCTAAATAACAGAGTTGTGTTTTAATTAATGTGAACAAAAGTTTTTAAATTGTTTTGATTTTTAATATCGATAAAATTAAACGTGACAAACAAAACAAAACAAAAAAATCGAAACAATGGATGGATGGATGGATGAATGTATGGGAATCGTTCGATCGATCAATCATTGATCCATTGAATGAATTAATGAATGATTGGTGAGAATGATCCACGATGATTAATGATTTTTTTTTTATAAATTATGTGGATGATTGAAAATGAACAAACAAACAGTTTTTGTTTGTTTGTTTGTGATTATTATTAAATGATAAGGAAATGGTATATCGTGCCAAAAATCATCATCATCATTATTTTGATGATAATCAATGATGATGATGATGATCGAAAGTATTATCTATTTATTTGTTTGTTTGTTTGAATGGATGAAAATTTTTCAATTCTCATACACACACACACACACAAATGATAACCTAAAATGAGATTAAGATGAGCTTGTCTCTTTTTCTTTCTTTTTATCTCTATTTCAAATTTTTACATTTTTTTTGTGTGTGCATAACGTAAGTCGTTACTGTTGTTTATTTTTAAATTGACTTTTTTTCATGAATTTCTCTCAATATATGCAGAAGAAACCACTATTCTACACACACACACACACACTCTCTCACACACAGATTTTTTTTTGTTCATTTCAGGTTTCTAATTCAAAGACACAAAATCAATGATGATGATGATGATGATTCACAATTGTCCATTCAACCTAGTTTTTGATTATAAACGAAACAAAAAAAAAGAAGAAAAAATACATTTGAAAATGTATTGGTAATCACATATTGATAGCCTTCGAATTTTTATTTTCAATCTCTCTTTGATTCACGATATTCTTCAATATTCGATATATTTGTTGCCATTGTAGTCGTCGTCGTCGTCGTCGTCGTTGTCGTCTTTCTATTGATTCGTTGATTTTTGTTTTCATTTAAATTTCAATCTAAAATCAACAATTATTGCATCCAGTGAACAAACAAACAAACAAACAAACATACGAAAAGAGGTATTTAAAAAGACTGATAAACAATTTCATTCGAAAAAAAAAATCTAAATCTTATTTTTTTTTGTAAGAATTTTGACCATCTTCGAAATTGATTTTTTCGTGTGATTAATTTTTTGTTTTTTGTTTTGTGTGGTTTGGGTCATATTTTGTGTCCGTGTTTGTTTGTGCGTGTTTTTTTTTCCAACGAATTATTTTTTGTTTTTGTTTTTGTTTTTTTTTTCTATTAATTTTCCGTTATCAAAAAAATCGTTTTTTTTCAAAAAAAAAAAACCAATCAACATCAACATGTCATCACAGCAAGAAACACAGCTAATTAAATTGCTAAATGATGCAAAAAAAATGATGAATGATACAAAATTTGAAACCTGTACCCAATGGATTGATCGTGAAATTGTACGAACAAAAAAACAAAAAGAACAAATTGAACGATTACAGAATCATCCATCGATTACTGCACGGCTATTCAATGAATCAAGAGATGTTTGTGATCAAATCCATTTGTATATTGAACGTTTACGAGATTTTCGTTCCAATATGAGCCGTTATGGTCGTCAGATTACCGTTGAAACTACTGATGATCTTAAACGTACTGGAATGTTAAACAATGCATCCATTGAAATGGAATGGAAAAGTCCATTTTAAACAGAACGAAAAAAAAACAATCGAATATATATCGCTTACAGTAACCAAGAAAAAAAAAAGAAAAAACATCCGATAATGAAACAATCCATTTGTCTGTCATTTTCTTTACATCGTGTTTTTTTTTTTTTTTGAAAAAAAAACCAGTAAAAAATTCAAAGAAAAAAAAATATTTAAAAAAAAATTTACAAATTTAGAAAATAAATTTATCTTTTAATTTTCATTTTCAATCTCACTAAAGTTATTTGTTAATTGAAAATATTTTTTTTTCCAAAAAAAAAAAAAAAGTTTTTCAAATTAAAGATTGTTGAATGCAAAGAAAAAAAAACGATGATGATGATGATGATAAACTTGAAAAATCATTCATTCATCGTCATTATCAATTCAATTTTTCCACTTGTTCAAGGAAATGATATTTGTGTGTGTGTGTGTGATCGAAACAACATGTATACAGCAGATTTTTCTTCGAAAAAAAAATCCTTGATTCATATTTATATTCGATTGGCGCGGTTGTTAATTATTTTTCAACATTACGAAGGTGATCGAGTTATTTTGGCTTTTGCTTTTGTTTGTGTGTGTGATGGATTCATTCAAATTCTGCTTTTGAGTGTATTTTTATTTTTGTTTTTTTTCAATGTTGATTCCAGCAAAAAAAAAATTATTGCATTTTTCATTTGAAATCCTCATGATGATGTTGTTGATGATAAATTGAGATTAAAAACTGGTGATGAAAACAAAATTCAAGAAAACAAAAAAACAAACAAAAATTTTGAAATTTCGTATTTAAAAAATATCAAAAAAAAAATTTTTTTGCATCTCATTACTGATAGGTAAACAGGTAAATAAATTCTTTTGAATAGAATCATGATTGTGAAATCTATGGAAAAACGAAAAAATGAAAACAAACTTATTGCATCCATGGATCTAAAAATATTGGACACATCATCTGTAATTTAATTTGATTTGATTGCTCCCAAAAAATAAAAACATAACGAACGGATCTCCATAATACTTGATGATGGTTAATTGATGGAAATTTTTTTTTCTTTTTTTTTAGGTCACAAGGTAAATTTTTAAATTAAATTAGATTAGATTAGATTACCTGTGTGTGTGCGTGTTGATGACAACAACGTAATAGCAATCAATTATGGTGGTACTATAATGCAATAAATCAATTGATCGATGGATCAATATAAATAATAAATATCGATCACATTTATGGAAATAATAATGGACACATTCTGATTGTGGTTTTTGATTGGTTTTGTTTCTTATTTCAATATAATAACAAAATGTTTAACAATAAAAAAAATTCATTTGTTTTATTCATCAACAAATTCTTGGTATTTTTATTTATTCTGATTCTGGTTATCGATAATTTTGGTCAATTGATGGTGAATTCAATAAAATTTCATGATTGTAGTGGTGGTGAGTAGAATTTTTTTTGTCTGTTTTGTTTGTACCGGTGTGCAATCATTTCACAATAAAATTTAATAATTAGCCCTAGTACAAACCGTATCGGTGGATGGCTGCGGTGATGATGATAAAATTTGTAGATTTAATAATGAACATTCGGTAAATCAAAAATTATTATTACGTTATCATGTTGATCTGATTGCCAATCAAGAAACTGACCATATCCGGTTGGAAATATCGATGAAAAGCCGTCATGATCATATACCACCAAATGATGATGATGATTATGATCGTTTAGCTATATTCGATAATCTTTGTACAACAAACAAAGATATTTGTCCAACAAATTTTGCTGTTTTATATCATTTTTGTTATGGTCTTCGTATGGATAATATTACCATTATGGTATGTTTGTTTGTCTGTTTTTTTTTTGTTTTAATTTTTTTGATTCTCATTTTGTTATGTATCGATTTAGCATAATAAACATAATCAAGAAATTATCATCAAAAATCAATACTATTCCGGTAACAATAATAGTCTTTTAGCATGTTTTCAACATTCAATAATGTTATTAGATGGTAAGTGATTGATTGATTAATCGATTAATTCAATTCATTCATTCATTCAAATTCAAATAATTAATATAATTAGAACCAGAAACATTACCATTTGCTGTGGTGAAAAAAAAATTATAAACTATATAAGTTTATTTCGCAATCAAAAGATGGCAGCACTTTTACAAATTTCAAATTTTTTAAAAAATAAATAGCGCCAATTTTTTTTTTGTTCACAAATTGAATTACATTATCATCATCATCAGTCAGAATCAATTTGCCCGAAGCTCTATGTGAATATTCATAATTTGTCCAAAATTTTCTTGCCGATTTTTTTTTTGGTCCAATTCATAAAATTAAAATTTCATTTTTCCAATTGTTTTAGCTTTTATTTGATTCCCGTAGGCTGTACAAAAAAAAGAAAAATTCAAATTCGACAATATTCAACTATCATGAATAATTGAATATGAATGATGATGATCATCATCCATATTCAGAAAAAAAAATTATCAATCGATAAATTTTCCAATTTTTTTTTCTCTTTGATTTTTCATTGAATAAAACAATAATAACAATCAATCGATTCTATCGTTCACTCACTCACTTGGTGTGTGAATAATAATTTTTCAAACTTTTTTTCAACAACAAAAAAAAAGAAAAAAAAAGTTTTCAATTTGTAATCAATAAAAGTCATTCACGACGACAACAATAATAATTTGATTCACAATCAATTCGTGATTTCCATATTTATGATGATCATTCATAGCAGATCATTCAGCAGGTCGCCTACAATATGATCCAGGTAAAATGAAAAAAAAATTTTCTTCCGTCCCAGTTTTGCCGTCGTGAGACTTTTTTTTTCCACCATAATTATAATTTGCATGTTGTGTGTGTGTATGTTTAATTAATATTATTACCCGATTTTTTTCAGTGAAAAAAAAATTTTTTTTTTTTACATTCTGGGTGGTGGTATCTTTGGGACCACTAGATGAAAAAAAAATATATCTGGATCACCATCATCACTGATCTAAAAAAAAGAGACGCCCTTTTTCGCTCTTTGTCCATAGATTAAGTTAGACACACCTACACCCATTCCATTTTATTATTGATTACATTTTAATGACTATCATCATCATCATCAACCACTACAGCTACCACCGACACCACAACCACCACCACCACCCCCTAGCAGTTTAAATGGCCAGAAAAAATTTCCTTACCCATTTGTATTTATGAAAATAAATTTGTCCATCATCCAATCAAATTCACAATTGACATCATCATCGTCGTCGTCGTTGTAGACATGTAATAAAATATGAAATTCAAATTTTTCTCTCTCTCTCTCTCTCTCTCCAATTTCAACGATGAAATGTCAACGCGAATGCAATATAGAAAAAGAATTGTTGTCAGTGGGGGAAAAAAAATTGAATTTTTCGTTTTCTTTTTTTTCAAAAAATAAAAATCTCTTCCCAAGAGACAGACCATCATCATCTTGGAATGACAACATGAAATCTTAGTTTGGATGACAAAATAATAAAAAAAAAATTTTTGAAATTGAAAAAAAAAATCCACTGAATCACAACAACACGATTCACGGTTGGATCCAATACACATGATCCATTCAGACAGCCAAAACAAAACAATCAGACCATATATGATATACACAGATAGATCCATGTGTGGAACACACACACACACACACACACACAATGAATTTTTTTTTCAAAGAATAATAAAATATTCATGAAAATCTGATATGCAAAGAATATTTAGGGAATAAAAAAAATAGGGTGTAACACACTATGGTGATTGTGTGACAAATTCATATACTATGTGTATGTGTATTATAACAGTCAATGATTATTTCAATGATGATGATGATGATGATGGAATTGTATAACCTAAATTCAGTGATTTGACAATCACACAACAATGACGATATCATGATGATGATGATGATGAGAGAAACAAAAATGGAAAAAAAATCAAAATGTGAAAAAAAATTTCCGAAAAGTTTTTTTTCGACTAATTTCGAACTGAACGAAACAAAAAAGCCCAAATCATTGGTAATGATGATGAATGTGTGTGTGTGTGTGTGGATAAAAAGAAAAAAAAAATTCTACTCACAGAACTATCCACCTATATTTTTATACAAATAAATTTTCATGAATATTGACTGATGATAATAATCGATGATTATTGTTAATTATCATTCAAAAACACTAATAACACAGAATAATCATTCGATTCGTTAGTGTTCGAATGAAAAAAAACGAGTCTATATTAACAACTTCTATAGGCTATATTCACTTGACAATGGTAAATGACAAATGCAAAACATTCGCGAATTCTTTTCAGCAGGGTTTTTTTTTGTTGTTGTTGTTGTTGTTGTAACCACCATTATTTCATAATCATCACAAACCTAATTATGATTATTATTATCATCATTATCTCATATCATATATCCTGTACTGTTGTTGTTAACACCAATTTATTCTCATCATGATCATCAAAATGACATTTTTTATGTAATAATAACTGTTTTAATTTCCGTTTCTTGAGACCACTAAACCAACGAACGAACCGGCCACTCCTCTCTGTTCTATTCATCATTGATGATGATGATGACGACGATGATTATCATTTTTCTTGTCAAGAATTTTTTTTGCCAGTTATTGTTGTTGTCCATAACAATGATATGGTCGAATGTTTTGTTTTGCGGTGGTTGTGGTTGCGGTGGTGGTGGTGGTGATGAACCACCCACATATGTAATGACTTTAATTTTCTCTGTAACCCGAACAATAGAAACAAAAAAACATTGTCTAGATCTAATTCCCGAAAGAATGAAAAACAATACTGAAATAATAATGAAATGGTTGGCCATGTATATGGCGCCGGGCGCCTGTATAAAACACATAACATGTGCATTCATCCGTAATAGCCTGGGCAAGTCATAAAAGGGGTTCGATAAACCCCAACAAGAATCGCATAATGCGACAATTCCGCATATAAAATTCAACTGAAAAGTAAAAAGAAAAAACCCGAGAGAATTTCCCTCTCTTTTGGTTTTTCGGGTTAATATTAAATAATAATTAACTAATTGTTTTTCAACAACAACAACAACAAAAAAACTTGATGGAACGATGGTTGATTTCATTGATATGGAACCATCAAACTGAAGTGAATGAATTAAATGAATTCAAACGAATCATCATCAACATCATCATCATCATCGTAATTATTGATATGGATGAATGATTTTTTTTGCCTTTAGCTTTTTTGATTATTGTATGCATTATAAATTCTGGTTTTTTGATCCAGAATCCATAATGCATATTGTTGGGTATTGTCTATATTGGAAAAATTTGTCTTGCAACAACAACAACCAAAAAAAAAAAACGATGAGAATCATCATTTGGGAATTTGTTCGAATCAATTTTTTTTTTTATTTGATTCTTTGTTTCGATTGAATTTGTATTCTATTGACACGTACACACACACACACACACATTGAATGGTTGTGAATATAAAAAAAAGAGTATATCTCCCAAATGAATCGATGAAACTAAAACGTACAGAATAATCCACATACAGAATATTAAATAATAATGAAAAAAAACAGCAGTCAGCCAATTCTGGCTAAGATTTGAACGAATAAAATCAAATTATCCGGAATTAGAATAGAAGGGCAAACAAAGTCAAAAATTCCATATCAAATAGAATAGGTGTCTGAATGATAATTGTGGTGACCATACCACCATGCTGATCACATACAAAGGTCCATGACAAAGGTTTTTTTTTATCCACTTGGCATTTCATTCATCGATCCATTGATCGATCGATCATTGCGCCATCAGTTTATTCATAATTTGAAATTATGAATTTTCAGGTAATTTTTTTTTCATTTTTTTTCCAGTTTTGGGCGTATATACGTGTGTGCGTATACAATTCATAATTCACGACATTTAATACAATGGGCGATTATTATAAATTGACCAAAATTGTCATGATATAAAAGGGGAGAAAAAAAAACAAAAAAAAAATCTAGACATTCAATGAATGAATGAATGAATGGCAATTTGTTCGCTGTCACGAGATCCTAAATTCTGTGCATACAAAAAAAAGCAGGTGTGTGTGTGTGTGTGTGAAGATATGATAAAATACTGCATGAATATCGATTGTATTGAAAGAAAAAAAAATCAGCAAGAGTGAGTGTGTGTGTGTGTGTGTGATATATACGTATATGTAATGAATGATCATCATAGAGAAAAAAAAGGTCACCATCTAACACACTTGATGACCTAGATTTTTTTTTCATTAATTGTTCCCTAACACACAAAGAAAGGATTAATATTAATTATATAATTATGCAAATATATGCAAAATGACCATGTTTGTTCATGAGAATTTTCCCAAAAATAAAAATAGAATTTTCAAAGAGAATTCATGAATGATGAAATTCAAATTCAAATTCTATCACCGGCAATATCTATTCATATGTCTGTATGTGACCAGAATATTTCAAGAATTTCCGATATCTGTGTTGGTGTTTTTTTTGTGTGTGTGTGATGGCTAATCTTTTTTTGTTTATCTATATTAAATGGTTCTAAAATCAAATTATTATCATCATGGCCATTAAATAAGCAATATGATTATGATACAGAATCAGAATCAAATGGAAAAATAACAACCAACAACCACAACAACAACAACAACAAGTCAACATTTTCATAATGATGATCCATATATATGATGTGATGATAATAATGAGAATACAAAAAAAAACTGAATTTTCAAATTGTAAAATTATTCTGTGTGTGATTCTTCAATGATAAAAAAAATTGGTTATGATAAAAAAACGATTTTCACAACCATGTGTGAAATGATGATGATCAGATTTTTTTTTTTTTTGGGTGTTTCGAAACACCGAAATAACGTTTTCAACGTTTCATTTTCATTTTTCGTACACACACACAAAAAAAAATTATAAATTGCCCACTATATATTAATCATGTGTTTTGTCATTTTATAATGATAATTTTTCGCAATTTGTTTTGCCGTTTGTTGTTATTGTTGTTGTTGCTGCTGCTGCTGTTCCAATTGGAACGCACACACACACACACACAAAAGAATAACAACAGGCTATTGTATATTCTAGTGAATAGTTGAAAAAAAATTTGATTCAAAAAAAAACAGAAAAAACAGAATTCAATTGGACAACAAAAAAAAATAGAGAGATTTGTGGGTAAAAATAAAAATGGGTGAAAAATTACCGTTTCCGAAATTACAAACACCCGAACCATAAGAGTATTGAGTATTGTTTGGTTGGATTGGAATTTTTTTTCTCTCTCTCTGTTCTCATTTACAAACGGCCAAACGATCACAGATTTTTCGATTATCATTCAGAAAATTTTATTGACCGTAATAATAACATTTTCTCCAGCGGAGAGAGAGAGAGAGAGAAAATATGAAAAACGACGATCCATAATTATTATGGATCGTCGTTTTGTGTGTATGGTGACATTCTCGCTCCGTTTCTCTTTCTCACTTTCTCTCTCTCTCTGTCCAATGATGATGCCAATTGCGAAATTCGTCTTTCGTTTTTTTTCAAAAAAAAAAGATTTAAAATAAAAAATGTTCATTTCATTTCACCAAAAAAAAAAGAAAAAGAAACCAGAAGTAAGAAGAATAAAAAAAACATGAAAATGTGAATTTAGAAAATAATAAATGTCCCCACGGGTGTAAAATGACCTCACCACACACACACACACACATCTATCTATCTGGACAAGAAAGATTTCGAGAAATAAATTTTCTTCTTTTTTCCAATTGAATGTAAAGTATGGTGGCCATTATTAAATGGTCCATTTGATAACGATTTTCAAATTGAATTGAATTGAATTTTTTTTCCTTTGAATTGAACAAAAAAAAAATTGTCCAACAAGGTGGAATACGCACACAGAGACAGAGAGACAGATAGGATTCCAAATATGTTGGAAACCACCACCACCAATCGATGGCCATAAAAAAAATTTTTGAAATTTGAAAAAAAAATGAAAATTATTCATTGTATCTAGCCAGGAAGAAAATAAATTAGCCAAACAAATGATGCTTATAATGATAATGGCCATGATCATCAACATAATGATAATGATCATGGCTATTATCATTATCATGATCATGATGATGATAAGATAACGATATTTATGAATGGAGAGAGAGAGATTGTCATTTATGGTTTTTTTTTGTTTTTCTTACCATTCATCAATAACGTGTTCAAGAATTATTATCATTTTTTCTCATTCAAAATTCTATTCACGCACACACACACACCTTTATGATTGACCTTTTTTTCTTGTTTGTTTTTGTTTGGTTTGGTTAAATTCTCTTGAAATAAAAAAAAAAATTGAAAATAAATTCAATTTATCCGCATTGCGAGAAGAGGAAAAAAAACGATCATCATCATCATCATTATCAAAAAACGACAATTGAAAATGATAATGAAATGACGATATATATAAAAAAAAACACGATGATGATGGCAATGTGGAACCAAGTTTCAATTTTCATTTTTGGATCCACATTCTCCATAAATTCAATTTTATTTGTTGTTGTTGTTGTTGGCTAGGTTGTCATTGATGATGATGATGATGATGATTACTACGCCCATTGATTGATCCAATCTACATTACAGACACAAAAAAAACAAACCAAAAAAAAACGAAAAAAAAACAAACCATTAACGGCAATAATTTTATTCTTACGAATTTTCTTCTTTTTTTTCCCCTACACACCGTTTACCGTGTTCATTTCATTGTTCTATTGCCTGCCAAAAAAAAAAAATTACATGATGGACACTGGACACAGTGGATAGACAATTTGGGTCGATGAAACCAAAAAAATACCGTGGTAATGTTTCGGCCATGATATTAAAATGACCACAGCAGCAGTAACAACAACAACAAAAAAAAAAGAAAGAAAAACCCAAAATTAGTTCCAATGATCCAAATGTTTTTTCATTATTATCGTTCATGTTGTCGTTGTTGTTGTTGTTGTTGTTTTCAGTTTTCGAATCTAAAATAGATAATTGCATGCATGCAATCGCATTGAATTTAGCCAGACAAAAAAAAACCCAAAAAAACTACAACGATGATGATGATGATGACAATTGACAATTTGTTTTCTTGTTGGTCTATCTTGGTCGTAGTCGTCGTCGTCGTTGTTCACTTTGACTGGTCGATTGAGAATAGAAAAAAAAAACAGGCAATGTCAGTGCCTGTTGTTGTTGTTGTTGTTGTTGATATCAAAATCATTCTGGAATATAATAATCAAATCTTGTCTATTTCTATTCCAATGATTCATTTTGGTTATCTTATCATGATTCTCTTTTTTATATTCGATGTAGTTTTGTTTTTTTTTTCTTCTGGAACAAAACCACCACCACCATCATCATCATCATCAAACGAATCATTATCATGGATCAAACATACATTTTCAACAACGACAACAATCATTTTGGGCGCCACCACGAATATATATAAAAAGAACACGACTATAAATGCATAAAAGAATCAGGCCAATGACGAATAGATATATGGAGATTTAATTTAGATAATCGAATTCGATTAACTTGATTGTTATTTCATTTTTTTTTCAGTTGTTGTTATTGTTGTTGTTGTTCTTTATTTTGACCATATGAAAATCATGATGGTATGTAATATGTAATGTCGTTTTTCGGTTTTTTTCTGGTTGTTGTTGTTGTTGTTGTTGTTGTTCTTGTTTCGAATATTTTATCTTTCTGTGTTTATACATATACAATATGCATTGGATCATGATGATGACAATGACAATTGCAGCAATACACATATACCATTATAATTCATATATGCATATTGAAAATTGACCAATAATAATGTCTGGTGTTGTGGTGGTGGTGGTCGTGGTCGTGGTTGTCTGGTATTGTGGTGGTGGTGGTGGTGGTCATTTTGTTTTGAGATTTTATGATGAACATTCATATTTCATTTCATTTGATGATGAATCAAGAATTTTTTCTTTTTTTGTTTTTAAAATTCTGGTTACGAAAAAAAAATAAATAAATAAACTGGCAGTGTTGAATTTCATTTGATGGCCAATGATGACCCTGATGATGATGATGATGATGGTGGTGATCAAATAAAATCCTCAAATTCTATTATCATTGTCATTATTATTAGGCCATGATGATCGTTTATAGACATACACACACACAAAAAAAAATAATCGTTCAAATGACGACAAAAAAAAACGATAAAAATAGCTTACCACCGCCACCACCACTAGCAGTAGTAAAAAAAATGTTCCAATTGTGGATCATCTCTTTTTTTTTCTTCTTGATTGTTGTACACATACAGACAATGAAAATAAATGATCTCTTTCATTGCATTAACAACAACAACAACAAAAATGAAAATGAAATGTGATGACATTCATTCACAAACACACGTATTCCATTGGTTTCAGTTGTTTTTTTTTCGGCAGATTCCATATTTCGTGAATCTCAAATCATCATCATCATGGCTGTGATATAATACCATATAATAATAATAATAATTTATGTGATTATCAATGACAAGTGAGACATTCATAGATGTCGTGTATTGTATAATAAAAATGCAACACAGACTGAAATTTTGTCTTGTATTAATGGTTGTTCATTAAGGTTGATTATCATTGGGGTAATTTTCACAACAAAATAATAGCACAATGAACAATGGTAGAATATAGAATTCCAATGATGTAGGGGTAGTAGTGTTCCACATTTTATTACGATGATGATGATGATGATGATGATGAATTTCCCCAGAATATTTTCCACCCAGTTTTGTCCATATTGAACACCATATTGTTGTTGTTGTATCGACTTGGAATATACATAAAATGGATTACCAGTTTATGATGATGATGATGATGATCTGAAAGAATTTCTTTCTCTCTTTCACTTACAAAATATTCGATCAATGGATACACAAGAAAACAAGATTGTTTTGTTTGTTTGTCGTTGATAATGATTTGGCTATTTGTTGTTGTTGTTGTTGTTGTTGCTGTTGTCGTATATATAGTTTGTCGATATAATGGTTTTCTGGGTCGGTTTTTTCTTTCTTTTACACTGGTGGTCACGACTATTATTATTATTCGTTTTTGTCGATACACCAACGCCTAAAAATATTTTTTCCTGGTCACTCACATTTATTATCAATGAAATTCTGGATTGGCCAACATATATATCTGGTTGTCCATTGTTGGATAGATCGAACACACAGAAAAAAAAGCTTTAGCCAGATTTTTATTTTCACTTTTGTAAAAATTCACAAATTCTGTAAATTCTGTATTGTGTAGAAAATAAATCCCGATATATAGATAGTTGAGACCAGTGAATATGGTGTTGATTCGTGGTGATTGATGAGAGATTATATTGGACAGACACAATGGAAAAAACTTTTTTTTTCTGATCAAAGATATTTACCATCATCATCATCATCACCACAATCGCAAATCATCAATTGATTATCATCATGGGAATCAATCAATCAAATATTGGTATACAACACATGATTATCATTACCAGGGAAAAAAACGACCACGACAACGACAACAACTACGAATAATCAACCAACATAAAACACACACAGACATATAGAGAAAGATTCGAATCATTCAAATTCGATTCTATTTCGGTCATTCTATACCAAATATGGTGGAAATAGAATCGAATGATTATATTTATTCAGATCATGTTTCAATCATCATCATCATCATCATCAATGTTATTGATATTTGTTATTTTTTTTTCGCCCAGTCATAATGAATGAATTTAAATGACAAAAAAAAAAGAAGAAAAGAAAACTGTTTGGCAAATACCGGAACCGGATAGAAACAAAAAAAAACTTTTCTTCAATCTTTATTGCTTATTTATTTATTTATTTCTGGTCGTTTATAAACCAACAATCCAATACAACAGTTTTTAAAAATGCAATGAACATTTACAATTCATCATCATCATCATTCTTATCAAATGTGAAATGAATGAAATGAATAAAATGTTTGTTTGATTATTATGATAATAATAATAATAAAAACTAAACGAAAATGAATACCGGAAACCGGAAAATAAATAAAACGAACGAAAGTGAGCAAGAAAAGAAAAGAAAAGAAAAGTTTCTCGTCGTTCATCTTGCTATATTCTGATTATTTTTGGCCAATTCTCTTGTGTTTGTCTCTCTCTCTCTCTCTCCGTGTGTGTTTGTGTGTGTGTGTGCATATTACATACAAGTTTTCAATTCAAATATAACCAACCGAAATCGAAAATAAAAAAAAAACCGAAATTAAGTTTCCCGAATAAATTAAGCAATTTAGAACAGCAGCAGTATATTTTTTTTTCTATTCCATCAATCATCATATCACTGAATATCAACGCATGTGCAATTCGAATCCAAATTCGAACATTTTATACAAATCGACATTTGATGATTGTTGATGATTGTTGTTGTTTTTGAAAAAAAAATTGAAAATTTTTCCCAATTACAAACCAAAACCTTTTGAACCCAAGATCATCATCATCATCATTTTAAAATGTCATCATTTCACATAAAAACAAATTGAATTTGAACAGAAAGAAATGTGTGTGTGTGTGTGTGAAAATTTTCACATAGTTATTCATGGGGTGAATGAAGAAGAAAAAAATAAATTGCTCACCAGACCAACGAAAAAAAAACGACGAGAGGTTATTATGGAAAAAGATGAAATAAATCTTTATATGAATCTCGATAATTTAATTTTTCCTATTTTTTCTCGTTTTGTTTGATTATAGTGAGAAAAAAAATGAATTCTGGCCATAAATCGTTTTATTATTCGTTTGTCTAAGACATGGAGCATTGAACAAAAAATGATTGCACACATCCGAACAACGAAGAAAAAGAAGAAGAAGAAACAGAACCAAGATAAACAAATAATTAATCATTTCTGGATATATCTAGAAAAAGAAACTAAAGAAATGGATCATTTCCATCAACGAAGAAATTCATTGTTTTTTTTCCAATTCATTATGGCTTTCATCGATTAATTACGTTCATGATGATGATGATGATCACTAACAATTTGCTGATGATGATGATGTATATGATGGTAATATTCGATCGAAGACAAAAAAAAAATTATTGATTTCCAAAAAAACAAGCAAAAGAAAAAAAAAGAATAATGAGATATTCGATCAAAAAAAAACGAGAGAAGAGAAAAAAATGATGTACATTCTTTTACAACGAAAAATTCTGTGTGTGTGTGTTTCAAGACAAGATTCATTACTCTGTCTCTTTCCCTCTCTCAAGGCTCAGGTGGATCGAGAATATTTTTTTTTTTTTTTTTTTTGAATTTATTTATTGCCCAAAAAAATATATTCTGCTGCTGCTGCTGTTATTGTTGTTGTTGTTGTTATTGATATCTCGTGTGGAATATCACAATTTTCATTTTCTTTCAAAGATGTTTTCGAACGAAATACCAAGAAAAAAAAATGAAACGTTCGAATTTGATTTTGATTGAATGTTGTGTTTGGATTTTTTTTTTTTTTTTGGCGTTCGTTCTCGTCTTATCAATTGGGTACCAGATTGCATACATTGAGAAACGAGATGAAACAAAATTCGTTTGGTTAGTTTCAAAAAGCCAAATTCTTTTTCTGTCTTTTTTTCTCTCAGATGTTTCAAAATTTCTTTTTTGAATTTGATTTGAATTTTTTTTCCAACAACAACAACAGCAGCAGCTTTATTATTATTCACGAATGGACCTTTTACATCATCATCATCATTCTGATCCATTCATGTTTTTGTTGTCTCTGTTGTTGTTATTGTTGCAAATGTGTGACATATCCATCATCATCATCATCGTTATTGAACTGAGAATATAAGGAATTTTCAATTGATTCAGGTTCTTATTGAAAATTCTTATTTTATTCAATTTCCATTCGATGACACACACACAATGTTGTCAAAATCGTATATATTGATTATTTCATTTCGAACAACAAATCGAATCAGAATATTCAGAATGGATGACCACTGTATTCACTGTATTCATCATCTTATATTTCATCATTATCAATAAAAAAAACCTGCAAAAGTAAATTTGTTTTTTTTTGTTAGTTCATTTCCTCATTGAATCAACTATAATAAATAAAACAAACGAATTAATAATAAACATTCACGACATTCAATGAACTACCTACTTTGAACCAAAGAAAAAAAACCAAATTAACTTTAATGATGATGATGATGATGATGATGACAATTCTGGAACCCTAGAGATAGTGATAGAAACGGGAGAAAAATAAAAACAACATTTGTATCAAATCGAATAGAATAAGATGATGAAATAATCAAAATAATAAAGAAAAACCGCTTACAATTCATTCATTCATTCGATTGAATTGGATTCATCATCATCATCATCATCGTTGTTGTTGTTGTTGTCGTTGTCGAATATTTTTATCCGAATTATTTTTATAGAGAGAAAGAATATTCTTTCAAATCTTTCTCTCAATAGAAATGTAGCCCCCATCACAATAAGGAAATTGAGTTTCAACGACAACGACGACATTATTGAGCCGGATTCTTTGTCGTTCATATGGCTGCTATACACAATTAACATCATCATCATCATCATTTAACTTAAGAACTTTTTTGTCTTTGAATTAGAATTCATCATCATTGATGAAAGAATCGAACGATTTTTGAACTTTGAGAAGCAACAACAACAACAAAAACAAAAATTGTGGGCTAAACAAAAATAACGTTTTTTTTGTTTGTTTGTTCGATTTTCTAACGTTCGAATTGAATTCTTTGTTGTTGTTGCTTCAATTCTGCCGTCGATTCTTGATAAACAAAAACTGAAAGCGACATTGTTTTTTTTACGAAATGGATTTAATCTGTGTGTATGTCTAATTTTCCATCTGGACGAATTTCAAATCATCTGGTTTGGTTCCTTTGACGATACGGATGATAATAACGATGACGACGACGGCAAACTTAATCAAAAAAAAAACGGTAAGCATTAATAATATCGAAGATTATTTTCATTTCCCGTTTTTGTTGTTGTTGTTCTTGTTCAATGTCCCGAGCGTCATTCTACTACTATTTTCTCATTACGGTATTATCATCATCGTAGTCAAACGTCTTAAAGATTTTATATTTTCTCTGTTTTTTTTTTGACGTTTGTTTGAATTCAAAAAGAAAAGAAAAGAAAAACAAATAAACAACGAGAGAAGAAAAAAAACGATTTAAAAAAATTAATTAAAATTTATCGATGATGATGAAAAGAAGAAATTTTAATTAAATCTTTTTTTCGAATCAAACAAAACAAACAAACAATTTCCAGTATTCAGATTGTTGTTGTTATGTCTGGATCATATCAAATCATTGGCTGCAATTCGATTTGTTGTTGTTGTTGTTGTTTTTTTTCTCATTCTATAATGATGGGCGACATATGAAATGAATATCGATGACAAGCATATGAAGAAGCAATACACAGACATCATCATCATCATCGATATGCAAATCATCACACAAGAAGAAAAATAAACAAAAAACAAAAAACTTTTTGAGAAATGAAAAAGTTTTTCAGAAATAGCAGAAAATTTTAAACTTTTTTGTTGTTGTTGTTGTTGCCGAAAATACAAGATTTGAATTAAATTGATTTTTTTTCTCTTTTTGCGGTTTCTCACCATTTTCTTTTCTTTTTTTTTTTTTTAGTTTGACACTCCAGAATCACATTCCTAGATTCTCGACAACATATCACATCATCGAGTCGTAAAATCGTAAATCAAAAAAAAAGCTCTGTCATACAACAACAACAAACAAATTTGCATTTAGCCATCATCATATGAAAATCGAGAATATGTGAAAAAGTTTTTCTTTCCACTGCCATCAATATTGCATACACACACATACACACACACACACACGTCTACTGTCCATAGGAAAGTTGTACGATGATTCTTGATTCTAGATTCTTGATGATGATGAGTCTAGAGAATCAAAAAAAAAAAAAAAAAAAAGAAAATATCTTGGGAATGTGTCTAATTAACATAAAGTTTTTTCTTGTGCATATATTCAAATTCAATTGTGTGATTTTTTTTTATTCATTTCATCAACATCATCATCATCATCATTTTCATCTTTGGTTTGACAAGTTAATTTTATAATTTCATCAGAAAAAAAAGTTTCTTTCATTATCAACTTTGCTTTGCTTCGGTGGTGGTGGTGGTGATGGGGATGGTGATGGTGTCAGTCAACTTTTTTTCATTTTCAAGATTTGCATCGTTTTTTTTCTCTCTCTCATTTGATCAAATCAATGGCTAAATCATTGAATGTTTATTAATTAAGAAACGATCGATTGATTTAAATGTCAATGTACGTGTGTGTGTGTGTTGTGTATACACCTGTACAACAATACAACCACTACCACAACCGCCAACAACATGACCAAGAATAATGGAGAATTTTGGAATTTTGGAAAAAGAAAGTAAAAAATTTTAGCAGCAAAAATGATGATGTACGAAAAAAAAATAAACACGCATGACTATAGTAGATATTACACAGAATATTCTATATTCTCTCTCTATATATAAATTCATTCGTCAAAACGGTTATTATTAAGAAAAAAAATTCTTGAATTCCGTGTTTAAAGTGAGCGCCAAATTCGTACCAATACCGACAACAACAACAACAACATTTCGGTTCGGCAGTCATTTTGTCGGTTTGAAACTTTTTTCTCTTCTTCTTTGTCGTATGCAAAAAAAAATCTTTTTTCGAATTGAAAAGTTTCTCATTTTGGCCAGTTTCATTCATTCATCCACAAATTCAAATTGACAAAAAATCAAAATTCTTTTGACATTTTTTTTCTGTTTCGTTTATGAATAAATTATCAAATTCTGTTTACCTGATAAGGGTGTGGGTGTGTGTGTTCATCAAAGCTTTTTGTCTGTTCATTCATGATATACAGAGTTTTTTTCCATCTCTTCATTTCAGTGGGCAAAAAAATTGATTTTTGATTAATCAAAAATCAAACAAAGAAAAAAAATCACCAAATGAAATTTGAAAAGTGAGGAAAAAAACCAAACCAAACCAAACAAACAAACAAACAAACAAAAAAAAATCTGAACCAAAGTCCAAGAAGAAAACAAACATCATTCAACAATTTCTCATCAATCTCGACAATTTTGTTGTCATTTGTGAACTTTGTGTGTGTGTGTGTGTATGTGTATCGTCGTCATTATTAAATGAACATCAATTCTTCACATGATCGTGCAAGTAGTATAAATCCAGCAGTTCGAATTTCGAATACCAAAACAAAACAAAAAAAAATTCAAGTGAATTAATCTTCTTAACGTTTCCGTTTTTTTTTCAACGATCATCCATTCTTCTTCTTGTTGTTGTTGTTGTTCATGTTCATGTTCATTGTGAATGAATTTCAGAATTCAAAATTGAAACAAAACACACAAAAAAAATCATCAAATCAATAGTTTATCGTCCGATTGTGTGTGTGTGTTTGTCTTTTGATCTGATTTTTGTTATTGAATCTAGCAAAAAAAAAAAAAAACAGAGATCAAACTTTTTTTTCAAATAGAATAAATTAGATTAGACACATACATACACACACATTCTATTTGGAGAATAGATAGCCAACAATGTCAATGAAATGAAATGAATGGTCAAGAATATGTCAATCAAGTTTCATTTGGCAAAATAAGAACATTCAATAAAATTCTTCTGGATCGGTTTTCGGCTGCTGTTGCTGCTGCTTCTGTTGCTTGCCACCATCATCATCGTTTAAGTTATTGGCCAATCATGTGATCAACATGATTTGAATCTGATTGGTTTGGTTGAACAACACAAAAAAAAATATCGTCGTTTACTATATTATTTGCTGCTAATGTAATTTCTGATGAATAATAAAAAGTGAAGAAAGCAGAAAAAAAACAAACAAACAAACAAACGTTTGAAGTGAATGGACAATTTCCGAGTGTTTTTTTTCACTGTTCATTTAGCTAAAATAAGCCAAAAAAACAAACCATCTCATCATTCTTTGTTCCTGGATCGATTAAATGAATGAATGTGAATATATAGATTCTTCTTGTTTGTTTATGTTGTGCTGTGGAGAAAAGAGAGAAAAAATATTTATTACTCATTATCATCATACATTTTTTTTTGTACTTGCCTTTCCACAAAAAAGTGTGTGTGTGTGTGTGTGGCTATCTTGTATGTAATACACACATTCTCATTATCAAATTATGATCGATGATGATGATGATCAAATGTTGTTGTTGATTAGTGATCGTTAGGTTGTTGTTCTATAGAAACAATTTGAGAAGTTTTGAATACTAATGCACACACTTCATCTTCACGTTTTTTTTCATATTCTACCATAAACTTTTTATATATTATTTTCACGATAAATGAATATAATACGATTCATCATCATCATATAAATTGATATATCAAGACCACAAGAATCACCATTAGTAAATAATCAAATCAAATGAAAATGTAATCATGTTCGATCGATCATCATTCAATTTGACTTAAACATGCATGTTTCGAGATCACAACCAGAAATTCGAATCAAAAAATGAAAACATTCGAAACATTGAATCTATACATAAATGACGTGATCATCATATGATATATTTTGACTTGTGAATAGAATTTTTGAAACAAAAGCAAAAAAAAAAAAAAAATGGAAACGATCAAACAACGAAAACAATCATCATCGACAACAACAATCAAATTATGTAATATACAACAACCACTGGAAACGAATCTGATGAATTATTTTGAACATAATCATTTTTCAAAATTATTTAGATCAATTTGGCTATTTTTAACTGATAATTTTCGTATCATTTCATCATCATCTTCATGGTCATTATCATCAATGTCGATACATCATTATCATCATCATCATCATCATACATCATCAGTGATTATTAATTATTTTGTGATTATATTCATTATATTATCAGCTATAACGTCATTGATAACCGATTTGGTTATTGTAGCAGCAGCAGCACCGCCCAGTTCATCATCATCATCATCATCATCGAAATCTGTATTAATATGGCCTGATGAAATTGAAGATAATGCATTGGCAAAACATGATGAAAGTGGTGATTTTGTTTATAAACAATGGATGATGATGTCACAACAACAAGGAGGTGGAAATGGTGAAAATAATGGTCGTGGACCACCACCACCACCAGGTTTATTTTATTCTGGTAGACATCATGCTCAATCATCATCGTCATCGTCATCATCATCAGCATCATTATTTTTTTGGCCTCAAACAAAATTTCGTGACGACCATCATCAGGATAATAATAATAATCGATATGAAACAAATAATAATAATTTCCATAATTCAGCTTCATTTATAAATCATCATGGTGTTAGTAACGCCATCCATTGGCAACAATCATGGTTATTTATACGTTTTTTTGGTAACATTCTTTTGTTCTATGGTTACTGTTATCAACAATTTAATCGTTTATTCATAATATTTTGAATCAAATCAAATCAAATGTTTATTGTAATGAATTGATCAATCAATCAATCAATCAATCAATGGTTACTGTTGTATTATTTGATGATTGTGAAAGATTTTTGAAAAGAAATCTATATATATATTGGTAATAAATTGGTTTTTTTTTTGTATTTATTATTTGCTCTATCGCTATTGATTGGAAATCAATTTTTTTTTTTTAATACTGATTCAATCATCAGTCTGTTTACACAGGTAAGGTGATTTGTCTAGTTGAGAATATATTCCATGGACCATTTGTTTTGGAATCGAGAAAAGAACAACAACAATGATGATGATGATGATGATGATGATGAATATTCGAAAAAAATCAATGGAATTTATTCATAGACAAAAATCACGATTTAATTGTTGTGAATTAATTTTTTGTATTTGTATCATTTTGTTGACAATTTGGTGTATATGGAATATTGAACAAGTATTACATGGCTATTCTGATCGTGAAACAACCATCAGATTGGATAGTCGACTACCAGATCATACAAATTTTCCTGGTATCACTATTTGTGGTCGTGCTATTTTTACACCAGAATATCTGGCCAGTAAGTAATAGCCGTATTTTTCTATAAATAAATAAAAATTCAAACATTCGATCTAATCAATTCATTCATTCATTCCAAAATAGATAAATATAGTGAATTCAATCGATCATATCATAAATTTCAACAAGATTTTCATCATGATCCATTTGTCAATACAACATTGGCCATACGTAATCGTTATCATTTGTTTCGTATTTATGAAAATATTGCTTTAACAGATTTCAATGGTTCCGATGTCATTGAGAATCATAGCCTACGTTTAGAACAATTGGTACGTTGGTGTCGATTTCGTCCAATAAATATTCGTACATTACATCGTTGTGATGATGATAATTCTACAACGGCCACTATTGTTGATCCAATATTACAAACACAATTTGATTGTGATAAAATTAAACAACCAATACCGATTGTTTATAATGGACATAAATGTTTTATGTATTTTAGTGATCTAGAAAATGTATTACCAGAATGGCGTCATTATAAACCACCAATAGATGTTGATGATTTTTTCAATATTCATCATTATCATCATAATCATAATCATCATAAATATAAACATAAAAATCAATCATTATTCATCGATGTAGCAAAATCGATCCGAATCAATGATAATGACATTGACCACGACGACGACGACAACGATGATAATGTGAATGATGATGATTATTACAACGATCACCATCATCATAGTTTCAATACGGATGATTTAAAAAGAATGAAATTCGAATTAAATCCTTATATTGTAATGCAGATTAATATGCATAATAATATTTGGAATTTCATAGGCGATACATTCGGTACAACAACCATAACGGTTCATCCACCAAATATTTTACCAAATAAACGTCGTTTTCGTTCATTTCAAGTACAACGTAGTTCATATTATGAAGTTAGTTTTACAAAGAAAACTACACATAAATTACCAACACCATATCGTACCAATTGTATTGATTATCTAAATGATAAGATATTTGCTCGTTATCGTACCCAGGATATGTGTCGTAATGTTTGCATAAAAGAATATTCATATGGAATTGATGATTGTGCAAATTATTATATGGCACTTTCTACAAGAATGTTTTCGGAAGATAATTCTGAATATATTTGTGATCATGATTATCAGGTAAAATTATCATGTGATGTTAATTGTGGATAATAATGGGTTTTTTTCTCCACTTTAGAATTATACAACATTTTTATCAGCTGAAAATCATTGTGAAAATCGTTGTCCAGATGAATGTTTACAGACAATATTTCAGCTAAATGGCCGTATCGATCCAGTGATAACCAATGGTTATGGTTGGCCATTATATGATAATCCAGATACACATACAATTGTGTTGATAAAAATATCACCAAAACCATTTCAAATTATTCAACATAGGCCACGAATATCACGTGAAGAATTTGTTGGTATAATTGGTGGTCATCTTGGTATTTGGCTTGGCCTGTCGATTTATCTAGTTATTCGTTTTATTGTAAATTTTATTTTTAATATCATCAAACGATTAGTTTATTTTTTCAATTTATTTAAAAAACAACCGCATCATGATATAGAACAACGACAAAGTGTTAGGTTATGAAATTTAATTTAAAAAAAAGATCCACAAGAATATTCTAGATAAAATTTAATAAACATTAAATTTTTGCAATTGAAAATTCATTCTATTGTTCTGACCAACAAGGTAAACACATAAACAGGGAAAAAAAGTAACTCGAATATGAGTCACAATATATGACACACACATGCATGTAAAAAAGAATTTTTACAATTTCCAATATAGAAACACAAAATGAAGATAAAATGCATGTGAAAGTTGATTTACTTGATTCCAAATGATTATTATCACCACCATTACCTTTTGTATAACTTTTTCACATTTTGTGCAACACACACACACACACACACACCAACACAAACACAAAAAGCATTGACTTTGGACAACGACGATGAAGAAGAAGAAGAAAATGTGGTCAACATGTAAATCATCATCAGGTATATATAATTCGTTGCCCAGCAATTGACTTTGTTATTATTTGTTTACTTTGATTTGAATCTGGTTTGTTTTTTGTCTGTTTTTTAGTCGAGTGGTAGTCATTTTCGTCATCATGAATATTGTCGATAAATATTTGCAACTAATCAATCGAACCTATTATGGATTATCGGTTGTTTATCCAGAAACAATACAGCAAAAATTTCGACCACCATTTTTAATTGATTTAATTGAAACTATTCAATATCGAATGGAAATGAATAATTATTATTGGATGGAAATCATATCGATTGTTGTATGCATCATATTGTTGGCCATTATTCGTTATGTATTGGTGAATAAATTCATCATTAAACAATTACGACATTATCGTCTTATATTGGGCCACCATGATCATCATCGATTTGGCAATAATTTATGGAATTGTCTATTTTATATGCATACATTCACATTATCATGGTGGATAATGGCCAATATTGGATGTTTAGAATATCCAAAACGATTCTGGATCAATAATTCATCGGACATTTATTATGGTGGTCAAACATCAATGATAATAATGTATCTTTATTTAATAGATATTTCGAATTATATCTATTCAATGATTTATTTATGCAAAAATTATCGTCAACAATTGTGGGATAAAGATTCACCAATGATCATCATACATCATTTAGCCGCTATTCTGTTGTTTACATTATCACATATGATCAATATGCATCGTATGGGTGTAGCAATCATTTTTCTTCTTGAAATATCAGAAATTTTCTATTTTCTTCGCTGTATGGTTAAATTACAGATCCATTTCATACAACGATGGCAAAATTCAATTCGTTTCATTGGTTTCACATCAATGTGTATTGTATGGCTATATAATCGATTATATCGATATCCATTGATTATTTTAACATCAGTTATCGATTATGGTTATCAGAATCTTGTAGATATGGATAGAATTGCCATCTATATATTGATTTATTATTTGTTATTATTGATACAATTATTCAATATTTATGGATCATTTATTTTGATTAAATTAATCATTCGTATCTATAGTAGTGGCCTGGATAAACTGGAAGATGTACGTGAAATCCATTGTCAACGTTAAATCATCCAATCAATATATATATATATACACACAATCACGATAGTTGTTGTTGTCCAGTAATGTACGAAATGTGATTGAATGATGATAGAGGGAGATTAACGTCAAAACATTGTTGTTGTTATCAATCTATATCCTGAATTTAATTTTTTTTTTTATTTTATTTTCGATGAATAAAAAAAAAATTTAAAAAATCTTTTGACGTAAATTTGTTGAAAATTTTTATCTTCAAAAAAAAAATGACCACTATTGACTATTGTAGTTATAATAAGCAAAGTAAACAAAAAAAAAATGACCAAACCAAACCAAACCAAAAAAAAAGAGTCTGACGTAAATACTTGAATACTTTAGCCAGAAAAATTGAATGAATTTTGTTTTGTTTAAATTGGACAAGGAAATGACCACAAACAAGAAACGTCGGTAAAGATTCAATTTGACAAATTGATTTGAATATTTAAATATCAATGGTAGGATTTATTTGTTTGATTTTTTTTGTCATATGTTTTTCTTGTGTACGTGTTTGTGTGTGTGTCCATCGTTGATCCAAAAAAAAAAAATTCATGCTCATCACCATCACAATGATTCGATTATTGGAACAATATTGGCACATAATCAATGGTACCCATTATGGTTTGGCCATTGTTTATCCACATTATATACAAGAAAAAATTTTCCCACCATTTTTCGATGATCTAATCCAAAATGTACAAGAATTATTGATTGAAAATCATTTCTATTGGCAACAATTATTGTGGATTTCATTCACCGTTTTGATCATTTCAAATATTCGTCATTATTTTTGTCGTTATATTGTAAATTTTTTAATTGAAAATCATTATCTATTGGAATGTGATCGAAAAAGATTTTCCGGTAACATTTGGGATAGTGTATTCTATTTGCATACGGTTTTATTGGCCAGATTTATTTGTATACGATTACAACTGTTGAATGATGAAAATGATACAAAATTTTTATGGCTAAATAATGAAGAAACTGGTGGCGTTGATTCATTTCTAATACGATTATTATATCTAATCGATATGGCAAATTATTTACATTCAGCTCATTATATAATATTCATAGATCAATGGGATAAAGATTCACCAATGATGATCGTACATCATGTGATTGCCGCATTTATGTTAACGATATCATACATAATACATATGGAACGAATCGGTGTGGTCATGATTTATTTGCTAGAAATCTGTGAAGTTTGTTATTTCATACGTTGTTTGAGTAAATTACAAATTCATCTTTTACAACGTCATCTGAATCCATTACGTTTACTGGTATTCTCTGTATTAATCATTGTTTGGTATTATAATCGTCTTTATCGTTATCCAATTATTATTCTACAATCATCAATTGAATTCGGATTCAATCAATTGATCAATATGAAACAGGTTGCCATCTACATTCTACTATATTATCTTACATTAATTATACAATTATTCAATATTTATTGGGCCATTCAATTAATACGTGTAATAATAAGAATATTCCGTAAAGGTTTAGAAAATATTGAAGATTTTCGTGAATTTCATCATCATCATCATCATCATCATGACCATCATTGTCAACATGATCAACAAAATAAATTGAATAATGGAAATATTTTTGAAAATTTTCTTCAAATTAATGATGAAAAAAAATACATTGCATCATAAATGTGCACTCGTAAAAAAAAATAAAAAAAAAATTCAGAGGAAATCAAGAGGCCCAAAAAAAAAAACAAAAACAAAAAAAAAATTTTTAAAATTTTCCATTAAAATTTTTGATAATTTACGTAAACATATGATATAATAACAATACATAAATGTGTCGTATTTGTATCATCATCATCATCGGTCAGTACACATGATATTTCTATTCTGATTTTTTATTTCGTTAAAATACAAATCAATTATTTCTAATTTTTAAAAAAAAAAATTATCATTATCAACATCCTCAATGAATCTAATCGAAACAATTGACGTTGGTAATCAATTGGTTTCCATTTAGTGTATTTAATTTATCAATTAATTAGGAAACACTAGGATTGGATTCAAATGAAAAAAAAAGTATTTTTTGATTCATTTTTATTTTTTTTTTTTTTTTTTGTTATCATTTCTATAACGAAATAATATATTCATGGATAAAAAAAAATGGAAATAAAAAGACCAGTAAAATTGATTTCATTGTCATTTTTTTTTTTTTGCTTTAAATTCCAAATAATCATCATCATCATTGGTCATCAAAATGAATAACATAATAGCCGATTATTGGAATATGATTAATGATTCACATCATTTATTAATCAATGTTTATCCTGAAATATATGATCATCAACCATCATCATCATTATTATTATTTTTTTTACAATCATATTGGAAATTATTCGTATTGAATAATTATTGTCTATCGGAAATCATATCGATAATATTGGGCATTACAATCATTTCAATCGGAAGAAAATTATTATTAATCAATATCGTTGATAAACTATTACAACGTCGTTTATTATTGCGACAAGATTATAATAAATTTGCCATATATTCATGGGAATTTCTTTTCTTCACCATGACGGTTATAATATCCGGTAAAATTGTATTAATCGATAATCAATGGCTAAAACAGCCGGAATTATTCTGGACTGATTTATCCATCGATAATAATCATCATAAACAAATGGCCACAATGATTAAATTTTTATATATAATGGACATTTCGAATTATATTCATTCTGCATTTATAATCATTTTTAAAGAAAAAACTTGGAATCGAGATTCACCACTATTGATCATACACCATATTATTGCTTGTTTATTGTTGATCACATCATATATGATTCGTTCGTATCGTATCGGTGTGGCAATGATATTCTTAATGGAAACAAATGAAATATTTTATTTTATACGTTGTATAATTAAATTACAATTTACCATCATACAAAAGTATTCTAATCAATTACGATTAATTGGTTTTTCTCTATTGACTTGTTCATGGTTCTTGAATCGTCTTTATCTTTATCCATTGATTCTGATAAAATCGGCAATAGAATTTGGATCAACCATCGAATGTAAACAATCACCGTGGCTTATAATCTATGTTTTTATCTATTATCTAATGATAATCATTTTGTGTTTCAATATTTATTGGTCAATAATTTTAATAAATTCAATCATTCATATATATCGTAATGGTTTGACGAGAATTGAAGATATTCGTGAATATGATTACAATTGCAACGACAACAACAACGATTTGGATGATGATGATGTTGATGATGACATTAAAAACAAAAACAAATAAAAACGACGAAAACCATTGTCACATTTTTTTCATTATCGATATATATCGGCAAATACATCCTGTGAATGTTTGTTCGCAATAAAAAAAATTTTTTTGTGACGTATTTGTGACGATTAAAAATTTTCAAATTTCTTTTATTTATGTTTTTTTTTTCTATACAATTCAAGATTGACCAAAAAAAAAAAAAAAAATGAATGAATGAATGGAAATGATGAAGAAAAAACAATAAAAAATGGATAAAATTGTTTATCATTTATCAATCATCAAATCGTTTTGGCATTGTAACATGTACCGGTGGTTGATCATTACGATATTGTTCTTTTTCCTCTTGATGTTCACGACGTTTACGTACGATTAATATGATCGCTAATATGATGGCAATGATTAATATGAATATCAATACACCAAGCAATGACCATGTTGCCTGTTGATAGGATTTATATTCTTGTTGTGGAAAATATGGTGGAAATATGACGGCCGTATCTTGTAATTTATAAATAAAATTATTAATAAAATCCACATATGAAGTACGATATCCTTGTTGATTATTATGTGCTGTTTGTGTTACTAATTGTCCATTACGTGTTAGTATCTGATAATTTGGTGCAGCAGCAGTATATAATACATAACGACTTTGTTGTGGAAATCCATATAGAATGAATTCACCAATAAATCGACAATATTGTTGTGCTACTGATAATTCAATTCCGGTTAAACCAGATGCATCATATTCAGTAGGCATCAGATAGAATAGATCATTAAAATGTGTTGAACCATAGGTTTCGATGCTTGGTTGTTGTAATACATTATTCTGTATGATACCGAATGATCGTTGTCCAACATAATCGAAAATCATCATCATTGCACGTGCTTGGGCTGAATGTAAGCCGTACAGCATAATCGATTGGACCAACAAAAAGAAAATCACCGAGCATCTATTGATGGAAAATTGAACTAAATTAAACTCCAAAAAAAAATTAAAAAATTTCAATTTTTTACCTCAGAAAACAGCTGATCCAATTCCAATTGGGTATAACCAATATTACCATTTGCATTACCCGTTATTGAATATGGACTATAACCACCGGTATTTATCTGATTATTCAATGTATATTGACTCTGTATCAATGATGGATTATTATTCAGTGCATTCTGTGGAATGGTTAACGAACGATGTGTACGATTAAAATAACGATATTCAAATGCACTGGCCATTATCAATTCATTTGTATAATATTTAAGATATGGACGAATCAGGAATGCAATTTGTCGTTCTAAATCCGGAGTACCTTTTGGCATACGTCCAGCTTGTAGATAATATTCAAGCGTACCTTCACGTCCTGTGGCAATGACTAGATATTGTTTTTTATTAAATTGTCCATTTTGATATAGATTCAATGGGAAATCTCGTAATAATGCTGAACCAGAAACATTACGATCAACAACAGGACGAAACCAAAATGGTTGACGATTTTGTTCCCAATCACGTTCGCCATTCACAGACATTAATTGTCCTAGATCTTGATAACGTAAACATTCAACAATTTGATCTTCACGATAACCACAACTAAAACGATAGGCAAAATCACGTGCCTGTGCCAATGGATTATCATTTATTGCCCATGGACTAAACACTGTACCACTGATTGATATTGCATTGGTGAAATATCCTATTGAAATGAATAATTTAAAAAAAAAATCAAATCTTCATCCACATCAAATAAACTTACTATCAGCTTCTGGATTCAACAGATGAAATGATACTGATGCACCACCAGCATCATGACCCATAATAGTTATATTAGCTGGATTTCCACCAAATTTGGCAACATTTTCATGTATCCATTGTAATGCTAATGTTTGATCACGAATACCATTATTACCTGGACAATTAATATCATCGGTAGATAAAAATCCAAGAACACCAAGACGATAATTCATTGTGACAATGATGAAATGGCTATTTGCATTATTTCCAGCTTGTAATAATAAATCTGGTTTATAGAAATCTTTACCACCATAACGAAATTCACCACCATGAATATATACTAGTACAGGTATGGTATTTGGACGATTATCCTTACATTTTCATTTTTAAAAGTAAAAAAAAAAATCAATCAATCAATGGAATCAAACACAAACAAACTTACAACTGGAACATAAATGTTTAATTGAAGACAATCTTCATCTTCACGTATAGCGGCAACATTTGGAAAACGTTGATAAACTTGTGGACACATTATTCTACGTGTACCAGTACAATCCAATGTTTGTGTCCATACTGGTGGAAAATGTGGTGGCTTTTTATTTAGTATTCAGTATTAAAAACGATTAAGAATTAGAAATTGGAAATTGGAAAACAAAATAACAACACAACTTACACGAAAACGATTAACACCAACTGGTGGTGCACCATATGGGAATGCCAATAAATTGTACAAAACTTAAACCATTTGTGTATGGTCGATTATTTGTAAACGATTGTGATGGTGTAAATTTTGAACCAAGTACTGGACCATATTGTGTTTGAACGATTGGATTATTTGGATCGAAAAAATATGAACCACCACCACCAATGCCTATTTGTGCATCGACAACCATATGATGATGATTGTTCACAAAAAACGTTATAACCGTAAACAAAAACAGATGCATTATTTTTTTCAAAATGTTTTCAAAAACACCAAATTTAAAAAATAATTATCCGATTGAGATCCGATTCATTCGACAACCAAAATGATGATGATGAATGTTTGAAATGAAATGGTACAACCTAAAACCAAGTTGACAATTTATTTTTATTTTTTTCATTTTGTTTTTTTTTATTGACCCAGTGTTGTTGTTGTTGTTTTTTTTTGTTGTGTATCGACGACGACAATAAAATGTCGGTATATGTTTGTGTTGCTTGGATTGTGTGTTGTTTACACACACACACACACACAGGCACACCAGTGGATGATAACCATTGATAATCAAGGTAACAATAACGACGACGACGATGATGATTTAGATATGGTAACGGAAATGTATAAAAAAAAATCAAACCGAAAATGTACCGCCCGAAAAAAACAAAAATTTATTGTTTTTTCTCTCCGGTTTACACCGTTGCCCGTGCAAATATGTGTGTTACAAACAGAAAAAAAAATATCCGGAAATGGTGATGATTTATAGAATTTCTCTATGAGTAATGCACATGTGTTTGATGATTCAATTTCACAATCCTCCAGTCAATTAATTCATTGCGACAACAACAACCTTGGATCATTGAAAAAAAAATTTTTTTTTTTTAAATTTGAAATTTCATAACATTATGAAATATGGATTTTCATTTTTGGATTTCAAAAACGAAAAAACGAATCTAATCATCATTATCTGGAGATTTTTTGCTTTCATTTTTTTCGTTATAATCGATATATAATAATCACATTATTAATCATTTACAATTTGATTTGATTTATGTCTTGTTTGTGTGTTTGTGTGTATATGATGCCAACAAACAACAGCAACAACAATTACCTGTGACAGAAATATATTTGTGATTACACACACACACACACAGATTTTATTGTCAAAAAGAAAAAAAAATAAAAAATCCATTTTTAATGGTCGTTGATTATGATGATGATGATTATGATTTCATCAGTTGTTTGCTCGCGTATATACATGTTTCTTAGGTGATCAAATTTGATCAAAGTCTCTTCACCGTTATTATTATTAGACATTTGGTATAATATTGCATATAATGCGAAAATCATTTTTCTTTCTTTCATCATATCATTTGCCATGATATGATTATCGGTATCTGTTTTGACAAAATGCCGACAAAATATCATGTTTTTCATTACGATGATGATTACCAATTGACATGGTTTTTATTATTATCATTTTTTTTTTGGTGATTATTAATCAACAAAATTTTGTTGCATGAAAATGAAATTTTTTTTAGTGTGAAATCATGATGATGATGATGATAATGATTCATCAAAATGTTCGATTTTTTGAAAAATAAAACTTAAATCCGACGATAGATGGCGTGTGTGCAAAACAGTACATATGATTCGAATATTTTTTTTTTTTTTTTTTTGAATGAATCAATTGATTTGATGATTTTGAACCAGAAATTTTTTTTGGGAATAATGGGACAAAAAAAGGTCACCATTATCATTATCATTAATACGGTAGTATACAGTATCATCGATTGTGTTTTTCATTTAATTCAATTTTTTTTTCATTTCTTTTCATTTAGAATCGTTGTTGTTGTCATTGAATCATTATGCAAAAAAAGGCCTGTTGATTATTATTATTGAAATCATCACCATTGTCATTACTGTCGTCGATTTGTGTTGAATTCAATTAACAATTTTTAAAAGAAGCGTTAGCAGCAACAACAAATTCATTCATAATGAATGAATGAATGAATGAATCGAACAACAACAACAACAAAATGGAAAACTTGAAAATTTAAACTGTTTTTTTTTTGTCAAAAGAAAGCAAAAAAAAACTGAATGATTAAGTTTTCGATTCAAATACATCATCATCTTACCTCGGAGAAAAAAAATCATAAAAACCTAAAGTTCTTCAAGACGTCTGGTATACAACATACACACACACAATGACGAATCATGAATCGATTTTCTTCATCGTCTTCTTGACATTGAATTATAAGATTGATCAATTTGATTTGATGATGATCATTATGAATGATGATGATCATCATCATCATCGTCGTCATTATCATTAAGTTCATCATCATTATTATTGTCATCAGGACAATTGATGAAGAAATGGGATTATCATCATCATCATAATGATAATCGGTTTGAAATTTTTTTTTTATTCAACAACAACAAAAAAAATTTCAAACCAAAAAAAAAACATTTCAATGTTTACGGACCATATGATTGGTACCAGATACCTTGGATAAACCTGCTGTTGTTGTTGTTGTTTGGATCAATTGTTTTTTTTCCAATTTCAATTTAATTATCATCAATTATTATAGTTGTAATCAATCATTTTTTTCTGTTAAAAAAAAGAAAAAAAAATTATTTTCTACATCGAAAAAAAATCATCATCATCAGACATCCAACCGGTAAAAAATGAAAAACATTTCAAATTGTTTTCATTGTTTGGTTGTTGTTGTTGTTGTTGTTGCTGTTCTCGGACATCATGTTGTTTGATTCGCAAGCAATCCCCAAACACAACTTGAAACAGCAAGTGATCAACATATGAAAAAACCAATGAACGAATTGTTGCAACGATGGCCGTTGATAAAGATTTTTTTTTTGTTTTTCCTCCTGAAATAAATCATTAATTGATTGAAACAAAAGAAAAAAAATGGCTATGACAACAAAGATAAAGATGTGAAAAACATAATGATCACTCACCGGTGAATATAAATTCATCAAAAAAAAGTGGGAATCAATACCGATGAGTTTTGTTTTGTTTTGTTTTGTTATCGATTATCGAAATTATAATAATCAATCGATCATATAATGATCAATATATATTGACACATTGATTAATTCACATTGTTTTTATCAATCGTCATAATTTTTGACCTAGATCAAATATTTGATTAAAATTCTTTTTTGTTGTTGTTGTTGTTGTTCTTGGAAATAGGTGCGTTGTGTACCATACAATTATATATCATTCAATGATGATGATGATTATAATTAGTAAAGAAAAAATTTTTTTTCTTTTCTTTTCACTTCAAAAAAAAATTCAAGGCCTTTTTTTCTGTTCTTATATTTTTTATCGATGATTGATTATTGATAAAAGAACAAACAGATTTGATTTTTGATGATGATGATGATTCGTGATGGGCGTTTTGTTTTTTTTTTTGTTTTATAAATTCTTGTTAAATGAAGCGGAAACAAATTTTTATTGGCTTAAAACAAAGAATAACAATCGATATATCGATCGAACACTATCGGTTTTGTTTCGAATGTTCATATTCATTCATTCATTTTTTTATTTATCCAATGGCACTATTTTGCCAATAAAAAGATTGATTTATTTGATTGATTGATTGATTGTTTGAAAGTGTTATTTTTTTCTGAAAAAAATTTTCAATGAATCGATCATCGAATTTGTTCGGTTGTGTCTGTGTATGTGTTTATTGATGTGTAAAAGTAAATATTAATATTCAGTACAAAAAAAAATGTTTTTTTTTTTGTTTTTGAAATGGTGATGATGATTGTATAACAACAAGGTGATGATATCGTCATTGTTTTCCCACCATCATCACCAACACCGAAAAAAAAAACAAAGTTTCATTAATTTAAACAACAAAAATCCCACACACACACAAACAAAGATCATATTCATTTGATATGATTTGTGAATTTAACACCTGGTTATTTTGACCAACACATGTGTGTGTGTGTGTGAATGTAAAATGTTTGAACAGAAAAAAATTTTTTTTTCATCAATTTCACAATTATGTTATAAATATGTGGCCGAATTGTTTGCTGTAGATATATTCATTGGATTTGAAAATGGCCAAAATCGATCAATTCGATCTAATCATCATCATCATCAGCAGCAGCAGCATTTGTTTATTTATTCAAAAAAAAAAAAAAAATGATCAAATCTGCAAATGAATGAACTGAAGATTAAATCGGATTTTTTTTTATTTATAATCGGTCAAGGTGTTGTTGTTTAATTTCATGTGCATTTGAATATTATTTTCATCACTAAAATAATATATTTATATCCATCCATCATGAAATATTGAAAATCATGAAACTTTGAAAATGACTATGTATTGAAAAACTAAAACACAACAACATTCGAAACTATCGATACTATCGAGATTTTTGTTTTTTTGGCCCATGCAAGAACTATTTCTGCCGGATCTAATATTTGCCATTGAAAGAAATCAAAACAAAACAAAAAACATTGATCCAATATGTGGTGATTTGATCTAATTTTTTTTCTATTGAATCGATTGATCGATCCATCATCAATGAAAATGCAAACAAACAAATGAATTGATTTGAAAATCAATGTTTTCCCTACACACACACAGATCACAACAAACAATTTCTCTCTTCAATTGAATTCTCAAAAATCATCATCATCATTATCATCATCATAGTCATTTATTATTGCTTTTTTTTGTCAAAGTTATCTTATTTCTCTTTTGTTCTTTCTCTCTCTCTCTCTCTCTCTGAAACAAATCACATCTGTAGTATGAAAATTTTCGAAAATTATAAAAACTGATGAAATGAAAAGAGATCAAAATGGCAAAAGAGAAGCACCGCTTCAGGGCTTTGTTAATTTAAAGATTTTGTATCCAAAATGTTGTTGTTGTTGTTGTTTGCTGTTTGTATACAAATGATATGTGATTTTTATCCAATTCATCAGAAATTATGTTGTTTTTTTTTTGGTTCGATCTGATCAAAGCAATTTCATTCTAAGGTAAGTTTTTTTCTCTCGTTTTCTCTATGTGATGTGTTCAGTTAACAAAAAAAATTTTTTTTTTTTTGAAATGATAACGATTTTTTTTGTTTATTTCATTTTCAGAAAGAGAGAGAGAGAGAGAGTTAAATTTATCTGAATTGCTATGGACAATGTAATCGATTGATTGTTTTGTTCATTCGATTCATTCAATTTCAATTTGCTGTACGCACTATTCATTCATTCATTCACTTGTTGTTGTTGTTGTGATGGTTGTGGTCAATAACAGCAGTACTTCAGAAAAAAAATCAATTATTTTTCATCTGAAAATCATTAATATAACCACCACCAACGACAACAACAACAACAACACCATCGCCAAAACGAACCACCATTGATGATGATGATGATGATGTTAATCTTTGAAGAAAAAGAGAAAAATTGTTTTTTTTTCATTTCAATGTTTGTTTGTTAGTGTGTGTGTGTGTGTGTGTGTGTACGGAACATTTTCTCTTGACAAAAAAGAAAATTTTCTTTTTTTTTCATTTTGAAAATTATCAAACACATCTGAAGACACCGTTTTTGTTTCTTATATATATACAAAGTTTAATTTGTAACTCTCTCTGTAATGTTGGTGTGTGTGTGTGTCTAATGGTGGAAAATTGCTACCAAAAAACATCGAAGAAACTTGTTGAATTTTATTAATTGGATAATCCATGACAACGACGACAAACAAACACCAATGATGATGATGATGATGGGAAAGTGAAATGAATTTGAAAGTAAAAAAAAAACAACGACGACGACGATCCACATCCATAATCATCATTATCATCATCATCATCATCGATTGATTATTTGCTGATTGTTTTCAATAGAAAAAAAACATTAATTTATTGATTTTTCCTTAGTAACGACGGTAATTGTTGTTTGTGTGTGTGTGTGTGTGTGTAAGTGCGTGTGACAATCATAATCATCATCAACCGAATTGATTCAATGATTGATCTATCAATCGATAGTATAGTAACATCTACGAAGGAAAAACCAACAAATTGTTTCAATGAATGATCCATAATTTACAAATTATTGATTTATCATCATCATCATCGATGGGTGGTTGTTATTCATCTTCTGTAACTTGAAAATTTTTTAATTTATCATCAATATATAAAATGTCATCGAGATCTCCATATTCTTTTTCATCATTATCATCAATAATGTCGTTGTTTCCGACAACATTATTTCTATTCCTCATTATTGTTCATATTCATTTTTCATCCATTTTAGCTCATAATATTAATCCACCATCATCATCATTATTGATTAAATCAAATTCATCATCTTCGACGACGACGACGACTGAAAATCCGATATCGATCAAGAATGAATATATGGAAGATATTGATAATGATGATGGAGAACTAGATGATGATGATGATGAATATTCATATGATGATAATAATGGTTATTATAAGAATAATAATAATAAAGATAAAGATAATGATCATTATACAGCATCATCATCAAATCATCGATCATCATCATCATTGATTTCACCAATAACCAATGATATTGATGATGATGATTTTTGTAATGATACATTTATCGATTCAGCATATTATAATGGTTATGATACAATATTAACACGTGGTAATCATTTATGGTATTATTATAAAGATCAAAATCGTTTAAGCCGTTCATATGATCAACGTAGATTTACACAAGGTATGTATATCTTGAATGTTTTTGGTCAGTAATTTTAATATATGTGGTCAATTTTTTTTTCTGATTAAACCATAAGATGGTTATGCCATTTTATTTCAAATTTTGATTTGTTTTTTATTTTGATGACATTTTATTAATGATGATGATTTTTTTTTTTTTTTTTTTTGATATTTGAGGTCATTATTTATGCGAAAAAAAATGAAAAAGAGGGTTTGACCTGTTTCGAATTTTTTTGTTTTGTTTTGTTTTTTTTTGTCAATTTGCATTTTGATTTATCTATCTATCTCTTTGTAGTTTTCATTGTTTTCTCTCTCTCATTTCGATAAGTTCTTTGTTTTTTATTTTGTATGTGTGTGTGTGTGTGTGTGTTTGGTTTTGAAATATTTTTTCATCATCATCATTATCATCGTAAATTTGTTCAGCTTCGACGAATATCGTTCGGCCTTGTTGTTTGGATCCAAAAAAAAAAAAAAAAACAGAAAAACAAAAACAATCTGATGACGAACGACGTTAATGATGATGAATTATTAGACCATATTTTTTCATTTTTGTTTTCTTGGCTAGAATTGATGAAATGATTGATGATAAAGATATGAAAATCTTTAATGATGGTCATTTTATTCGTGTGTGTGTCTGTGTGTGTGTGTGTTTGTGGTAGCGTAAATCGATGTTTTTTCTCCACTGGAAAAAAAATGCCATTTTAAATACCTGATTTGTTCTTTTTTTTCGGTTTAAATTTTTTTTTCCCATACAAAAACAAAGCCGGACATGTTTTTTCCGGCCAAACTGTTTTTGTCGTGTTTTTTTTATATATTTTGTTTTGTTTACCACAAAATAAGAGGCATTATCTTTCAAAATCAAAAAATTGTTTGTTTTTCATCTCATTTGTTAATCTGCTTATAATTTTGTTGTTAATCAAAGTTTTTTTTTGCCTAGAAATTTAATATGAATGTCATACACACACTAACACACAGAATTAGATCTTAATTTGTGCAACAAAAATCCCATTTTTTCTTCAATCAGATGTAGCCAATAAAAAGTCTCTACTACACAGGTATAATAATTCTATGTTTATCGATTCATTTGATGATGATGATGATGATGATAATGGCATTATTTCATTTTATATATCACAATGGTAAAAAAATATCGATTGTATCGAAAAAGCTTCTTCATATTTTTATTTTCCTTTTCATCATCATCATCATGAAAATATAATCGTTTGACATTTTTATCGACAACAGCATTACATAATTCCATTTATCTGATCATTTATTTTCCTCATCATTCAGGTGAATATAGAAAAAAAATAATACAATAAAAATCGAATTGAAATATTCTACAAAAAAAAAATGACAAATGACTAAACGATATGCAGATCAAGAGGGAAAAGGTCAGGTCAAAATGGTGTAATAAGGAAAAAAAATGATTCCTAACACTCAACAAATGATGATGATGATGATGATTGAAAAGTAGGGAAAAAATTCGGAAATCATGTCATCATTTATTGATTTGAATTGAAAAAAAAAAATTTATTCATTTCATCATCATCATCATCAATGTCATTATTATTGAAATGATGACATTTCATCGATAATTTATCACTTATTGTTATCATCATCATCATCGTCATCCACATGCGTGTTGAATATATAGAAATTGTCCATAAAATTTTTTTTTCTTGTGGCTACTTTTAACTTGACATTTTTTTCCATTATTTTTTTTTTCAATGTCTCTTTTTTTCATAGTCAATAGTCATCTTCATCATCATCTTTTAGATCAATGTCGATGATTTTTTTTTCGTTTGTTTGTTTGTCAATGAATTGATGAATTGATCATCAATGTTTTGTTGTTGTTGTTGACCTTTTTTTGTAGTAGATAAATTATGGATGCTTCTGTATTGTCCACTGGTTGACAGAGACAATCAACATCATGAAATTGTGATTTTTTTTAATCATCATCATTGTTTTTGTTTTTGTTTTCATCTTCTTCATTTTATGTATTCATGTTCCAACAAACATCGTTGATATCATCGATGTTGATGATGATTATGATGATGATGATGATAGTCATTATAAATGAACATTTAATAGTGGAGAAAGGAGATATCATTTTTCTTTTCCGTTTCGATTTTTTTTTTGCTCTTTCTTCCCATTCACATACACACACCCCTTTTTTTCATTCATCGATATTTTAGATAATAATTCCCAAATAATTAATGAAACAATCGATATGTAGTAGGGCCATTATCGATATAATTTACTCGGACACACACACACACACACACATGTTTGGGACACCATACATTTTCCGAAACCAATTGTCTTAAAGAGCATTGATGATGATGATGAAAATGATGTTTTCATCCATACGAGCATTTGTTACTGTTTTTTTTTTCTTTGACTGTCTGGCCTCTTTTGTTCATTATTTATGGACAAAATGAGCACAAAAAAAAACTTGACCACAACAACAACAACAGCATCCATGAAAATCTACATAGACATTGAAAAAAAATGTAAATGAAAATGAAATTCATAAATTTGCCAAATATGATCTTTGTAAATGTAGGTGGGTGTGTGTGTATGTTTCGAAAATGGCCCGGTAAAAAAAGAAGCATTCTTTTCTTTTAATCAAAAAAAAAAAAAAAAAAAAAAAACAACAGAGATTTTATGATAATCCGTGTATGGCGTGTGTGTGTGTGTATTTGTTCCAAGAATATTTAAGGCAAATAACAACAACAACAACAACAACAGAGAAAGAAATAATCAGCACATCATTATCACTATGCTGATTGTTGTTGTTGTTTTTTCTCTTGTTTTAATCATCATCATCATCATCATTATAATTATAATGATGATGATTCACAGTATTAGATAATGACATGTGTGTGTGTGTTTTTCATGAATTTCATTAATTAATATTCATAATTCATTTTTTTCATTTTAAATCATGAAATGGATGATCGTTTTGTTCAATTTTCAAATTCGTTTTCCATGTCCATTTATCACTCTTTTTATTTTTCCGATATTTGATCATTCTCTCTCTCTTTTGCTCTTTTTGATTTCAATGTCATCATCAATGTTTTCAGAATCACAATCGATTAGTTGAAAGATTTTGTTTTTGTGTTTCTTTGGAAAAAAAATCATTGAAATTCAATCATAAATCATTAACTTGGACAAAAACTTTGTGTTTATCTCGAAAGAAATGAAACAAATTTTTTATTTTTTTATTTTTATTTTTCGTAAATTTGTTTTGTGTATATGTCATTATAATTGATAGTGGAATGAAAACGAAAAACAAGAAACTCGTGTCAAACTTGTTGATAATAAATAAAAAAAAATTTACATCAAATTCAATCACCATTGAAAGTTCATTTTATGAATTTATCAATCATCATCATCATCATATAGAGAGAGATATAATGATAATAATTATATTACATTTTCTGCTACATTTACTCCACTGACATCGATCAATCAATCAATCAATCGATCGATCGAACGAACGAACGATTGATCAAAAGAAAAAAAAACTATTTGATAAATCCTATCCTAATTGAACCATTGAATTAATCGATTTGAAATTTTTGTTGATCACAACAAAAACAAAACGAAATTGATCAGAAAAAAATTTATCGAAATGAATGGTAATTTAGATGGATGGATAGATAGATAGATTGTTTTTCTAAAAACAAAACGAAAGTAATTTTCATGCCATAATTTTGTTGATTTTGTTTTTTCGTGTTTTTTTTCAATCACATTTATATAGGTGATCATATTCAAGGTGCATTCAACATATCACGAACACCATTATATTGTCTTAATAATCACAATCAATCTAAACATCGTCGACGACAAACACGTCAATCATCATCGGCATTATTATTACGTAATCCATTATTGAATGCCAAACAACAACAGCAGCAAAGAAAATCAATGCCATTATTATTGGAAAAACGTTCAAAATTACTGCAAGATCAACAATCAACAATATCCGGTGATTGTCAAGAATTACAAAAATTACGTTCAACAGCAATATATTTTCTACATAATAAAGAACGTACACGTAGTTATTATAATCTGGATGTTCGATATCCAAATGGTACACAACGTAGGGTACGTTCACGTGATTTACCATGGAATATGAAACAGGTATGTGTAAAAATGTTAATGAGAATCCATTTTCAACTCGTTTTGAAGATATTTTTATCGTTTGGGTTTTTTTTTGTATGACATCCACTTGACATGATCATCAGTTGTGTGATTGAATATCAACTGATGACATAAATTTATAGATTATTATAGGGATTTTTAGTGTAGAGATGATTGAAATTCAATTAGTAGCAGTAGTTTTTTTTCTGGCATTCAATTAATCATTATGTAACGTGTGTCTGTGTGTGTGTGTGTGTGTTTGTGTGTTTATAGACAGTGTAATTATAGACAGAAAACATTTCTAAAAAAAAGTAGCATGTTGTTCATTCAGACGATGGTTACATTTTTTTTTTTTTTTTTGATCTATTTGAAATTTGGTTATTTTTAGTGTCTGTGTGTGTGTGCGTTTTTTTTTTACTTGTTGCTTATCCTGGATCAAAAATTTTTACGAAATAGTCAGACAGTTTTTTTATACCCGTTGGTATGACATCTTTTTTTCCTGTTGTTGTTGTTGTTGTTTTTTTTTATTATCATTTCCTATCGAAATAAACACCGGGAAACTTGACTTGGTTTATTCGCGTTATATTCATTTCATTCATTCACACTCATATGGATCGATAATGATGTTGTTGATAATAAACGTATATATGTTTTTTATGCACTTAAAGAAATCATAAAATGAAAAATAAAAGTGAATCAAAAATATTTTGAGAGTTTTATTTGTGTAAAAGTGCATTGTGTGTGTATGTATAAACTTTTCTTGAATAATAATAATAAAAAAAAACTTGACTGATAATGAATGACCACGATTGATTGATTCAAATTCAAAAAAAGATTGATCATTGAATCTCAAGTGTGTGGTCTTGTGAAAACAACACAAACAAACAAACAAATAAATGTGTGGTTTTTGTGTTTGTGTGTTTTTTTTTCTATGAGTTTATTTGATTTTCTTTCATTCTGCTGTTTATTAAAACAAAACCAAAACTTTCAATCATTGATTTGTTTGCACTTAATAGAGAGAGAAATTTAACAAATAAATTTCAGGATCGATTCGGTCATCCTGTGTGTGTGTGTATGCTGTTTGTTTTCCTGTTCCCATTATCATCGCTATCATCAAGTTATGGTTATGAATTTCCGACAAAAAAAAACCCGACGACAATAATTATAATGATGATGATGATGACAATCTGAATCAGACATTTTTTTCTCGAAAAAAAAATTTCACTTAATCATCATTTTTATCGATTTATATGAACGGTAGTTTTTTTCCCCTCAAGTTTTTAATTGAAAAAGTGAAAAGCATCTTGATTTTTTTTGTATTTTCTTGTGAAATAATTTTTTTTTTCTTAAACGTTCCAATTTATAACTTTCTGAAGGCGATTTATTTTATAAACTAATGCTGGAAATAACGAATTTCGGTGGCGGTGGCAAGGAAACCGAAAAAAAGAAAAAAGAAAAAATCCAAAATTAGTAATTATTTTTATCTAGGGATTAAATTTTAGTTTTTTTTCGCTACTATCTTCATGTGTGTATAATTATGATTTGCTCGAAGGTGGCTGCTGGTTTTGGTGGTTTTTACACATTTTTTTTCAAGATTTGGAAATGTGTGTGTTTGATTTTCCACAACTGAAAAAAAATCAACACACACATTTCCTCATCAAAATAGTCGGGTTTTTTTTCTATTCGTCGTCATCATCATCACCGTTATAAGTCTACTATTTTCAGTTTGTTAGGAAATTTTTTTTTCTCTCTCATTAATTGATTTGATTTGATTTGATTGATTAATGATTTGAAAATGGTTCGTTCGATGAACTTTTTTTTTAATCGAAAAATTCCAGAAATTTTTTTTCTTTTTCATTCATTTTGGAAACTAAAATCAATTTTTTTCCCCATTTGAATCAATTCGATCTGATCACTGTGTGCGTGTGTGGGTGGATGGATTATTGAATTTTTGTTTCTCTCTCTCTCTCTCTCTGTGTGTGTATGTGATGATTCTCATCGAAAAGAAAAAATATTTTGAAAACGGTGGGCGCCATATTTATCGGATCCAATCAGTAAAGTCTCGTCCATACATGTCGTAATCATGCATGAATCGTTTTTTATCGAAAAAAAATTTCATTGACAAAGATGAAATTTTTTTTTTTTTGTTTGTTCATTAATCGAAAGGATTTCGTAAACTAATTGTTTAGAAACGATATTTGAAATGAATGAACAAAAAAAAGATATCCAACCATTGGCAATTGAATTGATCAAGAAAATCGAAACTGGATCCTTGAGTTTTTTTTCCTGGAAAAAAAGTGAAAAAAAAATTTCATAATCACCATCATCATCATCATTATCATTGGTTTTTGATCAACGGAAAATGAAATGAGAGTTAAAAGAAAAATTTTCCGCTTTCGTTCGCATTTCTATATTTTCCATTGATTTTATCTAATATTTGGTTGGTCATTGCTAAAATGTGCTTATTTGTCTATCTCTCATCGTCTTCATCATCATCATCATCATCAACATCACAATTATGCAAATTATTATCAAAAAACAGACAAAAAAACGATCAAAATCTCTGTGTTATTTGAAACCTGAATTTTTTTTTAATTTTTATGTTGTTTTTATTTTGAAAAACACACCACACACTCATGAACACGCGCGCAAAATAAATTTTGTGCTTTAGCTTTGATCAAGATTTGAAAAGAAAATTTTTTTTTATTTTTTCTTTTTTCAATTACATTGGAAAACATTGCTTTTTTTGTTGTTTTTTAAAAATTCATTCGATGATGATGATGATGATGATGATGACAAAGTTCACATTTCATGTTTATCAAATGATTCTCAATTTTTCTTCATGTGTCGATTATAAAGTTCCAATCATAATGATATTGATGATGATAAAATGGTGAACTTGATGAAACCTACTAACACACACACACACACAAAAAACATGATTTTACTTGGAATAAAAAATGAAAATTAAACTAATCTAGAAAATTTTCTATTTAAACAGTGTGTGTGTATGTGAGAGAGAAAGAGAGAAAAAAAACTTTATTCAGCTCATCTTCATTCATCGATTGATTGAAGCATCGCTTCTTGTGATTTATCTGTGTGTGTGTGTCATTTTTTTTTTGTGTGTTAATGTTTTGAATTTATATTTTTTTTCTCAATATATTTCTTGTATGAATCAATGACAGTAACAAGCGAAAAAAAACGAGATCAAAATGTTATTAGGACGATGAAAATGAAAACACATGATATTTTGTCACAAAAACATCAGCTGTCATCCAAATATTATTCACTATTATGGATGATGATTATTGTTTTATGAATGAAATTTTTTTTTTGTATTTGATGGTGACATATGATTGGTTTAGTTTAGAAAAAAAAAATTTCAGGTCGTTAGCGATTCCAAACCAATTATCCTTTTTCAATTTCTGAGAAATTTCCACCACCATCATCATCATCATAATCCAGGTTATCTTAGTTTCGGTTGAATGGAATAAAATTTTTTTTCTTCTGTTTTTTTTTTGTTTCACCCATTTTTTCCGTTTGTTTCCTTTAGGCGCTTTTTATACATACTATAATTTTTTTTTCTTTGCTTATTCATGTGTGTATGTGATGTACCTGATAAGGTAATGATGATGATCATTACCCGGTTACACATTTTTAAAATACCATTTTTTGTTACACTTGATTGATTTAGGTTCCAAAAATCGTTGTTGTTTACTATTTTGTTTATTATTTTGATTAACGAAATTGTTTTTTTTTCTATTAACTTTACTAGGTTGGTTTACTTGGCGGTAATCTATGGCCAAATGGTTGGGAAATATATCAAGAATTTCGTCCGGTTGCATTTTTACCTGCACGTTATGAAATGATATTTATTTTGAATGAACATCATTTTTCGAATCTAGAATCATCAACCAAGCAACATCAACAACAATTTCAATCACAACGTTTATCATTAAATAATAATAAACAAACAAAGAATAAAATTCCATCACCAATTTTAATATGGAATAATTTAGATGCTACAAATTGGAATACATCATGGAGATCAAAATTATTACATTTTGATCCACCGGTACGTTTTACCGGTATGTTTGAAATGAATGGCATTGTTTATGCTATTGGTGAATCGACGAATGATAATCATTCGCATTCAATATCACGAAGAATTGGAAAAATGTATCGATATTATGTTACGGAAAATGATGGCCGTGATTTTAAAGAATTAGTAAGTGTCATACTGATTTCAAATGAATTTTCAATTTAATCGATAAATTTTTTTTCCAGAATCAAACTGTACAAGAATTTTTTGGTTGTCCAAAATCAAAAATTCTTACAACAACAACAACCACAACATTCAAACCTTTTACCAAGGCTTCAAATACTTCAAGCCAAAGGTTAAATACGATTATTCCAAAATTAACAACTACAACAACGACAACAACTACTACCACCACAACAACGACGACGACGACGACAACTACACCAAAGCCCACGACAATAACAAAAACCACCACATCTACAACTTCCACACCATCTACCAATATTATGGAAGATTTTGAGTCATCATCGAAATCTTCAAATAGAATTGATAATTATAACGAAGTCGAAGACGAAGATGATGATGATAATAATAATGAAGATGCATCAGCTAATGATACTGACGATTCATCATCATCAACACCTCCTATGGATCATATAATTATACCAAAGAAAAAATCTTCAAGTCATTCAATTCCGGTTACGACGACAACAAATAAACCAACAGAAGAATTTACATCATCATCATCGTCGTCGTCGGAAATACCATCATCGGTATTTTTACGAAATTCACGTGCAAAAATTACATCCGTAATGCCGACAAATATTAAATCAATCGGTCATAATAGTCATTCATCATTGGGTACGACTGTACAACAACAACAAACCATTGGTGGTCATCCTGTTACAAAATTATCATTTCCAAAATTAGCTACAGCTGGTTCGGCTTATCCAACAGTTACATTGCGAGAAACTGATTCAATCATGCTGACCATATTGATTGCAATCGTTATCGGTGCTTCAATATTATGTATTATATTGGCCTGTTTAGTCATTAATGGTATGTAGTTTTTTATGTTCTCACACACCCCACATATATACATGTAATAGGCAGAATTAGTCAGGAAAAAAGGATAAATAGGATTATTACCCCTTTGACCACCGAATAACATTTAGAAATGACCCCAAAAACCAAAAAAAATTCTTTATATTTTTTGTCGTGTTTATTTCGTTCAATTACAATTCATAACATCAAATCAAAATATTCCCCAATATCGAAATTTTCTGAAAAAAATGAAAGGAAAAAAACGTCAACTTCCTCCTCATTTTGAAGGTGGTCATCATATCGAACCGGCTATACCGAAACCAACAATTATTGGTCTGGATTATCATCGCCGTAAAAATTCCACAACTAGTTCATTGACGCCATTCAATTTTCTTGCACGATATGATTCAATGAATTCATTGACGGCCATCTATTCACAAGTAAATCATCATCCGGGTTTGCATTCATCACATCATCATCATCATCAATCACGACCACCATCATCACGATTATCACCATCATCGATTATTGAACCAACAGCGTCTAGCCCAAATTTACATGCATTGCATCCAAAGATTCCAGCTCCGCCACCACCACCACCACCTCCTCCTTCAATATCACCACCGACAACAATATCTAGAAATGTCGGTGGACCAACACTACATCATAAATCTGTTTCAGTAAATCTAACTAATTCTAAATCTGGTCATCATCGTCATCATCATCATCATCATCATCATAATTCTCATAATCATAATCATTATTCATCATCATCCATATTAGTGAATTCTGAACCAAATCTAGTTGTAGCCGAAGAAATAGCTGGACCATCAATGACGAAAAGTGGCCCAAGTCATCATCATCATCATCAATCACAATCAATTCAACAAGAACAACAACAACAGCAGCATCAGTCATCATCATCATCATCATCACCGAATCGAATTAAATCATTTGAAAGATTTGAAAATTTAATTTGAAAGAAAAAACCTTTTTTTGTGTGTTTTTATTTTATTTCGAAAAAAAAATTTTGTATTACCATTTATATTGTGCATAATAATTTTTTTCAAAAAAAAACTGTGACAAAACTTTTTTTTTTGATTGTACAGATTCTTGTTTTTTTTAGACACACGCCCAGTATTCTAGTTATAATAATGATGATTATTGTCATTGATTGATTCGAAAATTTTCTTATTAACACATTGATTTCAAAAAGATTTTATTTTATTTCTTTTTTTATATAAAGATTTTTTGTTTTTTGATTTTCTATAATTAATATTTATTAGTTGAGTGAGATAAATAAAGATGAGATTGTCAAATTATTTAGTTTTTATATCAACAGATGGCAGCACTTCAGTAAATTGACACAGGTGATTTCAAATTTTACCGACAGCAACAAACTGCACGTCTGACCACAAACACCTTGTTTTATTTATATACAATCAATCAACGACGGAAACAAAAAAAAAAAAAATGAAAAAATGGGAAGAAAACAACCTTCAAGATACACACACAGATACATATAGATATTATTATAAAGTAAAGAAAATCAAGAAAAAGATACACATTGAAAAAAATTGTGGTGTTACACAAAAACAATGAATATAAAAATTTTTTCATCCAAAATCCAATCACAACAGATGATTCAAAAATCAATTTTTGTTTTCAATAATCGGCTAATATAACTGGTGTTGTTGTTGATTATCAATGGAAGGTGGTTAAATGGTTTTTCTTAAATTCTATCAATATATCATCATGAAATAATAGTGGAAGCGTTTTACATAGATTTATCTGTTTGTTTTTTTTTGGAAAAAAGTTTCTCACTTCTGGTTTATATTTTGTTGTTGTTGTTGTTAATTGTCTCTTTCCATTGTTGATTTTTACATACAAATTTTCTCTTCCGGAAAAAAATTTGCAAGAAAAATTGCAAAAGGGTAAGACAAAAAAAACAAAAATTCCAATTTGAAAAAAATAATGACAAATAAAAGATGTTAATATCAATATAGTAGAGTGAAAGGGGGAAGAGTAATAATCGGTTTATATCGCGCCCATTCATTTGTGTGTGTGTATGTGTATAATATGAGTGTGTATCACTAAGTTTTAAAGTTCCATTTTGTTTTGAGTGAAAAAATTTTGTACGAATCAATAGACAAATATAAAATGATGGTGGTGAGAAAAGAAGAATCAAACGGTATTAATGCTTTAAGAGTGTATTTAAAAGTGTGATTTAATTAATGAAGAAAAAACATTTTGTATCACACAAACACACACATTTAGGGGTGCTAAAATTTATGATGATGATTGATATTAATGCGGCTGCTGCTGTTGTTTTATCAATTTTAGTTCAGTTTATTTGGACCAAAAATAGTGATAATAATGATGATAAAGGAGGCAAAGATGAATAAAGAGAAATTCAGTGTTGTTGGTTGATATAATTACGGAGAATGAAATAAATTCCATTTGAAAGAAAATATTTTACTTTGTTCCTTTTTTTAGTTGTGATTATTCCAATTATTCCATTGCTATACGAAATGTAATGATATGAAAGAATATCAATGAAATTGTAATTTTCAATCAATTTTCTTACCATTTTCGAAGTATCCAATGTACCGACATTATTGATCGGTGATTTATTAGCAGAATTATTATTAGTATTTGTTGACCAATATTCTGCATCATTACTACCGCCAGTATTGTTCAGTATGTTTAACATTTTGAAATCATTAGCGACCTGGAGAAATAAACATAAAAATCAATGGTGATATTTTTTTACTTTGATAAAACAACTTACAGGATTGTATGGATCAAATGATGAATCATCGCCAATACGTGTGGCTCCAGACGGATTAACCGTTGTAGGATTATTTCTACCACCACTTGTTGCAGATGTGCCAAAAGTATTCAACAATCCAAAATCATTCGCTGTTGGTTGTGCTGGAAAAATGTCAGAAAAATCCGTGGTGCCAAATGGAGATGGCAGATGTGCACCACTACCAGGGGCCACAGATGAGCCAGAAGAATCGACTGCAAGATCATCACAATTTTCTAACCATCCCGAAGCAGTGCCAATCGTTGGATGATGTTCACCAAACAATGCGTTGGTTGTCACCGATGAAGCAGTAGAATGTTGTTGATTTGGATTTTTTCGTTGTGCACGTTCAGTTCCGATCGGTGCCGGTGGTTTCAACTTCTGTTGTTGTGGATTGTTACCATTATCTCCAGTATTATCTATTGTAGTAGCTGAAACTGTAGACAAATTATTTACAACATCATTTTGTTGTTGTTGTTGATGATTAGAAGATGAAGTCGTCGATGATGATGTTGCTGAAGTTCCATACAGATCATAATTCGATAGTGAGAAATTACCATGATTATTACTATTATTATTGATCAATGGATGCTGCTGCTGCATTCGATAATGTTGCATCAATGGTAATGTGGATGCTGTCTGTTGTTGTGGCAATCCAGATGAATAAGAATCGATATTATTTGTTACTCCAAGCATTGTAGCTGCACGGATTTGGCCTTGTTGTTGCTGTTGTTGTTGTAACATGTATTGTTGAATCATATTCAATCTATTATCTGCAACTGGTGGACCAAATTGTGGTTGTAATGGTGGTGGTTGTGGTTGATGTGTGGGAATATGTGGTCCAACAGTATTATTCAATAGTACTTCACTCTGTGCAAATGAATGTGCAAGACGTGCTGCTGCTTCTTGATGACGTTTCGGTATTTGATTTTGGAAAATATTCATTGAATAATTGACAATCATTTGACGTACATCGTTCGAAATATTGGGAGCTACATTTGTACCAGCAGCAGCAGCTGCCGCAGCGGCAGCAGCAAGGAAATTAGGTCTTCCGACACCAGTTTGCAAATGATTAGGTGCAGCCATATTGGCCCCAAAATTTGATACAGTGTGAGCAGATTGACTTAATGATGGATTCATTTGATTTAGATTCAACGAGAGCATTGAATTTGGCTGTGACAATGTATTCGTTGAAAATGAATTTGAACGGGAAGCAAAATCCGGTGCATTTGGATTCAATTGCGATGATCTACTGGATGACGATGATGATGTTGTTGGTTTGGAAGAATGATGTTCATAGATATTGGGCGTGATTGGCCTATGATCAAGGAAGCTAGCAGCATTTACAGATGCACGATTGATTGGTGAACTCATTGATACTGGTTGATGTCCCATTATTCCATGATGATGTGAATGATTCGATAAGGTCGATTCAGCATTTGAATTGATCATCATATTGGATAAAAGAAAATTTGGATGTATTTGATTATTCTGGTTATTAGCACCATTGCTATTGTGCTGTTGTTGTTGTTGTTGTTGTTGAAACAAATTAGCATATTCCGATGTTGTGGATGAAACAGCAGCAGAATTCAATAAGAATGGATCAACATTATTCAATTTGTTATTATTGTTTCCAGTTACATTTGATTGCAACAGTTGTTGTTGTTGCTGTGAATCATTACTATAAAGAACATCTGATAATGTCTGCTGTAATTGTTGTGATTGTAGATTATTTGAATTGGCCGATATAAATTTGGAACCAAATGAAATATAATTCGCAATAGGAGGAGTACATGGTGCCGATCTCACATGTCCAATTGGTGTTGGATTCGAATGCTGTGGCTGCTGCTGTTGATGATATTGTGAATGATGTGGTGGAACAGATTGATTATTGTTGTTATTATTATTATTACTATTATTATCCACACAAGTTTGTATCGATAATGAGCCTGTGGTTACAGCTGATGATGGTGAAAATGCTGCAGCAACATCAACAGCTGATGATGATGCCGATGATGAAGAATTTGATGATACAAATTGTCGATTATTACTACTACTATTTGAAACATTACTGGTTTTGAATACAGAAGTTAGATTAGATTGTTTATCATCAATAATCATTGAATCTGAATGTTGATGTTGTTGTTGTGTTGTGGTTTCGATATTGATGTGGAAGAAGCCATTGAAGATGATGGTGATGTAGCTGAATTAATCGAAGATGGTGATAATGCGATATTATGATGATGATGATGATGATATGAATCACCAATGTTAGAACTAACAGCAATACTGCCAGCAGCAACAGAAGCAAAATTCAATTTTTCATTCATCTTGGATGATGTCGTCGTTGTCGTTGTTATTGTCGACGATAGACATTGTACACTGGATGATGATTTTGTTTCATTCATTGAATGCGAAGTTTCCATTTTCGTAGCTATACTATTGTTGTTGTAAACAATATTATTTGTGTTTCGAAACATTTGAGATTTATTCGATGGCTTATAAACGGCACTCATAATTTTCACACCATTATTGATTGTGGTAGTAGTGCTACTACTATTTCCGCTGTTTGATTTGATATTCGAAACTGGTGTCGTTGTTGTCGACAATGTCGAAACCGAAGATGATGATGATGATGAATTTATTGATCGTATTTTAGAATTTACAGCCATTGTATAGGAAACAGTATTCGATGTTCCAGATGATTGTTTATTCGAATCGGATTGATTTTTTCCCGATGAGACTAATGTTTTGCCATTATTCGTATGAAAATTGGTTACAGATGTTGTGGGTGTTCGACCAACCGATTTCGATGCTTGACGTTGTTGTGTTTGATTACTGGTATTTGAAACGGTCGTTGAAGTTTGCGAAATTTCTGATGTTCCAGAAACAGGTGAGGATAATGTTGTTGTAGACGATTCTGTCTGATGGTGATTAGAATTGGACACCGCGGGAACAGTTGCAACAGCAGTCGTCGTTGTATCATTTGTTGGCTTTGATAGGCCTAATTCTCGAATAATTTCGGATAAATCTTTATCGGCTTCTTTCGATAATACCGTAATCAATTGTGAAGCAATTCGTGTAACATCGGCCGATCCACGAATAATAACCATACGATCTCCTTGACCTTTTTGTTTTTCCACTTCGATATGTGCACCGGAAATTTCACGAATAGTATTGATATTGCATCCAGCACGTCCAATTACACGGCTAATTGCATTGGCAGGAACCAATACTTTTTTAGATTTTCTTCTCTCAACAACTTCTTTCCAACCGTCTTCACGTTTCATTTCGTTCGTTATTGTTGTTGCTGTCGTTACGCTAGCCGTAGACTTATTATTATTATTATTCGACAATAATGATGCCGACGATATATTCGAATTCGAATTTGTTGATTCGAAACGTTGTTGTTGTTGATGGTGTTTACTAGTAAATGTTTTATTACTACCACTACTGCTACTACTATTGTTGTTACGAGAATTTCCAACGTTATTCGCTTGTTGTTGTTGTTGTGATGGTTGATTTTGATTATGATTTTTATGCTGTTGTTGTTGATAATTAGAATTAGTCATCAATGGTACAGCAGTTATCGATGTTATTTGATCAATTTTGCCCAAAGTATTGTCACCGTGGTTATTACTATTGTGATAATGTGATTGATGATTATTATTCGATCCGGTAAAAAGACTATTTTAACAAAGAATGAACACATGAAATAAGAAAAAAAATGTGAGTTTATAAAAAAAAAGTATATTATAAAAATATATCCATAAATGACGTTACCTGTTGTCGTTGTTATGGGAAATTTCCTGATTAGTTTTTCGCAATGATGATGAATTCGTTGATGATTCATCATTATTATTATTAATTAAAATTTGTTTTCGATTTTGATGATTTTTTATAATCTGAATTTTTGTTGTCGGTGATGTTCGATTTGTTTTATTACTAACACCATTTATCATCTTTTTATTATGTACCATTGTTTCTGTTTTATTATTATTCTGTTGCTGCTGCTGCTGTTGTTGTTGTTGATGAATTTTAATTATAGCATCTGCCACATCAACTTTAGCCTGTTCTTGTTGTTGCTGCTGCTGTTGATTAATTAAATTCTCTACCTGTCGATCATGTTGTTCATCAATTTGTCGAGATTTTTGTTTCTTCTTTTTCATTTTTTTCATAAATTCACTATTTTTATTCATAGATGATGATGATATTTCAGCATTAGTGTTGGTGGAAATTTTCGTTTTTTCTTTCGATGATATTGAAGAATCCAATTGCTGTTGTTTCAATTTATTATTATCAACCGATATCGTTTTCTCACCATCACCATCAACATCATCTTCATCATCATCATCGATTGTAAAATCATCATTATCATTTGATTTTATCGGTTCTTCACTACTGGCTTTATCACTATTGCTTGATTTCGTTGTTGAATTCATTTCATCATCCATTTGATTATTATTATTATTCGATTCCAAATGATTCTTACCGGCTCTTTCTTTTTTCTTCTGTTTTTTTCGTTCACGACGTCTAGCTGCTGCTGCTTTTCGATTCTCTTCACGTGAACGTTCTTGATCAATTTCTTCCAATAAATTTGCAGCATTCTTAAATGCTTCAGCTGCTTGTCGATCTTTCGCAAAACGTATGATACCGGCACAGATGCAAACTTTTTTCTGCAATTCTTCATCCTGACAAATGGACAGAAAACGATTGATCTCTTGATCCGATGGAAATTGTATCACGTGTCGAACCATTAATTTAACAATTTTTATATGACCCTTACGAAATGCTGCCATCAAACAGGAAATCTTACGATTATCCTGTGCATCGACATCACATTTTGCATTGATCAATAATTGTACAACATCATAATGGCCACCATTACATGATAACCATAATGGTGAATAACCTTTTTTATTTTTTGCATCAACATTTGCACCACGTTTTATTAATAGCTCAACAAATGATGTATGTCCTTTATCAGCAGCAATTGTTAATGCTGTATCACGTGATGCCGGTACAGGTGATGCATTAACTTCGGCACCTTTATTTAGTAAAACTTTTCCAACGTCAACATAACCACCGGATGCTGCTTCCATCAATGGTGTTAGGCCAGTTTTTGCACGATGTTCAATATTAGCATTACGTTCTAATAGTAAGGCAACAACTTCGGTTCTACCTTGAAAACATGCCAATGTTAATGCAGTATTTTTATTCGTTTCAATATAGGCATTGATATCGCTACCACGATCTAATAGGATTTTTGCCGTTTCCGTATGACCATTCATTGCAGCCAACATTAATGGTGATATACCCAATTTGGAACCGGTACGTGAATTTATTTCTGCTCCATAACTTAACAACAAATTAATGATGGATACATAACCACCAGATGCAGCTAAACTAAGCGGTGTATAATCCGATACATTCCTGTGTTCTTTATTGGCACCACGTGCCAATAATTTTTCCACCACTTCATAACGGCCGCCTGAACAAGCCAATGATAATGCCGTATCTTTTGTACGATCAGTATGTGCTTCAATATCGGCATTATGTGCAATTAAAATATCAACAATTTTCGAATGACCATTTGTTGCTGCCAACATTAATGGCGTATAGCCTTTCTTTTCACGATGTTCAATATCAGCACCTTGCATTAATAATAATTTCACAGTTTCTTCATGACCAGCTGCACATGCTAATGTCAATGCTGTATCATGATTGGAATCATTATGTGAATTTAGATCAGAATATGGTGATTTAAATTTTGTTGATTGATTCAATGTTTGTTGTGGCTGTTGTTGTTGTTGTTGTTGCCTGTAGCAATTGTTGTTGAGACTGTTGTTGTTGTTGTTGACAATTCGGAGCAATCTTTTTAATCGTTAATGACGATGATGCTGATTGGGTCGTTGTTTTTGATGATGACAACGGTGGTGGTGGTGGTGGTGTTGTTGTAGCCGCTAATTGTTGTTGATATTGTTTTGCTTGTGTTTCATAATATTTTGTAATCATTTCCTCATCATTCATCATTGATGAATAAAGATCTTGTTTATGAATTTTTGCAGTTCGTGGTATTGTCGTTGTCATTGTTGTTAAAGATTTTGAATGAGGTGATTTAAATAGAAAAGGTGAAGGTTGTTTTTGTACCTGTTGTTGATTTTGATGTTCCATCATCATTACTGAATCAGCATTATTATTATTATTCATAAATAAACCAGTACGTGCAATAGTTGCTGTTGATGTTGTATTTGTTGGTATTATAACCGTTGTAGCCGTTATCATTTGTTGTTGATTGGTTGAATGCTGTTGTGCGACCACAGGAACAAATGCAGAATTTGTCGATTGATCAAGCACATTTAGATAGGTTTTATAATTCATTTCATAATTCAATTCTGGCGATTGTGGTTGTATCGATGTTGTAGTTTCGATTGTTTGACATTCATCATTATTATTATTATTATCATTAGAAATGGTTGATAATAATGCATCATTCATCAATGATGACGAAGATGATGTCATCGTTGTATTCATCATTGTTGACGTTTGTTGATTTGCAGTAGCAGCAAAATGAAATAATGACGAAGTTGATGGTGAAATTGTTGTAGCCGTTGTTGATAATTGACAATGATTTAGATCAGGATTCACGGTGGTAGTCGTTGTTGTTGTATTGGTCATTGAAAAATGTGGCAATATTTGAATGGTTTGATTTGTATCATGTTCATGTTGTTGTTGTTGTTGTTGTTGTAATTGGGCAGCAATCATTTCTCGGAATAATTTTGGGACATCTGAAATAAAATAATAAATTAGAATTGAAATGAAATAGAAATTCAAATAAAAACTCAAAATTTGATACAAACACATGTGTGTATTTAGTCACTAATCTAACATAAACGAACTAAAACGATCGAAATGGAATCGAATTATCGAATCCGATCACGTATCACGTGTTTTTTTTCGAAATCTAAGAAAAAATAAAGCAGACAAAAACACTTACCCGAAGTTAATCTATCATCATTATTTGTTTTTCCCATTGTTTGGTCCAAATCCATTTCATGATCATGTTGATTATGTTGTTGATGTTGCTGATGCTGTTGTAGACGTTGTTGTCGTTGAAATAATTCCGTACTACAATTTCCTAACTCACGAAGACGTTCACGTAATAATTGAATCTTATTCTGATCACTAATCGATGATTGTGGTATAGCGTTAATAAATTCAATTAAAGCATTTGGTAATAATGTATTTGCTGACCATGATGGTGGCATCATTGATGATGGATCATCAACATTGTTATTATTATTACTAGTAACAGCATCTGAACATGCAACAGTTGGTTCCATAATAAAATTTGTTGATGGAATCACGGCAGCAGCAGCAGCAGCAGCAGTAGTTGTAGCCCCAGAAGCATTAGGAACATTATCATTAGAGGTAATTGAATTTTTTATATTATCCACCATAGACTCATTGATTGATGTTGGTGATGGCGATCTAGATCTTTGTTGTTCTTGACGATCAAATTGATTATTATTCATTAATGATGATGTTCCATATGTAGGCATTATGATACCATCACTTGAAATGTAGAAAACCAGATTAATTTCATATGAACCATCCATTGTGGTATTGGCCATCATCATTTGTGGTTGTTGTAACAATGCAATTCTTGGATATCGTAGATTTTCACGTAATAAATCTTTTGCATATTTATCTGTAGTAAATTTTGCAAATGATAATGAAGCAAGTAATTGATTTTTTAATTCCATTTCCACCTGTTCCGGTGATAATAAACATTGCCATATTTTTGATCGTCGATCACCATCATCATCATCAGTAGAAATAGCATCATTTTTCACTGTTTCAACTGTCGAAATAACATCATCATCATCATTACTATTGTTGTTATCGTTATTATTAGCCGTTGTATTTGAAACAAGTGCCATCATTTCATTAAATTGTTTCATATCAGCCGTAGACAATGAACGTGATGCAAAATACCAGAAATGTAATTCAATTTCATCTTTCAATGATTCAAATAATTCATCAATTGAACGTGAACGTACACTCTGTATACGACGATAGATTAAATCAAACAATGGTTGCATTACTTGTTTTAATGTTGATTTTGTTTCAACCAATTGCATCAATTGTATCATTGATTCCGGTTTATTTGGTGATAAAAATGTTCTTGATAATTTGCAAAAAACTTGAAACAATGAATTATCCAAATAGCCAACTGGTTTAATATCATCATCATGTATAGCGAAAATTATCTGTTCTGGATAAATTTTTTCCAATTCTTCAGGTGGATGAAAATGATCAACATTGCTGTTCGTAGATATATCTTGTAATGATGTTTTCATTTGTTGTTGCTGCATATGTTGTTCAATGTTTGTTGATATTATTGATGATGAATGATCACCAGTACCAAAATACAAACAATCCTGTTCAGTTAATGAAGCTGATCGATTTTCTTTTGTTGATTGTCCATTATTCTCATCATTTTCGCCACTTTCATCATTACCATCATCGTCATTCAAATTGGTCACCATACAAGTTGCCGATGTAGATGTTATTGGTAAGCCAAATGTTTCATTTTCTACGGAATTGGCGGCTACATGTTCTGTTGGTACATAACCATCCCATTTTGCTTGTAACAATTCTTGTAGCTTATCCAATAATTTTGGATTGACAATTCCAAAAAATGATTCAATTATACGTTTATGTCGTAGAAATGTTTGCAAAACAAATCCAGGTACAATGATTGGTGGCTGAATCTGATCATCATCATCGTCATCAACAACATTTGTAGCATCACCACCATCATGTTGTTGTTGTTGTTGATTTGATAATGATTGTTGTTGCTGTTGTTCATAAATATTAATCTTTTTATACATTGCCATACATCGTCGAAAAATATTCAAAAATTTAAGACGAATTTCAATCCATCCACGCCAGAAATCAATTTCATCCTTATTATCAATCAAATCGTTTACATTGGCAATCACTTCATTGAATAAACGATCATCATCTGGATATAATTTTTTTTGTTGTTTCATTAATTCTGTTACATTATCCGTTGTTATCAACATTGATGGTTTCAATAATGAATGAAATACACTGTAAAACATTGAACCAACCATTTCATCATACAATAATAAACGATTATTATGTGAATAATGATCTGATTGTTGTTGATCAATATTAACAAATTGATTAGTTGTTGCTGTTGTAACCACTGGATTCACAATTGAATGACTTGGATCAGAAAGGCTACGTGTTGATTTTGTTGCCAATGGAATTTTCTTATCATTACTACTATCACCACTACTACTATTATTACCACTTGTTGCACCGGAAGATAATTGTGGTAATGATGATGGTGGTGGTGGTGGTGGCAATGATTCAGGTATTCGAATCTTTTTTGAAGCCAATTCAATCGTTGTTGATGATTGCGAAGTTGTTGTTGGTGGTGGTGGTGGTGGTGGATAGATCACTTTATTTGAAATTGATTCATTAATTCTAGTCATTGTGATTCGTTTATTATTTGTTGAAGCAGATTTTTGATAGACATTTGTTGCTGTCGATTTATTTGATGATTGTTGCTGCTGCTGTAATTGTGTCATTTTTTTCTGCATCTTTGCACAAGGTGGTAATATTCTTGCCGATGAATTGTTTGAATTCTTTTTCGATTTAGTCACTGTTGTTGATCCCTGATTCTGATGTTGTTGTTGTTGTTGTTGTGGTCCACTACCATTTTGATTATTAACAGGATATTGACATGAATTATTCAAACGATAATGATGACTATATTGTAATAATAATTCCACAACATTCACGTGTCCTTGTTTAGCCGCTTCCATTAACATTGTTGAATTATCTTTAAGACGATGATAAAGATCGGCACCGGATTGTAGAAGAATTTCTGCCACTTCTGCATGGCCATTTGAACATGCCAATGATAATGGTGTTGCATCGTTTGTCATTGTACAACGATTTATCGGTGCTTTCGCTGCTATTAAATACGTTACGATTTCTATACGATTATTCTGCGCCGCCTTCATCAATGGTGTACGGCCACCATTAGCAGCAATATCAACATCGGCACCAGATTCAATCAATAATTTTACGATATCAAAATAACCATTTTCCGCTGCTAATGCTAATGGCGTTTCACCCGAACTATTAAACGTGTTGATTTCAGCACCAGCATCTATAAGTATTTTGACAATCTCATAATGTCCTTCTTGTGCCGATTCAATCAATGGTGTATTGGCACCAATCTCTAAATCAGCGCCAGCTTTAATCAATAGATTAACAACTTCGGTTGATCCAGCACCACAAGCCATCAATAGAGCAGTTTCTTTTGAATCTTCAGTAGTGGCATCGATTTTAGCACCATGTGATATCAATAATGCAACCATCTCTTCATGACCTTCACGTGATGCTTCCATCAATGCTGTATAGCCTTCATCGTTGACTTCTTCAATATTGGCACCACGTTCCAGTAACAATAACGCTAGCTCAACATGACCACCACAAGCGGCTAATGTTAACGGTGATTCAAAACTATCCGGTGGCATATTGACCTGAGCACCGGAATCAAGCAATAATCTTGCAACTTCAACATGACCATCCATTGATGCTTCCATCAATGCGGTATGCATCTCTTCATTACGATGTGCCATATCTGTTGAGCCAATTTCAATCAAATATTTCACCATTTCTGTATGACCTTTGTATGCGGCCAACGTAAGTGCCGTTTCTTTATATTCATTTGAATGAACATTAATGCTGGCACCTTGTGATACTAGATATCGTACGACATCGGTATGACCGGCACTTGCAGCTTCCATTAATGCCGTATGACCACTTTCATTTTGAGTTTCAATTTCGGCACCTTTTTCAACCAGATGTTCAACAACAACTAAATGACCATTTTCAGCAGCACAAATCAATGCTGTACTGCCCTGGGAAGACTTGTGGTTTAAATCGGCACCATGATCCAACAAAAGACAGACAACATCTAAATGACCATTACTTGCTGCTTCCATCAACGGTGTCATTTCTTTTGCACCACATTTATTAACATCAATACGTGGATTTTTTAACAAATATTCCACCATTTCATAACAACCAAAACCGGCAGCATATTGAAATAATTTATCAACATCAGCACGATTAGAATCATCATTTAGTGATAATAATCCGGCTACAGTTGCCGCTGCTGATGTGGATGATATTGATGAAGCCGATGATGATGATGATGATGATGAAGCGGAGGAAGAAGAGGATGCTGAAGATGACGATGATTGTTGTTGTTGTGGTTGCTGCTGCTGTTTGGACACTTCATCATCTATTGATGATGATGATGCTTTTTGAATTATTGTTGTTGCCGTCATATTGTTGTTGTTGTTAATATTCGTTGAATCCGGTCTACATTTCATCATTGTTTCTTCAATAAAATCAACATCATCATCATCATCATGAACATCTTCACTATGGTGATGATGATGATGATCCAAATATTTTGTTGTTGTTGCTGTTGTATCGACATCGTTATTTATTGATGAAGGCAAATTCTGTTGCGATTGTTGTTGTTGATTATCACTAATACGCATTTTGGCAATGGTGGCACCAACTACATCAAATGCACAATGTATATCAGATGAAGTAAATTGTAATTCATGATATAATTGAGAACCTAGATTTAAAAAAAATTGATTAATTTGAAAAAAAATTTATCGAAGAAAAAATCAAAAAAAAAACATACCTGGAAAATCTGTAACAGAAGACGTATTCAATTGTTGTTGTTGTTGTTGTTGTTTAGGATTAAAAGATGATGATGAAAATTTAATTTTATCACCACAAATATCTAAAGAATATGGAGCAAAAAAAAAAAATGATCATCGATTAAATTGAATTGATTGAATGAATCAATACTAACCATCTTTATTATTTTTACGAATAGAACGTGTCATCATTGATACAAGATCTAATGGTGTTTTACCAACAGTAGTAGTAGCAGTTCCAGCATTAGCAGATGAAACATTAAACATTGCTCTAGTTTCATTATCATTAATCGGTTGTTGTTGTTGTTGTTGTTGTTGTATGATACGATCCGTTGATGAATGAATATCCTCGTCCAATGTAAAAGATTCCACCTTTGAAAATATGAAATAAAATGATGATAATTATCAATAAAATTTTCAAATTTTTTTTTTCACCATTATTTCATTCAATCATTCAATCTATAGATCACAATTTGATGAGAAAAAAAAACAAATCACATTTCACACACACACACACACACATAACAGAAGTGAAATAAAGCCAAACAAATGATGATGATTTACAAAAAAAAAAAATAAAAATAAAAGACGTGAATATGACAAACAAACAAACACACACACAAAAGTTCAGTCATAATCAAAGATCAAATTATTATTATATATACAATGTTTATTAACATCACCACCAATAATGATGATGATGATGATGAATTTTTAAAAAAAAACCAAAACAAAATTCATCATCATCATCATGGTTTTTACCGGAAAATCTGACCCTGTTTGTTGTTGTATTATTGTCAATGGTCATACAACAATAATTGATTCTTTTTTTTCAACAAACCAAGAAACTAAAGAAAAAAAAACATAACAACAAAAACTCAACAACAACAACAACAAGAAAAGATGAAATGATGAACAAATAGGCAGAAGAAAAAAAAACTCAAAGATCCACACACACACAAAGACATACTTGCATGGTGGCAGATAATAATAAAATACCGAAAGAAGAAAAAAGAGGAAAATCTAAAAATTTTATTTTATCGTTGAAAATAAAAAAAAAGAGAGAAAAATCTACACACACATACACACCATACATATAAATTAAAAAATATTCGACAAAAAAGTATACATCATCAACCACCACCACCACCACCATCACTTCTTCCACATTTTTTTATCTATATTTCTCTCTCACTCTATTTATGCTCTATTCAATTCAATAATCATATCGTCGTCAAATTTCATCATCATCATCATCGAATCTCTTTCAAAGTTTATCGTCATCGTTTGTTGTCGTGGTCGTCAATTTTTTTTTATACTATTGGAATTGGAATATAAAAAAATTTAAAGAAAAAAAAAATTCATGCAATTACCACATCCACTCACACACACACACAGACATTGATTGATTTTTCCTGAATAATAAAAAAAAGAGAATGATGATGACAACGACGACACTTGTTGTTTGACATTTTTTTTTTGCCAATGATGCTGCAATTTTTTTTTCTACATTTCTTATGATCAACAGATAGAAAAAAAAACAGAGAGAGAAAGATGCAACTTTACCAGAACAAAAATTATTCGACCTTTTACATAGTAAAATTGAATTTTATTCATTTTTTACCGATTGCTGCAATCTATCTATTTTTTTTTTGCAAAACTCTAAATCATCAATGTACTACCATCACATTTTTTTTTTTGGTGATAACCAAAAAAAAAAAATCCATATGGAAACACACTGTGTGTGATGGTTTCTCAAACTATGGTCAAATTTCAGACACAATTTCAATTACCTGTAATATTTCATCGTTTGTTTTTGTTTTTATTATTCAATTACTTGTCAATGGCATATGTGGTCAATCATCATCATCATCATCATTACGGTTGTTATCTGAATAAATAATAAAATGAAAATAATAATGATGACGATCCATTGATCCGTTTCACAACAATATTCCAACAACAACAACAACAACAAACTTATTTGGAACGATAATAATGATTTCAATATAAAAAAAAAAATATTCGCTTCCTTGCTTCTTTACTTTCCACTATCACCACAACTAACTCCACTCTATAGAGTGTAAGCAATCTATCTATCTTGTTATCATTCAATTCAGGCCATTTGTGTCTATAGTAGATAGATATGAAAAAATTCATGTCTCACGGACAACAACAACAAACAAAACAAAACAAAAAAACAACAAATCATTGATTGTCCCAACAACAACAACAACTGACAATTATGAAAAAAAAATAAATTTCAAACAACAGCTGGAACAATTGTATAATCATCATCATCATCATCATCAATCAATGAATAAAAACATCATTGGAACACACACACACACACACACACACACACAGAAATGGAGTGAGACAGTATTACGGAAACACATCAATATATATCGATCATCTTTTTTTTCATAAAATAATAATATTGATGATCAATTGCAACAACAACAACAACAACAAACATTGAATAAAGAAAAGAAAAAAAAACAAAATTACTCATTATTTGACCACACGATATTCACACACACACATATATAATAACAAACAACTTACTTGTTGAATGTGTGTGTGTTTGTGCTTGTGAATTAGAAAGTAGAAAAAAAGTCGATCAAATAAATAAAACACACACATACACACACACAAACAGCGAAAGTAAGTAAAAGACACCTGTGACTATGAAAAAACAAACTAGATTTCAACTGGAACACACACACATACACACATGCATGCAAATACAATTTGAAAATGAAAAACAACAAAAAAAAATTATTAGAGGAAAAAAAACAACAAATGGCAAGCCCGGAACTGACCGGATATATCTTTTCCGTTTCTCTCTCTTTCTCTCTCTCACTCTCGTTATTTTATTTCGTTATTTTCTCTTTCTCTGTTTTTTTTCTAATTTCACAATCATCATCATCATCGTCAAATTCAATATTTACATTACCATGCAACAAAATTTGACATGTAATAATTTCAAAAAACAAAAAATTTCAGGACAAACATTGGATTACAAACACGCACCCACATACACGCATATATATGATTTATAAACAGTAAAATATGGTAGGTATATTTTTTTTTAATACATACTTCAGAATTTTCTTCTTCTTCTTCTTCATCATCGGCATCATTTGCAGCATCGATAACCAAACCATCACCAACATCACTTTGATGATTATCATTAATAGTTGTTGTTGCTGATGATATATTATCTAGCTGCTGCGTTGTACGTAATTGTCGAGCAATTTGAATTCCTTTTTTCCATTGCGGTTGTTGTTGTTGTTGTTGTTTCATTAGTTGATTGCTTTTTAAATCCACATTATCATTCTTATTATTATCTGCAATGATCATTTGTTCATCAATTACATCATTGTCGTCATTGTCAGGTTGATTAGTATCATTCAATTCTTCTTCGTCGTCATCATCATCCATTTCATCCTCCTCATCAATATCGACAATATTCTCTTCATCTTCAATATCGATAGGTTCAACAACATAATCATCGTCATCATCATCATAAATTTCTTCATCATCATCTTCATCTTCGTCTTCGTCATCATCATCGACATCGACTTCATCGCCATCTTCATCTTCCGATGCAAACAATTCAGCCATTAATGTCATTTTATGTGATGATAACTATAAAGAGAAAAAGATTATTGGTCATCATTCAATCAATTAATGAAGAATCCAATTTACCTTATCAGAAATCAATCCAGCTGCTTTCATGATGGTACGAACTTGTGCAGCAAATGCCTCATGATTCATATATGGTGATGGTGATGTTGTTGTCGATGATGTTGAATTTGTATTATTATGATGATTATTTGATCCGGTGGTATATGCTGCCAATGTAGCATTAGACGATGTTACATTATTGGCCGTGACAACAATAGAACCATTTCCATGATGATTATGGTGTTGATGTTGATGATGGATATGGCCATTCATTGTTGAACGAATTTTATCACTTAACAATGTTGTTATTGGATCATTAAGATGATGATGATGTTGTTGTTGTTGTTGATTTTGTATTTTATTGTTGGTTATAGTCGTTGATGAGGATGGTGGTGTTGTAATCAATTTCGTTGATTCATTCGTATGACCGGTTATTGTCATTGACTTTGGTACGGCTGTTGCTGTTGTTGTTTTAGCCGTTTGCATTGATTCCATTATTATTAAATTCTTCAATCATCTATAAATCAAAATTTAAAAAAAAAATCAAAAACAGATGAACAATAACAACCAAAAAAAAATCTTACCGGAAAGTTCCAGAATGATCCACCGAATAAAGAAGAAAAAAATAAGCCGATAAAATAGAAAAAAAACAGGCGATAATTCGATGATTTATTATTTTACTATATGGGTGGGTGTTGTTGTGTGTATTTCACAAACAAACGAAAAAAAATACCGAGCACTACCAACACATAGACACACACACACACACACAATCGATTTGATTCAATTTCCAGATATTTTTTTTCGGTTATTATATGATTTCTTCTATAATAAACGATCATCAATGGATTTTATTTAATTCCTGATTCCTGGAACAAAACAAGAAAGAAAATGAGAATCATTAGAATTTTTTTTTAAACAAAAATGAAATGATTTGATTAGAAAAGAAAAGAAAATCTAGCTTGTGGATCAAACAATTCTTATCGGTGCAATTGGTGGGCGCAAGAAGATTTCCAAAAACCACAACGGAAATGAATGTGCGGGTGTGTGTGTGTTTGTGTTTGTGCAAAGAGTGGTGTACACAGAGGACAAAAAAAAATGAAAAATAAACCACCAATCTAATCATTATCATTTCAATTTTATGAATTAAAAAAAAACACATGCATGCATACATTGGCAATAATCAATCAATCAATATATATACCTGAATGAGCAAAAATTTGAGTGAAAAAAAAATCGAGTACACACAAAAGAATGGACAACGATTCAATTCGATTCTATTTCGATCAAATAATGTCTGTATGTAGAATAATATATATTCGATTGTGTATGTTTCAAATTGAATTCAAGAATATATAAGATGTGTGTTTACAAAATCAATCAATTCTTAAACAATGAATGAAAATAAGAATGAAAAAAAAATTCCAAACTTTTTTTTTTAGAAAAAAAACATACACACCATCAATACCATACACAAAATTTTTACTCACACTCATATACAAAACAATTGCTCAAATAATACACACACACAAACAGAAAGCGAGAGAGAGAGAGAGAAAATGATGATTTTTTTTTCACTTGATCCTCATCATTGAATGTATTTTTTTTATGGGGGATGTCAACGACAAACAAACAAACACAACAACAACAACGAAGAAGACGACGATGGATGGATGATAAAAAAAAATGTGGTCGTCTGAAATTATAAAATGTATGTATGTATGTGTGTCTGTGTATGTCTGATTCTTTTTTTTCGATACGATAGATGGTGGATGATGATGATGCTAGTTTCGATGATGATGATGATGATTATATACTGGTGTTCTATGGTGTTGGCGGTGGTGGTAAATGTGAATGATGAATGTGTTAAACATCGATATCGATGAAAAAAATATTAGTTCTACATGCACAAATATAATAAAATATATAATAATAATTGAAAGAGAAACAATGAAATAAAATGAAAATAATAATATATGGGTGATCGATCAATCGATCGATATATAATTTGATTGATTGATTTAGGTTTGATGGATGCCAATTCATTGATTCAATATGATTCAATTGTCATTGCTGTTGTGATATGACTATATGACCAATCACATTTTATATTCAAAACAAATTTTTTCAATCAAACGATGACCATTTGTTCAACAGAATATAATGTTTGAGCAATTTGGTTCTTATTATTTTTTTTTCTCTGGATACAATCACTGAACATCAAGAATCATTGATTTTTTTTTCGTTTGTCCTTAGTTTCATTTGATTAGAATAATAATTTGATGGATTCATTTGTTTTTTTTTTCACAATTCCCGAATATATAAAATTCATAAACAAAGAAACAAAAAAAAATGTTCAGTGTATTTGAGTGTGTTGTGTTGTGTGCATCACAAACACATTCTTTGGGTTTAGATTTTTTTTTTTTTTTTTTTGGGATTTTAGCCACACATACACAGTGTGAGAGAGAAAAAAAAAAACTCAACACACACACACACACGGTGTTTGATCCAATTGATTTTTATGTGTGTGAGAGAGAAATAAGGAGAAATTCATAAATAAAGTACTCGTGTTTTTTTTTCTTTTTTGTTTTTTTGGTGATGGGTGTTTGTCAATTTTTCATCAAAATTCCAACAACAATAACGATAACAACGATAAAATTGAAATTAACCACAGGAATAATCAATCAATTTTGATTCACTAAACGTAATCATGTAAATTTGATTTTTTTTATCCGCAGATCTAATTTATGATTTTTCTCATTGTTTTTTTTTGTGTGTAATATAGAATGGAAAACAATTTTTTGAAAGAATTGCAAAAACTATCTACCATGAGTAGAAAAAATCGAAACCTACGTCCAACATTGGAAAATTGTCTATTATTTGCTTTTCATCAACCGAAACCATTGTTTGGGGACAAAGAACGTGCCGAAGTTGAATGTATGGTGGAAAAAATCATTCCTATTCTAAAGGAATTTTTCATCCAATTGAGAATAAGTCTTATACCTGATACAGTGGAAACTGCTCAACGTTTTCGTTCTGGTCTTCAATATATTGTTGATGAGCTTGGTAATGGATCCATTTTAGACAGAGTTCCTTGTGTACAGGTTGATGAATATATTAAAAATTGTAAGGAATTATCTTTGCCTATCGAATATCCATCTGTTCATTATTCTCATGTGACCGACGAACAAATCTCTCGTATCCCTCGCAATCATTGGTGGTGGTTTGTACAACCTATATCCGACAATGATTCGGATGAACAACAAGATGAAAAAGTTTAAATAAAACGATCTATTAATTTTCCAATAAGCGATTATCATTTTAAAAAATTTTCTGCAATGGTATTGAGAATGGTCAAAATTTGGGACTAATCTCCAAGGAAAAGGAAATATATGTAACATTATAAAATTTGAATTATAATATTTTCTATAAATTCCAAACATTTAAACATAACCGATAATTTAGTTATCGGATAATTAATAAACACAAACAAAAATATCAATCAACATTCTTTAAAATTCATATACAAACTATTTAAGGGGATAGGAACTGTAGAGGGCGCCAAAAAAACGCATTTTTTGTTAAATGATTGCTCTTTAAAGAAACATCCGAAATTTTTGAAACTTACCTATGTAATTATTTATGAGTCCTAGAATAATTTAACATAAACAAAAATTTAAAAAAAATTATACATTAATATGAAACAATCAGTTGAAATCAGCTGTTCAAAAAGCATGGTCGGTGTGATATCTTAAGAACCGTAGCTCAGAATTTGATGAAATTTTCAGGAATTATGGACAGGATCAGTGGCTATGGCGTATGACTAAATCACTATATATCTCCAAGAAAAAGAACATTTTTGGGCCAAATGAAACTTAGGGTTGAAAAATTAACAGTTTTTTCAGGCTAATATTTACTGCAATATCCGGTTCTACGCCTTAATTTAGTCATACGCCATAGCCACTGATAATATCAATAATTCCTGAAAATTTTATCAAATTCTGAGCTACGGTTCTTAAGATATCACGCCGACCATGCTTTTTGAACAGGTGATTTTTAACTGATTGTCTCATATTGATGCATAAATATTTTTTATTTTTTTTAATGTTAAATTATTCAAGGAATTGTAAATAATTACATTAGTAAATTTCAAAAATTTTGGACATTTCATTAAAGAGTAATCATTTAACAAAAAATGTGTTCTTTTTTGCGCATTCAACACTTCCTATCCCCCTTAAACTAAACACAGAACACGACAATCTTTATCTTGTGGAGATCACACTATTTAGCAGTGATTTCATTTGAATAAAGTTAAATTTTTTACATATATTTTGCCACCATTGTGCCAAAGTGGACCATGATCAAGGATGATCTTTTTTTCATATCAAAATACTCAATCTCAATCATATCGAGATATGACTAGCTGAGGATTTTTTTTATATTACCTGTGAAATCAAAATTGACAAATTGACGCTTAGCGTTTTTATTGGGAATTGAATGCAATCTCATTGGTGGCGAGACAACAACATTGTACATTATCAGCATTTGATGTTGATTTTGATAAATTATCAAAATATCATGGAATTCTAACGACAATGGAAAAAAAATATTAAAATTAACCATAGGAATAATCAATGGATTGCATTCATTTTTTTCATGACACGTAATCATATAAATATGATTTTTTTTTATCCGGATCTAATTATTTGTGTTTTGTTTCATTTTCTATTTTCTATTTGTTTGTTTTTTTTGAATCACAAAAAAACATCCCAATCCTTTTTTTTTTTGATTTCCCATCTGGTTTCAACCTGATTTGACCGCTGAATAAAATTGTATCGTAATCATTTGTTGATGGTTTGTACAGCTATCCTAAATCCAACACTAATTTAAACGAACAAAATGGAAAATAAATCATTTTGGAAAGAAACCGCCGTTAAAACAATGAAAATGTTTTATCAAAGTTTTAATGGAAGTCAATATGATGAATACAAAATCGGTACCGAGGACGAAAAACTATTACTTGCAAAAATATGTTTTGCCATTTATGGTCCTCCAACCATTAGCGAAGCTGAAGAACTTTGGCAAGGTTATACCAATGAACAACGTACAGAAGGCGAAAAGTTTTTGAAAATTATTCTGGATGTTCACAAGAAAGAAAGAAAAGGTTTTCGAAGTCTTCTTGTCGGTACAATATTCATTTATTGTAAGACAAAAGAAAATGAATTTATTTTGCCGATATTCCGATTGTATACCGGATCTAATTCTCAACCAAAAACAGCTGATGATGGTTCGAACGTTTTTATTGATATGCAACGACGAACTTATTCGGATTGGAATGATTGGAAATATAAGAATGTCTTGCCAAAGCTTGAGTATTATTATCCTAGACTCGGTTTTTTTACTGCTTCTGGTGCTGGTAATAATTTCATATTCGATCCAGACAAAGATCCTGACATTGAATATGGAACGTCGCCCGCTTGTGATGTTTCTTCTAAGGTGTTAAACTTCACTGATAAGATTACTGCATTAACAACATTTTTATGCGGAGTAACTGGGATAATATCGATGTTCACGCCGCTCGCTCCTATTGTTTTGTTTAGTTCCGCATCCCTTGGCGGTTCCTCTGCTATTTACGGAACATGTCGAGCCATTCATCGATTGGTCGATAAAGGGTCCCATGGCGAAAGTTTAACCGATATAGAAAGCTTTCTTCTTTGGTTTAGTATTGCTGCCACACCGCTAAACTTTACAAGCTCAATGGTCAATGCTGCTTTGGTTCGTGGTGCCACAGAGGAAGGTCGAATATTTAGTAGTTCTATGCGTATGTTTGCAACGATATTGAATTTCAGCACACTTGGTGTCGATGGCATTATGATTGGTTTTGGTATCGCTAATCTGATTGAAAAATCTAAAAATAATCAGCTCACCTCTCTGGATGTATTACAATTTTCAATGAGTTTATTCTTCTTTACCAATACTTTAATTCGACCAAAAATGGCCTCTACTATTATTCAAAAAGCTCAAGAAAAACATATTCAGGCATATTCAAAATCATTGACCGATGTTGATGCAAAGAAAACATTCGACAAATTTTTGGCTGACAACAAAGGAAGTGGCTCGATTAAAGATAGATCAAAGATAGTTCGAACAATAAATAAAATAAATGATCCGAACAAGCTTTTTGCCAATCTAAAAGATTCAACAAAAATCGAAATTGGTGGACGAAAAGGACGTACTTTGTTGATTAGTGACGGAAATAATTTAAAGCATCGTATAAGGCCAAATAGTAATGTAAAATTTACTAGCAATGTACAACAATTTGGTGCAGTTAATTTACAAAAACAGACACAAAAATGTTTAGAAAAAATCAATGCAGATGGAAAAAAGATTTTCGACAATTTAAATGACCGTCAAAAATCACGGTGTAACAAAACAATTGGTGGAGCAGCTGGCAAAAATGAGAATATTCTTAATGAAGCTATCAGCATCAGCAAGGATATGGGATTGAACAATATCGATGATGTATTGAGCATTGCTGAAATTCTTTGTGCAGAACTCGAAAAATGTAAGTTATACTAATTTTATTGTCAAAAAAAAAACAAAACAAAATCAATAATAATTTTTCTATTCCTCACAAACAGCGTTTCCGTATCGTAGTATGAAAGAAATCAATTCAGGCCATTTACAATCAATTGACAAAAAATCATTTATTTCGAAAATTGACTCTGATTATAAAATAGCAATGGATATTGCCAGTAAAAATGATGTTCATTTTGAAGATCCATTGAAAGCAGTTTATCATTATCGTAAACATGGCCATGAATTTCCGAACGTTCTTAAACAGAATCGAATCGATGTTTATTTGGATAAACTTCCAAAACATTTGATTGATATTACAAATTTGACTCAAATGGAGACTGTAACAAATGATGTGGATAAAACTTCGTTTGTACGAAAATATTACATGACTCCGGATGATAAATTTGCCGTTGTGATTGAAAAATTAGATGGAAAAACAATTAGTTCAATGTATCGAAAACTTGGTTGTTATAATGAACATCATTCGCAATTTCCTACTACCAATGATCAACAACAATGGTCGATTGATCCATTTGATGGTATCCACGAACAATTGGCTAAATCAATGGGATTCCGTGCCCATATACCAATCTATCTTAATTTTGAAGAACCAAACGATGATAGTGATCGTCGTCCATCATCCGAAAACTAAAAATGTGATTAAATTGTCATAGAAAAAAAGTTTAAATAAAATGATGATGATCAATTTAATTTTTAAAAGTAGAAATAGAAACATTTAATATTTCTTGTAATATATAATAATAGGTAGTAGTCACAAATTAACAAACAAATTTAAAGGTAAAATAGAAAGTGAGGTGTGTGTGTGTGTAGGTGTGACAAAGGGAAAATAACAAAGACAAATTGGGTGGATGATGATTTTGTATTTGTTTTGTTTGGACAATAATAGAGGTGTGTGTATGTGTGTGTGACAACACATCAATAAATATATATAATAACAAGTAGGAAAAAAACAAAACTAAAAGAAATTTTAAAAATTTTTGTTTTTGTAAGAAGGAAAAAAATGATGTTCCATAACTTGGTATTTTGCACTGTTGTTTGTTGTTGTGTTGACGATGATGATGACGATGATGATAATGAAATGATTTCATTTTTTGGGGGGGGGACAGGTGGAAGGAAAGACAGAAGAAACGGAAACACGATATAATAGATTTACGACTAGGATTTTTTTCCATTCAAGAGAAGAAAGTTGTTGTTCCATATGTTTGTGGTTTTGTTTTGGTTTTTTTTTGTTTTATTGATCGTTATCGGTATATATCATTCCATCATTATATATCGTTTTTGATTCGATTATGGAATGTATTGTCATCATATTGGATTTTTTTTCGTAGTTATTATGATTTCTTAAAATTCAATTGACTCGTTAGCCGTTTGATCATATTCTAATGTATCATAATGAAATTGGAAAAAAATTGAAATTAAAATAGATTCTAGTCAATTATAAAACTTGAACAAAAATACCTTATGATAATTGATCAATTGTTGCAGTTGTAGTCGGCTATTATTATTATGACCAATAATTTGACCATCAATATCGAATATGGTAGACAAATTACTATCTGTACTTGTTGTTGTTGTTGATAAATTATTTGACTGATGATTCATCATCGTTTTTGATGATCCATTACAATTAACATATGTTGCAGGTTTATTTTGTGATGATGATAATGTTGATGATAAAAGATGACAATCTTCAATATCATATCCATTATCATTAACCATTCTCATCATATTCGGATGTTTGTTGATATTGTTGTTATTGTTGGCTAATCCATTCATTATGGGAGGTTGATGTTTGGACATTTCGCCCATATCATCATTATTATCACAATTAATTCGATTATCTGTAATCATCAATCCATTTGTCATATATGGCGTTGTTGCCAATGCATAATTATTAAAAATTTGATTTGATCTTTTGAATAAACATGTATCGCTTAAATGTCTATTCAATATTGTTATTGATGATGATGATATTGTTGTATCTGTAAAATGTTTTATTGATGGTAAATTTCTATTATTGTAATTAGTAGATGGCGGTGGTTGTGGTTGTGATGGCTGTGACTGTTTCATATCAAAATTGGCCAAACTTTCATATGATGCTGAACGATTAAGATCACATTTAGATTGTGATTGACATTTAGTTTCATGTTGACAATCAAATTGTTCATTGTTTGTATTGGCAATAGTCGATCGATTTGTGGCCAATGAAACAACAGCTGCTGTCGATGCTGTTCCATGATGATTACAAATACCATTACATGATGATATTGCCATATTCGTTACATCGGTTCCATTATTCGATACAGGTACATATATTTCATTCCAAAATATTATATCCTTTACACGACATGAAGGCCGTAATACCTTTGTTTGTTTTGTTGATGAAAAAATTCAAATTCAAATTATAATTGCGAAAATTCATTAATTTCATTCAACAATAAATAAATAAATAAATACCTCAAGCGTTGGCAAATAAAGATAATTGATAAAATTGGCTCGATTCATTTCAAAATATGACCATAATGATATTGTTTTCTCATACACCTGATATGAACGACGTTCTTGAACAGTATTACAGGTGAATGTACCAAACAAACATGAATATGAATGATAGACAAGTTTCATCTAAAGTAAAAGTAAATCAAAATAAATGCTAATGTACAAAAACAAAACATCACAATAATTACCAGATAGAAAACATTGAATTCAAATTCTCGTGGAAATTGTTTGACCAATTGATGAACACAATCAACCCATTGCAGAAACACTGGACAACGTTCATTTGGATCAATATTCAATGTACTACTACGACAACGATCAGCAAACTTATGACCATATTGTAGCCATTCTTTTTCAATTAAGATTTTAAAACCATCAATTGTACGATAAAATGGATCAAGCATTAATTCAGCCAATGCAATGACTTGCGGTGTACGATCCCAACCATCTGAACAATGTACCAATACAGGACGTTCTTGTATGGTGATTGCATCAACAACAACAACGGCAGCTTTGCAACAACAACAACGATTCAATTCGATTCTATTTCGATCAAATAATGTCTGTATGGAGAATAATATATATTCGATTGTGTATATGTTTCAAATTGAATTCAAGAATATATAAGATGTGTGTTTACAAAATCAATCAAATTCTTAAACAATGATGAAAATAAGAATGAAAAAAAAATTCCAAACTTTTTTTTTTTAGAAAAAAAACATACACACCATCAATACCATACACAAAATTTTTACTCACACTCATATACAAAACAATTGCTCAAATAATACACACACACATACATACACAAACAGAAAGCGAGAGAGAGAGAGAGAGAAAATGATGATTTTTTTTTCACTTGATCCTCATCATTGAATGTATTTTTTTTTTTTTTATGGGGGATGTCGACGACAAACAAACAAACACAACAACAACAACGAAGAAGACGACGATGGATGGATGATAAAAAAAAATGTGGTCGTCTGAAATTATAAAATGTATGTATGTGTGTCTGTGTATGTCTGATTCTTTTTTTTCGATGCGATAGATGGTGGATGATGATGATGATGATGATGCTAGTTTCGATGATGATGATGATTATATACTGGTGTTCTATGGTGTTGGCGGTGGTGGTAAATGTGAATGATGAATGTGTTAAACATCGATGAAAAAATATGAGTTCTACATGCACAAATATAATAAAATATATAATAATAATTGAAAGAGAAACAATGAAATAAAATGAAAATAATAATATATGGGTGATCGATCAATCGATCGATATATAATTTGATTGATTGATTTAGGTTTGATGGATGCCAATTCATTGATTCAATATGATTCAATTGTCATTGCTGTTGTGATATGACTATGTGACCAATCACATTTTATATTCAAATCAAATTTTTTTTAATCAAAAGATGACCATCTGTTCAACAGAATAGAATGTTTGAGCAATTTGGTTCTTATTATTTTTTTTTCTCTGGATGCAATCACTGAACATCAAGAATCATTGATTTTTTTTTCGTTTGTCCTTAGTTTCATTTGATTAGAATAATAATTTGATGATGGATTCATTTGTTTTTTTTTTCACAATTCCCGAATATAAAATTCATAAACAAAGAAACAAAACAAAAAAAAAATGTTCAGTGTATTTGAGTGTGTGTTTTGTGTGCATCACAAACACATTCTTTGGGTTTAGATTTTTTTTTTTTTTTGGGATTTTAGCCACACATACAAAGTGTGAGAGAGAAAAAAACTCACACACACACACACGGTGTTTGATCCAATTGATTTTTATGTGTGTGAGAGAGAGAGGGAGAAATAAGGAGAAATTCATAAATAAAGTACTCGTGTTTTTTTTCTTTTTTGTTTTTTTTTTTTGATGGTGGGTGTTTGTCGATTTTTTTTAAATTAAAATTCCAACAACAATAACGATAACAACGATAAAATTGAAATTAACCACAGGAATAATCAATCAATTTTGATTCACTAAACGTAATCATGTAAATTTGATTTTTTTTATCCGCAGATCTAATTTATGATTTTTCTCATTGTTTTTTTTTTGTGTGTAATATAGAATGGAAAACAATTTTTTGAAAGAATTGCAAAAACTATCTACCATGAGTAGAAAAAATCGAAACCTACGTCCAACATTGGAAAATTGTCTATTATTTGCTTTTCATCAACCGAAACCATTGTTTGGGGACAAAGAACGTGCCGAAGTTGAATGTATGGTGGAAAAAATCATTCCTATTCTAAAGGAATTCTTTATCCAATTGAGTATAAGTCTTGTACCTGATACAGTGGAAACTGCTCAACGTTTTCGTTCTGGTCTTCAATATATTGTTGATGAGCTTGGTAATGGATCCATTTTAGACAGAGTTCCTTGTGTACAGGTTGATGAATATATTAAAAATTGTAAGGAATTATCTTTGCCTATCGAATATCCATCTGTTCATTATTCTCATGTGACCGACGAACAAATCTCTCGTATCCCTCACAATCATTGGTGGTGGTTTGTACAACCTATATCCGACAATGATTCGGATGAACAACAAGATGAAAAAGTTTAAATAAAACGATCTATTAATTTTCCAATAATCGATTATCATCTTAAAAAATTTTCTACAATGGTATTGAGAATGGTCAAAATTTGGGACTTATCTCCAAGGAAAAAGAAATATATTTTGCCACCATTGTGCCAAAGTGGACTACGATCGAGGATGGTCTTTTTTTTCTCATATCAAAAGACTCAATCTCAATCATATCGAGATAAGAATAGCTGAGGATTTTTTTATATTACCTGTGAAATCAAAATTGACAAATAACGCCTTGCGTTTATATTGAGAATTGAATACAATCTCATTGGGCGAGACGACAACATTGTACATTATCAACATTTGATGTTGATTTTGATAAAGTATCAAAATATCATGGAATTCTAACGATAATGGAAAAAAATATTAAAATTAACCATAGGAATAATCAATGGATTGCATTCATTTTTTCACGACACGTAATCATATAAATATGATTTATTTTTTATCCTGATCTAATTATTTGTGTTTTGTTTCATTTTCTATTTGTTTTTTTTTTTTGAATCACAAAAAAACACCCCAATTCTTTTTTTTTTGATTTTCCATCTGGTTTCAACCTGATTTGACCGCTGAATAAAATTGTATCGTATTCATCGTAATCATTTGTTGATGGTTTGTACAGCTATCCTAAATCCAACACTAATTTAAACGAACAAAATGGAAAATAAATCATTTTGGAGAGAAAACGCCGTTAAAACAATGAAAATGTTTTATCAAAGTTTCAACGGAAGTCAATATGATGAATACAAAATCGGTACCGAGGACGAAAAACTATTACTTGCAAAAATATGTTTTGCCATGTATGGTTGTCCAACCATTAGCAAAGCTAAAGAAGTTTGGGAAGGTTATACCGATGAACAACGTACAGAAGGCGAAAAGTTTTTGAAAATTATTCTGGATGTTCACAAGGAAAAAAGACAAGGTTTTTCACGTCTTTTTGTTGGAATCATATTCATTTATTGTAAAACAGAAAAAAATGAATTTCCTTTACCAATATTCCGAATGTATACTGGATCTTATTCGCAACCAAAAGCAGCTAATGAAGATTCGAATGTTTTTATTGATATGCAACGACGAACTTATTCTGATTGGAATGATTGGAAATGTAATAATGTCTTGCCAAAGCTTGAGTATTGTTATCCTAAACTTGGTTTTTTTACTGCTTTTGGTGCTGGTAATAATTTCGTATTCGATCCAGACAAAGATCCTGATATTGAATTTGGAAAGTCGCCCGCTTGTAAGGCTTCTTCTAGTTTTTTAAACTTCGCTGATAATATCACTACAGCAGCAACATTTACATGCGGAGCCATTGGAATTGCTTCGATGTTCACACCACTTGCTCCCTTTGTTTTGTTAGGTTCCGCATACGCTGGCGGTTCCTCTGCTATTTACGGAACATTTCGAGCCATTAATCGATTGGTCGATAAAGGGTCCCATGGCGAAAGTTTAACCGATAAGGAAAGCTTTTTTCTTTGGTTTAGTATTGCTGCCACACCGCTAAACTTTACAAGCTCAATGGTCAATGCTGCTTTGGTTCGTGGTGCCACAGAGGAAGGTCGAATATTTAGTAGTTCTATGCGTATGTTTGCAACGATATTGAATTTCAGCACGCTTGGTGTCGATAGCATTATGGTTGGTTTTGGTATCGCTAATCTGATTGAAAAATCTAAAAATAATCAGCTCACCCCTCTCGACGTATTACAATTTTCAATGAGTTTATTCTTCTTTACCAATAATTTAATTCAACCAAAAATAGCCGCTACTATTATTCAAAAAGCTCAAGAAAAACATATTCAGGCATATTCAAAATCATTGACCGATGCTGATGCACAGAAAACATTCGACAAATTTTTGGCTGACAACAAAGGAAGTGGCTCGATTAAAGATAGATCAAAGATAGTTCGAACAATAAATAAAATAAATGATCCGAACAAGCTTTTTGCCAATCTAAAAGATTCAACAAAAATCGAAATTGGTGGACGAAAAGGACGTACTTTGTTGATTAGTGACGGAAATAATTTAAAACATCGTATAAGGCCAAATAATAATGTAAAATTTACTAGCAAAGTACGAAATTCTGGTACAGTTAATTTACAACGACAGACACGAAAATGTTTAGAAAAAATCAATGCAGATAAAATTGAAATAGATGGAAAAAAGATTTTCGACAATTTGAATGACCGTCAAAAATCACGTTTAAACAATGTAATTGGTGATACAGCTGGCAAAAATGAGAATATTCTTAATGAAGCTATCAGCATCGTTATTGGCATGGGAATGAACAATATCGATGATGTATTGAGCATTGTTGAAATTCTTACTGCAGAACTTAAAAAATGTAAGTTATACTAAATTAAATGCCAAAAAAAAACAAACAAAATCAATAATAATTTTTCTATCCTACACAACCAGTGTTTCCGAATCGTGATATGAAAACAATCAATTCAGATCATTTCCAATTCATTGACAAAGAATCATTTATTTGGAACATTTTATCTGATTCTAAAATAGCAATGGATATTGCCAGTAAAAATGATATTCATTTTGAAGATCCATTGAAAGCAGTTTATCATTATCGTAAACATGGCCATGAATTTCCGAACGTTCTTAAACAGAATCGAATCGATGTTTATTTGGATAAACTTCCAAAACATTTGATTGATATTACAAATTTGGCTGAAATTGAGACTATAACAAATGCGGATAAAACTTCGTTTGTACGAAAATATTACATGACTACGGATGATAAATTTGCCGTTGTGATTGAAAATTTAGATGGAAAAACAATTAGTTCAATGTATCGAAAACTTGGTTGTTATAATGAACATCATTCGCAATTTCCTGCTACCAATGATCAACAACAATGGTCGATCGATCCATTTGATGGTATCCATGAACAATTGGCTAAATCAATGGGATTCCGTGCCCATATACCAATCTATCTTAATTTTGAAGAACCAAACGATGATAGTGATCGTCGTCCATCATCCGAAAACTAAAAATGTGATTAAATTGTCATAGAAAAAAAGTTTAAATAAAATGATGATGATCAATTAATTTTTAAAAGTAGAAATAGAAACATTTAATATTTCTTGTAATATATAATAATAGGTAGTAGTCACAAATTAACAAACAAATTTAAAGGTAAAATAGAAAGTGAGGTGTGTGTGTGTGTAGGTGTGACAAAGGGAAAATAACAAAGACAAATTGGGTGGATGATGATTTTGTATTTGTTTTGTTTGGACAATAATAGAGGTGTGTGTATGTGTGTGTGACAACACATCAATAAATATATATAATAACAAGTAGGAAAAAAACAAAACTAAAAGAAATTTTAAAAATTTTTGTTTTTGTAAGAAGGAAAAAAAATGATGTTCCATTATCCATAACTTGGTATTTTGCACTGTTGTTTGTTGTTGTGTTGACGATGATGATGACGATGATGATAATGAAATGATTTCATTTTTTTTGGGGGGGAGACGGGTGGAAGGAAAGACAGAAGAAACGGAAACACGATATAATAGATTTACGACTAGGATTTTTTTCCATTCAAGAGAAGAAAGTTGTTGTTTGTGGTTTTGTTTTGTTTTTTTTTTTTGTTTTATTGATCGTTATCGGTATATATCATTCCATCATTATATATCGTTTTTGATTCGATTATGGAATGTATTGTCATCATATTGGATTTTTTTTCGTAGTTATTATGATTTCTTAAAATTCAATTGACTCGTTAGCCGTTTGATCATATTCTAATGTATCACGATGAAATTGGAAACAAAAATTGAAATTAAAATGGTTTCTAGTCAATTATAAAACTTGAACAAAAATACCTTATGATAATTGATCAATTGTTGCAGTTGTAGTCGGCTATTATTATTATGACCAATAATTTGACCATCAATATCGAATATGGTAGACAAATTACTATCTGTACTTGTTGTTGTTGTTGATAAATTATTTGGCTGATGATTCATCAACGTTTTTGATGATCCATTACAATTAACATATGTAGCAGGTTTATTTTGTGATGATGATAATGTTGATGATAAAAGATGACAATCTTCAATATCATATCCATTATTATTAACCATTCTCATTATCATATTCGAATGTTTGTTGATATTGTTGTTATTGTTGGCTAATCCGTTCATTATGGGAGGTTGATGTTTAGACATTTCGTCCATATCATCATCATTATTATCACAATTAATTCGATTATCTGTAATCATCAATCCATTTGTCATATATGGCGTTGTTGCCAATGCATAATTATTAAAAATTTGATTTGATCTTTTGAATAGACATGTATCGCTTAAATGTCTATTCAATATTGTTACTGATGATGATGATATTGTTGTATCTGTAAAATGTTTTATTGATGATGGTAAATTTCTATCATTGTAATTAGTAGATGGCGGTGGTTGTGGTTGTGGTGGCTGTGACTGTTTCATATCAAAATTGGCCAAACTTTCATATGATGCTGAACGATTAAGATCACATTTAGATTGTGATTGACATTTAGTTTCATGTTGACAATCAAATTGTTCATTATTTGTATTGGCAATAGTCGATCGATTGGTGGCCAATGAAACAACAGCTGCTGTCGATGCTGTTCCATGATGATTACAAATACCATTACATGATGATATTGCCATATTCGTTACATCGGTTCCATTATTTGATACAGGTACATATATTTCATTCCAAAATATTATATCCTTTACACGACATGAAGGCCGTAATACCTTTGTTTGTTTTGTTGATGAAAAAATTCAAATTCAAATTATAATTACGAAAATTCATGAATTTCATTCAACAATAAATAAATAAATAAATACCTCAAGCGTTGGCAAATAAAGATAATTGATAAAATTGGCTCGATTCATTTCAAAATATGACCATAATGATATTGTTTTCTCATACACCTGATATGAACGACGTTCTTGAACAGTATTACAGGTGAATGTACCAAACAAACATGAATATGAATGATAGACAAGTTTCATCTAAAGTAAAAGTAAATCAAAATAAATGCTAATGTACAAAAACAAAACATGACAATAATTACCAGATAGAAAACATTAAATTCAAATTCTCGTGGAAATTGTTTGACCAATTGATGAACACAATCAACCCATTGCAGAAACACTGGACAACGTTCATTTGGATCAATATTCAATGTACTACTACGACAACGATCAGCAAATTTATGACCATATTGTAGCCATTCTTTTTCGATTAAAATTTTAAAACCATCAATTGTACGATAAAATGGATCAAGCATTAATTCAGCCAATGCAATAACTTGCGGTGTACGATCCCAACCATCTGAACAATGTACCAGCACAGGACGTTCTTGTATAGTGATTGCATCAACAACAACAACGGCAGCTTTCAATAGACTAGCTAGATTATGAAGCCATTTTGTATTATCCAATAATGTATACCAACTGTGTTTAATAAATGATAAATTAATAATTGTACAGTTTACAAAACAAACAAAAATATTCCACTTACTTTGATTGATCAATCTGTGATGATTCACATATATAACGTAAATTATAAAAACTTTTCCGTATACCATGTATATTATTTAAACCCATAAATTGTATATCACAATTTGTATAATATTCTGGACATTCACAACCACCACCTAATGCACGATTAGCAAATGCAGCTGTATATGATCTTGCATCCAATATTAATAGCTTATTATTATTTGATTGATCATCATCATCATCATCATCGTTATCATCATCATTTGAAGAATCTTGATCAACAACAGTGGAATGATTCGTTTGTTGTTGTTTCGTTGCTGTTGTTGTCGTCGTACTACCACCATTTGACAATAATTTAAAACCATCACCACCACCATTCATTTTAATTGATTGATTATGATCCATATGATTTCCATTACCATTGTATAGTGCAGGTGTTGTAGTTCCATTACTATTAATCATATTGCCACCGTTTGTCAATTTTGTTGTTGTCATCATTAAATTATCACCACCACCACCACCACCATAATAATTATATTGTGTATCACGTTGACATATTTTCAATACTTTTTGCAACATTTTTTCATCTTGATTACAACGGCCAAAAAACCAACCAACAACTGGCTGTGATGAACGCATTATAACACAACCATTATGACGATTACGCCAAACCACTACTGGTATACGTCTTGAATAACGAAAATTTGCAATATATTCCAATTCTTTATCTGTTATATCTGCTGGTACAATAAAATATTCTGGATAACTATTACAGAACTTGAAGTCTTTATTCAAATCACAAATACGCCATGATTGTTGTTGTTGTTGATCATTATCATTATCATCATTATTTTTAAAATTCATTCTTTTAAATTCAAAATGAATCAAATGATTAGATTGGCGATATAATTTTTCAATCACATCTTGATTATTTGAAAACAAATTTATAAATTTGTTATTAATAATATGATTATTATGATGATTATTATCAATGCCAATGGCCAATTCACGATAGAATTGAAAACAGAACAATTTATTAATATCAATCTGTTGTATATCACATAAACGTTTATGCCATTGTTGTATTGATTCTTGATTATCAAACGTCAATACAAATGATTCAATATATTTTGTATAAATTGTAAGAAAATAAATGTCACGTATCTCTATCCAATCAATATTATTGATTGGTATAAAAAATTCTTGCCGCTGATCATTCGAATGTTGATGATAATTAGTACGATGATCATTTTGTTGTTGTAGATAATTTAATTGATTATTATTATTATTATTAAGATGAGATTTATTATTATTATTATTTTTAATTGTTACATGACCATTTATACCATTCTGAAAACAAACAGCTGTAGTACCACCATTCATTGTAATTGTTGATGGTGTCGTTGTTTGTAAATGTTGCTGTTGTGGTGATGATGGTATCATTATTGATGATCGTTTATGTTGAATAATAATATTTTTTACAAAAAATCGATAATTTGTCAAGAAAATTTGATAATCATTCGTCGTTTCATGATGTTGCAATGATTCACCTGCTAATAATGGAAACGGTACCTGTTGTTGTTGTGCTATTTGATGATGATGATGATTGGCAGTTGATTGTATCATTGTTGACGGTTGTTGTTGACCTTTATCACCATTATTATTATCAATTAAATGATCATGATCAATTTTGTTCGTTTCATTTTCATTTTGATTACGATTATTACACATAATAATACCGGCCATATGATTATGATGATTTACATCATGATTATCATCAGAATTATTTGATGATGATGATTCACTTGCTGTATCACTAATTGTTGTTGATGTTGTCGTTGTTGTTGCATCCAAATTTCGATCATTTAATTCATAATTATCGGTAATTAATTGTTGTTGATCTTGTTTTACATCACCATTATCGATTATCGATGGTGATGATTTTTCACATAAACATCCATCAACAACAGTAACAACATTATTATCAGTTGTTTCTACACTAATATCTTCTCGTTGTTGTGATTGTTCAATCTTCATTTCGGCTATTTTTATTGATTCTTTATCATTATTATTAATACCAGAACCATTCGGTAATAATGATGATGATTCGTTCATTTCGAAATATATATATGATGAAAATTATTATTTCATTCGAATGTCAAAAATTGATTGGCTAAATTTCAAAATCATAAACAAAATAAAAAACAAATTAGCATTAATCAACCAGACAACAAAAAAAAGTACATTGAAAGATAAATAAATGAATGGAAATTCTGTAATTCAATGATGACCATCAACTCAATTTTTTTTTCGTCAAGATTCATTCACACTTGCTCATAATACACATTTATAGACTTTGAAAAACAAAATTTCATTCTTATCACACACAAACAAACAAAACACTACATTACAGTTCAATCCAATCAATCAATCAATCGATCAAAATGGATAAGAGTAAAAAAAAATGTACAAAACGAACCAAAAAAAACAAATAGTTAATTGAAAATGTTGAAATTGATAACAACAAATAAATATTGCTATTGTTGATGATCAACGAAAATGAAACAAAAAAAAATTTTGACAAGAAATCCAATCGCGGAATTTTCTTTTCAATTATAAATCAATCAATCAATCATCAAATGGGATGAAATCAATCACAAGAAAAAAAAGGAAAATCTGATATTACAACACACTAATAAATTACATAATAATAACTACATCAGATTTTTAACAACAACAAAAAAAATTTCAAAATTAAAAGCAAATTATTATTTATATATCACTGGTGGAACCATCCATACAAACAAAAAAAAAAAAAACAACACATAACACCAAGTTTCATGATCAAATGACATCCACTATAGTAGAAGATAAGGGCGTTTTTCAAACACACACACAAACAAACAGGCCAAAACCAAATTTCAAGATCTAGCAGCATAAACAGCAAGAAAAAAAAATTGTAAAATTTTTCATTTCAATTTGGAACAATTTCAAAAGAAATTGCGTCATAACTATAAACGAATTTGGCCTTTTCTCTTTTTTTTTCATTCATTTTTCAAGAGATTAACGGTGTTTCTTAATCAAATCGATCCATAGAAAAGAGATAGATAGAGAGAGAGAGAGAGAAAAATTTTGAGAGAAATGGAAAAAGACTACATTTGAACATACATACAGAGATTAAAAAAAAATGTTGATGAGTTGATGATAATGATGAATCCGATGTTACAATGATTATTAGAAAATATGGTTACATTATATGAATGAATGGCTGATCAAATTGATGTTGTTATGATGATAATAATGAAGATGATGAAAGTGAAACAGAAATGAGCAAAGAAAAAAAAACACGAATGAATGGGAAATGGAAAAAATTTTTTTTTTTTCGCCAATTACAGCAGAAATACTTTTTTTTTGTTGTTCAGTTTCAATTTGTTGTTCAAAAAATAAAAAGATAAATGATCAATTTGTTCGGTGATAATCATCAATGATAAATGGGATAAATATATTCAAATTTACTTTTCTTATTTGATACATTATAAGGTTAACCATTTTTTTTTTTTTTTTTGCTGTTGTTGAAAGTCAAATTTATATATCTATATAGATAAAATTCAGGCAAAATGTTGATTTTCATACACACACACACACAAAAAAAAAACAGGTGTCGAATAATTGATTTATATATTGTCAAATGATGATGATGATGATGATGAATGTTGTTTTTTATTGGTTGTTTGATACATTTTTTTTTTCATTATACTGGTCTAGGTCTGGTGAGTGTGTGTCTTACATTTGGTTGTTGCGTTTTTTTTATTGTTTCCTATTGATGTTATTGAATTTAATTCAACATTATATCAACAATAAAGACACAACCAACTCGACGAAAACAAACAAACACACACAATGAATGATGACGATGATGATTTGAAGAAGATGATAATTACGAAAACGACAACAACAAGATCAAAATGGTGAACGAAAAAAAAAATATAATATAATAATTTATTAATTCACTTTGAAAGTGAAAGACGTAAACATTGAAAATTGAAAAAAAAACATCGAACGCTAACGCTAACGCTAACAACAACAACAACGACGACGACGACGACGATTAAAATTTATCATTCATATAACAATTATATGCCGCTAGTTGTTGTGTGGTTGTGTATTGTGGACTCACAACAAACAAACAAATGAATAAACAAGAGCATTATGTGTAATGAATAGTTGTAGTAGTAGTGGTATGAATTTTGTAGTGACAAAATGACATTTTACCGTTTATAAGAACGTTTTTTTATTTGTCGTTATGCTACTACCTTTTATTTTTTTTCTGGTTAAAAAAAAATTGTTACTATCGTTTTATCACGATTTTTTTCTGTGTAAATAAAATTTTTTTCTATATGTTGTACGTCTTATATGGATGGTTCAATTTTGTATATGATCATACATTTTTTTTGACAAAGTTGTTTTTCCATTACAAGATGAAACGGTAAAATCCAATGAGCTTAAATTGTGGGGTAGTGGTGTTGTTGATATCTTGATTACGCCATTGCGGCTCTTTTTTTTTCTCTCCTCAAAACATCTGGTTGGATTCAATCGATTAGCATACAACAAAAATGATCATCATAGATTATCACCATAAAAAATTTTTTTTTCCTGAACGGAAATCAATAACGGTAATGGATTTCAGCATAATAATAATAAATATGAAACTGTTTCGAGGTAAACATTTTCTTTCCGGGTTTTCTGATCCCCGGAAACGAGATGATCGACCGATTGAAGTCATAATTAATATATATTGTTATATTGTTTTGACACCAAGTTTGGTGTCTAATTTCTTCCTAATAACAATTTTTATTTAAACTAAAAAAAACAATCATTGGAGAGAAAATATTTAAACAATTCAATTCATTTTGATTGATTGTTGTTGATTATCAATCTGAATACTTGATGATTGTTGTTGTTGTTGTTGATGATACAATGGTTCGGTTGAACTAGATCTTGATGGCGGTATTCGATTACTTCGAATCTAAATTGTCGTTAATTTTTTTTTTTTTTTTTGAACAAAAAAAATGAATAATTGGAAAATTTTGAAAAGAATACAAACCTTATAAGACTGATAGCTCCATCTGGCGATGTGAATTGTCAATAGTGAAAAACCACCAAAAAATAGTAGATAAATGATAATGTAAACAGCATAAATTGGATATAATGCTAAACGTAATTCACCACTTAGTTTATCATCAATTTTAGCACTTTTTTGCATCCACAATAATGGTAGTATAGTGCTATGAACATCCGAATATCCACTTAGATATGGTATCGGTTCTAATAATGCATTGATTTGTATTTTATCTACACCATTAAATGGACTGCCGGTAATCTGATAAATGATTAAAAAAAAATTTCAATCATTCAAATCAATCCAAAAAAAAAAAAACAAAACACATACCGGATCTACATCAATATAAGCACGATGACGATTTTCAGATGGCCGCATATTTTCAACATTGGTACGAATATCCGAATGTGCATAAAGAAAATGTGGAAATGAATATGCTAATGGTGCACCGGCTAAACATTTGCTAAGATCAAATATTCCATCACAAAGATTTTCATTATCCATATGGCGACAAAAACAACGATTCAATGGATTTTTTCTTGGCGCTGCAAATGCATTACGATCTGGTCCAAAACGATATGTATGAAAACCATTGACCCATGTATCTTGTTGATAGATAACATTTAAACTTCGACATAAATCATGTGTGAATAAATAATAATAGCGATCTCTGTGTACATTCAAACCAAGTGTACTGCCTTCAGTTCCATTCAAAGCATTACATTCATCATTATCATAAAAATCTAATTGATATTGTCCTTTAAATGTGACCATTCGTAAAAGATCTGTACCATCTTGCCCGGTATATGTTTGATATGGACCATTTTTTGTACCATTTTTGGTCCATAAAAATCCAAATTTATTATCAGGCATACCGGTATCTGGTAATTCAATACCAAACAATCGTAATGGTGCTGCTAAACGATCAATAGTGTCCAATATACGAAATGGATAACCATTCAATAGTTGACCAGCTGTAAGATTTTGTTTGATCATTGATTCACCATGTGTAAGAAATAATAGGCTAACCAAACTGAATACAATCGGATTAAGTCCAAATGAAAATGGCATCGATGCAATCATTCCACGTACCATATTGGCCATTGCCTATTTATAAATCAATCAATCAATCCATTAATTAATCAATTGTCAATGTTTACTTACATAGGCTGGAAAATTAAGCACATTCACTCGGTCACTGAGTTGACCATGTGATTCATGATTTTTAAAATAAAATTTTTGTACATCAAAAAATGTAACTATCCTATTATCATCTTCAAATGAAACAATTTCTTTATGTATTGCCAAACTGAAACAAAAAATGATTAATGTTTTTTTTTTTTGTTTTACAATTTACAAACATTCAAATATTCTACTGCTAAAAAAAATTACCGATATGAATATGGTCCCATTTCACGTATTTTAGCACGACTATGGCCACTAGCAAATTCTTGTGGATTATCAATAGAAAATATATAAGCATCAATGGTGATTGGTATCGGTGGATCTTGCCAATTTTTTGTAAAATCATTTGGATCTCCATTTATCTGTAATTGTGATTGTAATGCTATGACAAGAAAATCAGTAAATTTCATATATAAAAAACCACCAAACATTGTTATAATCAATAATATGATTGCCATTCTTTGTTGTTGTCGTTGATTTGAATTATTATCATTGGATTTGATTTCATTGGCCATTTTTGTCATTCGATAATCATTGGATAACCACCATGGAATGGATGAAAAAAATGAATAAATTCATATTCTTTGCTTTCATTCGAACAAAGCAAATGAAACATTTATTATTTCCACATTATAAATCATTTTATTTCGATCAAACAAAAAAAAAAAATGACATTTATTCAGACACACATGCGACCATGGTAATATAATCATGGTATATCATACACACAACACAATCTTCAAAATTTCATCTCAATATATCCACACTAATAAAAAAAAACAAACAAACAAACATAATTTCTGGATCAATAATGTTGTAGTGACAAGTAAAGTAAAATTCAGATCAATAATTCACCGATTTTTTTTTTTTTTTTTGATCATCAAGATCATGGTCACCATCATGTGTCATATGAAGATGAAATAATCGATTCTGTAATCATCATATTTGTTGTCGTCATATTTGTTGTACTTAGATTATCTAATTCAGCAATATGAATATTATCATCATCCACACATAATGCACCATTATTATCATCATCAGTAATAACAACGCCCAACATACGAACAGCATTACTACCACCACCACCACCATTACCGTTACCTGCGCCAACTTGGCATTCTATCGTGTTTGTTGATAATAAATGTTTCTTTTTCTTCTTTTTCTTATTCTTCTTTATATTCATACAAAATAATCGATGAAAGTTTGTCTAGAGAAAAAAAAACATCATAAGAAAGATGAAAATTAGAAAAACGAAAAAACGATTTTCATAATGAAATTGAAAATTTAGACAAACCTTGAAATTTTCACTCATAAAACCATAAATAAATGGATTAAGAAAACTATGTGCCATTGCTAGCCAATGGCAAATAAAAAATGATATAACATATGACATATAACCAATGTATGTTTGAAATCTAATTGGATGAAACCAAACAATAAAACTATGTATATGAATAGGTAGCCAACAAACGACGAAAATAATGACAATCATAATTAACATTTTGATTACACGTATTTTTTGTTGCCATTGTACAGAATCACGTATTATTTCCGGATTGCCAGGCATTTTTCTATACCATAAATGTATACCAATTGATGCATAAACAAATATCAATATCGATATTGGCAAACCGAATGTAAGAATAAATAAAAATATTGTATAATAACGTCCTTGTTGTTGATTCCATAATTCTTTACAATCAAATAATATTTCATCACCATAACGAAATGGTACGGCACGTGTTTGCATTAACTGTATGATGGAAAACAGAATTCCCGTTATCCAAATGGTTATAATAACATTTAAACGATGTGTTTTCAAATAAATAATTGGATGATTAAATGGATGTATGATGGCAAAATAACGATCAAAACCAATTACGGCCAATGTATATACGGAAACATAAACAGAACAAAGCTGTACGGATTGAATAAATGGACATAGCCATGATGGAAAAATCCATTGTCCAAGCATGAATGATGTATATGTGAATGGTATTGAAAACATGGCCATCAATATATCGGCAATAGAAAGATTAACAAGATATTTCCATATCTCTGACATGAAACGATCACATTTTATCAATATAAATATGGCTAAAACATTTGAAATTAATGATAAAATTGCTGTTGAACTATACCAAACAATCAAAATCATTTGCCATTCATTGTTCAATAATTCCAATTCATAAGTATTATTTAGACTTGCTAAATATGTTGGATCCATAATTTTCATTCAATAATTCAAAAAAAAAAAAAAAAAAAAATTTTCCCGATGAGTTGCTGGTTTAGTATGTCCACTATTGATAGGTTTTTTTTTAAATTCAAGCCACACACTGGAATAAAAATCGTTGTCAGTACTGATCATCATCATCATCATGATGCTTCTGCCATTTTGAATCGACCACCATACACATACACACACACACACACACATATCAGCATCATCATTGAATACAAATGAATGATGATGATCAGGATATGGGGATCCAGGATCGAAGAAAATCGATACGAAATAATAAAATAAAATTTGGCAATTTGTTTATTCAAGAAGCAATATATTTGATGAAAAAAACCAGCCACCCAGCCAGCCACCCACCCACCACAACAACCCCTAAAAATTGTAATAATCAAAATCGATCGATTAGATTCTAGATTCTGGAACAGAAGTGATAATAATAATAATAATAATAGAAAAGGGTGCGTCCGGGTTCATTATAATGTAATGTCGTCTATGTTGACATGAGATGGTACCGCTAACCAACCAACCAACCAACCAAACAACAACAAAAAAAAATTTTTTTATTGATGTTTGGAACAATTCAAAATCGAATGATGATATTTTATTACATTTTATAGCCATTTTATGTGCATGTGTTCGTGTATAAGTGTTGAAAATGATTTGATAAAAAAAACCGAGCCAGAAACATTGATGATCAACGTGTTTAATGAATGAATGATGATAATGAAACATAAAAACCGGAAATTCAGTAATACAGAATGAATCAAATTGAACAACAACAATACAAACACGTACACACATATTTTGAATGAATCAAATTTTTGTCAACAAGAAAATTAAATGTACACAAGTTATGAATTAATTTCAATTAAAATTGACAGCACTTGATGATGATGATGATGATGAAGGCGGTGGTGGATGATGATGATGGTTATATATAATAAAAACAATAATGTACTTGATTAATGTTAATTCACAAAAACAACAGTAAACTGGATAAAATGATTAAGAAGAACATGCCAGGAAATTTGAATTACAATATTTTTTGCAACATTTAACACTTTGGTTTCTTCTTGATGTCGAATGTGATTTTTGAATTTGGATCAACAATTTCCATTGTTGTTGTTGTTGTTGTTTGCAGAAAGTTTTCCTGCAACAAACAAATGAAAATATCGAATCGCCACTTTGTAATATGTGTGTGTGTGCGTATTATTCGTGAAAATTCCATGATTCAATGAATATTCATGAACAAATCACTTGTGATCTCCTGAATAAACAGCAACAACAACAACAACAAAGTAAACAAACCAAATCGAGAGAATTAATAAAAAAATTTTTTTTTCAAAGTGAAAACAAAAAAAAACAATTATCAATATCGTACCAAAAAAAAGGTGTGTGTGTGTTATGTGCGATGATTATCCATAGATCATATCATCATCGATGTTATCGATATAGTTGATTTTATTGTTTGTTTCGATAATTATTTATGTAAAACGTTCATCGATTAGCATATCATCATCATCATTTTTTTTGGGTTGGTTTTCTTTCATCCACAAAAAGGTGAGAATTTCAATGATGATGATAATCAGAAAATCAATTACGCCCTGAATATAAAAATTTTTTGATGATGACAAAAAACAAACAAACAAACATTCGATGTATGATTTGCCAGTGTGATACAAAGCGTGGTTCGATGATTCATTCATTCATTAATTCATTCTCACTGTTGATAGTTATAAAATGTTTGCGAAAATCAAAACCGACACCTTTTGAATGAATGATGAAAACAAGATGAAAACAAAGAGAAAAAAAAGATATCTGATCAGGCTTTGACCAGAAATGTGTAAAAACAACAACAACAACAAAAAATTTACAAAAACAACAACAAGACGAAAAACAAAAATATACAACTTATACTCGACAACAAAGTTTGTTTTTTCTTTCTCTTTAAAATACCCAAAAAAGGTTTGAGAATGAAAGGAATGAATCATCGAAACAGAGTTGAAGAAGAAAGAAAAAATTCAAAACACTTTGTTGTTCATTATAGAAAAAGAACTGAGAATAATAACGTAGGATGATGATGATGATGATGATTGAAAACTTGAATATTTCTTACCTGAAAACATTATCATTCTAATTTCGCTTAGTTCGTACATGATTATGATCACTATGGTGGTTGGCTGGTTATTTCACTCTTGTTAACTTTTTACATTGATTAATTGATTGATGATATTCGAATGAATCATACATTTGATAAGACATTTTTTTTGATGATGATTATGATGACCAAATTCAAATGAATGTCAATCATCATCATCATAATCATTGGCAATATTCGAATGTTTTTTTTTTTGTTTTGTTTTGTTTGTTTTGTTGATTATTCGAACATTTGTTATTTTCACATAATACGTGCACACATATAAAATTTTATCATTTTTTTTTTTTTGATTTTGATTTTTTCATTTCGTTTCATAGATCATCATCATCATCATCGCCATTATTCATCGTTCATAGGAATGTGAATAAGCAAAAGATTGCTGTTGCTGTTGTTGTTGTTGATATACAATGTTTTGTTTTTTTAAATACTTTTTTTTCGGATGTTTATTGTTCGTGTCTGTGTCGATTGATCACCATTGGTTACTAAATCATCATCGTCATCAAAATTGGATTGAATGAGTTTGCCATCGTTTCCATGTTTCAATTACCGTGTTTTCAATTTATCCATCTTTTTTTTTATTTGATCAACTATCAACGTGTCTTGTCGGCTTGATTTGATTCATTTTTCAGTTCATCCACACCCGATTTACCGCGTAGGAAAATAATTGAAAAAATGTCGACCAATAAAAAATTCTTTTCATCATTTCGAATGTTTAATGCAAATTTCTGCTTACTACAATTGATTATAATCATTGTAATAATGGTTCAAAATGTTCATCAACAACAACAACACCAGGAACGGACACCAAGTCCAAATATACAACAACAAATGGCAACAACAATAAAAACATTATCATGTAAAGCATCAATGATACCACGTATGTTAACCATAAAACCATCATCATCATCATTATCATCTGGTTTAGATATTGTTACCACTCAAGATACAATAACTGTTCGTTGTATGGCTAATTTAACTGATCTGAATGATAATTTCATTCATCCGGTATTTGATTTATCATTTGGTGATACAACCAATACTGGTGTTTATATTGTACGTGGACAACCTGATTGTTTTGATAATTATACTAGATGTAAAAGTGAATTTCATGTATCAACATTGGCATTGATTAAATTATTATTACCATCATCATCTACAACAGCAAATCATCGTCCTCAATATTCGACATCATCACCTTATACAATAAAAGTTACATGTGATGTTGCCGATACATCTGGTTATTCACGGCTACCTATACGTTGTAATGATTCGGGTTTTTTTCATTTTCCAAAAGGTAAAGTTTTTTTTTTTTTTTTTTTTGATTTAAATTGCGATAATTATTTGTTTGTTTGTTTATGGATCAAGTGTTTAATTATGGTGATATGTGCTACGCCAAAACTGGTTCGACTGAAGATGTATGTGGAACAAATATGAAATGTTTGAAAGTTGACAAAAATTCACCATCATCATCAATGTCGTGTCAATGTAAACATGGATATTCAAATGTAACCATTTGGATAATGGCAATGAATTTAGCCAAAACAATTTGTATAAAACCGATTGGATTACAACAACAACAACAATGTTTAATCAATGAACAATGTATGGCAATGGATTCAAATTCTATTTGTCAATATGATAATAAATATGGCTATCCAATATGTAAATGTCGACATGGTTATCATCCAAAACAAAATAATTCAATCTGTCAATCAATTGAACGAACAACAGTACAACCATGTACTACTGATATTGAATCAACATTATCGAATCAGCCTAAAAACACTGTATCACCATCACCAATTATCGATAAACAAATGAAATCGAACGAAGAATCAAGTCCATTGTCGAATAAAATAAGCCATTTAGGTTTGGTCATATTTTTAATCGTACTATTATGGGCAATCATTATTGCAGCTGTTTTAGTCAGGTATGTGAATATTGGTCTTGTGTTGATTTATTATGGCATTCTTTTTTTTTCATTGATTTTTTTTTCTCGTTCACCATTTCATAGATATGCAAAACAGAAACAACATTTAGATATTCATTATCATCATCAAAAACATCGCCAACAACAAATACAACATGATAATGATGGTAATGATGAAAAATTGAAAAAAAATTCCAATATGATTAAAAATCATCATCCAGTAATTCTTAAATCACATGATCATCTCTATCATTCAAATAGTGATAATGATGATAATAATGATCAGATTGAAATGAGAATCGATGATAACCACGGTGTTCATGAATTGACAACAACAATACAATCAACAACAAAACAACAACAAATAATTCGTAATGAACCACCAAATTTTGATATTTTTGCCAAACAATCAGTTGTTTAATCAATCAATTCACAACCACTACTACTACTACTACTACAACCACCATCATCGCATATATTATCATCTTATCTATCCATTTATCTATCTATCTATATATCTATCTGTATTTTGTATCCAGATCTCTCATTATTATTATTATTATATAATTTAATTATATTCATTTATTCATGACACAACAACAATTTTTATTCCATCAAAAATTTTGCCAAATTGTCACACACACATAGGCATTTTTTTTCGTTTTAATATAAAAAACAACGACAACAACACTAATTGAACAATAAATAAAAAGATTTGACTTTGAAAAGGAAATCTGTTGTTTATTGGTGGTGTTTGATGATGAAATTCGTTTGTATTGGCCACTCCTTCTATAATGGCCATCATTATTGTTTTTTCAAAAAAAAAAACAAGAGAAAAAACATTAATTTTGTCGCCATTTGTGTTCCAAACATCCTGTAAACACATATACAGTATAAATAAACGAGAAATTTGATAATAATTTTCTTTTTCCTGTCACCATTGTTGATTTTGTTGTCAATTTGTTACAAACAAAAAACAATATTGTGTCTGTCATTGCCATTATGATGATGATGATGATGATGATGATGATGGTGCCGGTAACATTCAAGCATCAGAATAAATGATCCAAGCGCTTGCGCTTGATTCATGAAAAACATTCTGGTGGTTATCGACAATTTATATCCGTATATATGGCTAGCGGTTGTCGAATTCTATAGAATCCATATATATAGATATTCGAATTCAATATTCTCGATTGTATATATTGTTGGTCGGTGTGTGTGTGTGTATGTTGGAATCCATTTTTTTTGTAGCTGCTCGAATTATTATTTATTCACAAAGAATTGGAAAAACTTTTCGTCTTTTTCTTCTTCTTCTTCAAATTCCACAACAACAACAACAACAATAAAAATTTTCTGGTAACCATTGGTTTCAGCAATGTGTGTCTCTGCGTGTGTAGTATTGAATTTTGAATTCAACTTTTATCGATTCTTCATTTGAGAATTGTCAATGTATGATAAATTTCATTCTATAGATGACCAACAACAACGACAACAACCATTGAATCGTCATTGCAATTACATTCATGTCATCTATATTTATTGAAAGAAATGAAAAAGAATTCGATTAAATTTGAATAGCTAAAAAATCTACATTTTACAGAACAACGACAAAAAAATTTCTGACAGAATCAGAATTCTTCTATTAAATTAAATATATAATTCTGTCTTCTGATCAACTGTTATTGACAACAATATATGTTTATTATATAGATGGTAAAAAAAAATTGGGCCTTCACTTACATGTTTTTTTTTCGATCCAAAAAAAAACACCACAATTTGATCATCATCTGATATGAATAGTGGAAGCCATCCTTTTTAATCGACAATGAAATTCTATTCATAATTCAAAATTCTTTCAATCGATTTCAATTAGAGAATAGCTGAGCTGTTCTTCTCACATCTGTATGATTTCGACTATATCGACATAATAATAATAATAAGAATATATATTCTCAATTCATTCGGAATTTTTTTTTCTTTATTATCATCATATTTGGATCGATTTGAATTTCATTTCTTTGTTGATTGAATTTATATATTGAAAATATAATTGTTATCGATCTTCTTCTTTTTTGCTCTATATAACATCATCATATCGTGTGTGTGTCTTCTTTTTTCTTTTATAAAACTGCTATATTAACACATTTTGCTGCTTGCTGTTTTTTCATTCATTCATTTTTTTTTGTCATTCTTCATTATCATCGAATCTTTTGTTTGTTCCATTCAATTCAGCTGCTGTTCCCTAACAACAACAACAACAACAATAAGATGCTCTGAATGAATCGTTCACAAACATATTCGTCGCTATCATCAGCCACATCATCTAGTGAATATCCATTCGATCGACCAACAGCAAACCGTCAACAACAACAATATGATAACGAAATTAATTTCAACGATGATGATGATGATGATGATGATGGCCAGAAAAATCCATCAACAACAACAGCAAGAAAATCTTATGGTTATTGTGGTTGGAATCAAGTAAACTACAGTGGACGTGGTGGTACAATATTAAGTGATCCATTATTTCAAAACAACACTAATGTTGAATTTCGTGGTCAAAAAATTAATCCTTGTAATATTAAATTAAAGTTGACAAAAAATAAATTTGTCCCACCAAAACCGACATTGGTCATCATCATCATTATCATTAACATCATTATTATCATCATCAACATCGATTCAAACAGAAATGGATACAAATCAATTATCAGAGAATAAATCAATCAATCATCGATCATCATTAGAACATGGTTCAGTAGGATTGATAAGCGGTTATGATGAAACTCAACGTCTTGTTGATAACACACATCATCAACATCACAATTCAGACATAGAATCTAGTCATCAGAAGAAGAAAAATCGAAATTCCAATGAAACAGCCAATATTAATAGCTGTAATTTTGCCCTATATAAAGGCATTTTTTATTCATCATTATCATCAGTTTTCTTTTCATTATCAGCTGTTATTGTTAAATATCTTAAGGTATGTTTTCTTGGCCTGTTTTTTTTTCATTTCCATTAATATGATAATTATTTAATCAGGATATTCATCCCGGTCAATTGGCTGTATCACGTTTTTTCGGCATATTCATTCTGACCATACCATTGATTGTTTATCATGATTTGAATCCATTTGGTCCACCAGAATTACGTCCAATATTAATAATGCGTGGTATTGCCGGGGCTACATCATTGTTTCTACGTTTCATTGCATTTCATTATCTATCAATTGCTGATGCATCGGTTATTATTTTCTCTGTACCAATATTTGTCTCTATATTTGCTTGGTTCTATCTAAAGGTTAGTTTGGTGCCAATAAATGAATATATAAAACCTAAATATCTTTGTCCATTCTATAGGAACCATGTGGCTTATTTCATACATTGACCATAATAATAGCAATGATTGGCCTAATTATGACGACAAAACTACCAATATTTTTCTCCTATAGTGGTAATCATATTATGGATGATAATTATTACAATTATTATCATCCATCATGGTCATCAACATCATCAATGTTTATGAATATGGCTGGCTATCATAATGGTAATAATGTGAATAACATATCATCATCATCATCATCACCAAAAATGACGATGATGATGATTAATTCAAATTCCACAATGACATCATCATCATCAATTGTTGTTGGAAATCATAATGATCGTCTAAATCATCTATATGGTGTATTGGCCGCGCTTAGTTCATTAATATTTTCATCATCTGTATTCATTTTTATACGTAAAGCAAAAGGTGCACATCATGCTGTGATTATGTTTAATTTTGGCTGGGTTGCCATCATTGAAACCATCATATTGACAACATTATTGAATGGTTTTTCAATGCCACGTACACCATTCGAATGGTATCTAATAGTAGTGTTGGCTGTGTTTTCATTCTGTGGTCAAATGTTATTGACACGTTCATTACAATTAGAACAAGCTGGCCCAGTATCCGTTGTACGTGCTACAACCGATATTACATTAGCATTTCTTTGGCAATTGATTATATTTAAAGAAACACCAGATTTATGGTCAATTTTTGGTGCCTTAGTCGTATCCAGCTGTATTGTATTGACAGCAATGCGTAAATGGGTTCTATCATTACCAGAACATTCACGTATTCGGGATAAACTTTATTTCCTGTTATTATGAATGATGAAACCAAAAAAAAAAGATTCACTTTTTCATCTGATTGATTGATTAATGGCTGCCAAAAAAAAACAACAAAAACAAAAATGCAAAGATTTTATCATGTGTATAATAATGAGAAACACATATAATGATCAAATTGTAATGAATCAATAAAAATGAATTTATAAATAAATAAATTTTTTTTTTGTTTTTTGTTTTGTTATCTTGAATTAGATTCTGGATTCTGGATTCTTTTTCTTTTCTTCACTTTTTTTTCAATCATTTGGAAAGAAATGCAAAACGTATACGCATCGGATGATTATCAGGCAATCCAATTATGTATTTACGAAATGATAATAGAAAAACGGCACTTAATACTAATATGGCACCAATCATGGTGAATAGATCCGGTATTTGTTGAAAGAATATTATTTGCAATATGAATGCAAAAAATGCCTAAATGAAGAAAAATGAGAAAAAAAAATAAACAAAACAAAACAAAACAATTTCACACATTACCTCGCTACTTGTACGTACGACGGAAACAACGCCAGCTTCTTCAATCTGTATGGCACGTGTTAATAATAATTGTGCATAAAATGATAATATACCAATCAGAAATATTAGATATGGTGTATAACCAGTTGTTGGTAATTGAATATCATAGAAAAAATAATCAATCATGACCATTTCAATCATTGATATGATGGAAAAATTGAATAAAATCACATATTTATCAACATGTTTGAGCTGTGTAAACAAAATTATATGTTAATTAATAAATCAATCAAGAATTTCAAGAAAAAAACACTTTACCTTACGAATAATCACATAGACAAAACAACCGACAAATGTTGCACCAAGACTATATAATGTACCAATTAATTGATCACTTAAATCCATTGATTTTGTTATTGGGTTATCATCAATATAATAATTGGTTTCATTCATTGTTTGATTACCATTATCATTGAAAAATTCTGTTGTGGCCATTGTCGTTGTCGTCGTTGTTGTTGTTGTCATTATCATTGTATTATTATTGATCACAAAATCATTTTCTTCACCCATTGGTTTGCCAAATATAATTTCTAATTTTGATGCAAAAATTATACCAACAATAGACATGACTAATGCTAGTACATGATATGGACCAAAATGTTCTTTAAGAAAAATTCTGGCAAAAACAAATACAAAAACAGGCATCGATAAAATGATGATTGTAGAATCAGCCATCGACATATAATGTAATGCTGAATAACGGCAAAAAACACTGGTACCACCAGCCAGGCCACGTAATGCAATCCATAGATATGTACCAGACATACCGAATAATGGTTGCGGTGATTCCAATGCCAATGGAAATGATAGTATAATGATTCCTGATGAGAATTTAACAAATGTTTCAAATTATTATTCAAAAAAATAATAATCATTTGCATTAAATGGTTAAAAATTTGCTTACCAAAATAACGGAAACCAGCCGTTGTACCAGGTGAAACATCTTTAACATATTTTACAACCAATGTTGTGATTGAAAAAAATAATCCCGAAAGAATTGTCAAACAAATTCCTTTTAAGAATTTTTTTGTACGATTTAAAAGATTACTTTTTTGACTATTTGTCATTGAATGTATTGAATTTCGTGGTTGTTTACCATTACCATTACCATTACTAATCTGTGATGATTGTTCAATAATTGGTAACATACGAAAATCACCATTTGGTTGATGATTCGTTGTTGTTGTTGTTGTAGAAGCAGCCGTAGTAGTAGTAGTAGTAGTTTGATGACCATTTTTCATTGATGATGATTTATCCAAATCATTCGATGTTGTTATTATCGATAATGGTTGTTGTTGTTGCTGTTGTTGTTGTTGATTATTATGATGATGATGATGATTTTTACCACCATTTTCATTACCACCACCACCATGATTATTATAATGTTGTGATAAATTATTCTGTATAGACATTATTGATTGAATTGAATTGAAATGAATTTAGAAAAAAAAATTGATTCAATGACAAAAAACGAGAGAGAGAAATCTGTAAAAAAAAATTAAAAAGATAAATTATGAAAAAAAACACTTGTTGTGACTATGTTTATATAAACAATATATCAACAAAATTTTTATTTTGTTTATAACTGCAATATAAATCATATATATCAAGGAGTTTAGATGACCACTACACACAGTGATGATTATTATTATCATTATCAGCAGCAGCAGCACACCACACTAATCGTTTATTGTACGTGATTTCAATAACGTTATAATTTTTAGAACACATAACAAAAAAAAACGACCAGTTTAAGACAAAATTTATTGACATCTTTATTCAATGAAATCTTAAAACATTATGATGATGATGTTGATTAACTAACAATAAAATAGTTTTAATTGTAAAGAAAGAAAGAAAGAAAATCATTAACCATCTCTCTCTCTCTCTCTCTCTCTCTCTCACCACCACTGACATTACATTTCTCCAGTCATTGGTTATTTTGTCCTTAAGCCAATTTTACACATCACAAGTATTTTCTGTAAATTTCTCCCCCCTCCCCGTTTTTGCTATCTCCAATGAGACAATACGTTGAAGAGCGGGACGAACCATTATATTATCGCCAAGTTTTATTTTATATGTTCGTACTATTTTTCCATCAGGAATTTTATCCATCACCACACCAGTAGTTCAAAGCGCAATGTCTTCAATTTGCACTTGATGATGGTCATTTCCGTTCTGGTAAAACTTTCGTATATCTTTCATGTATACTCTTGCCACCCAGTGTTTATCATGTTTAGTTTCCGGCGCCAGTATGTCAGTAATTTGTCGGAATAAATTCTTGTTGATTTAACTTAAGTTAAAATTCTCAGGTTATCAATACCATCGTCGATATTTCGTTTCCACTGATCAGGTTGTATTTCAATTTGTTGGAGCCATTCGTCATACGAAATTTTTTTTTTTATCCAAGTCGATAATATATCCAATATTTATAATTAGGATGCAATTGAAATGACTTTACAGACACACTGTATAAGACAATTTACACATTACAAGTATTTTCTTCACATTTTCGTATATTTATTCAAATCATCATCATCATCAATCAATTTATTTATTTATCAAAATGTTTGGCACATTTTTGTCATAAATACCACTTGATAAATAAAATCATTTATCAAATAAGATCAAATAATGACCAAATGACATAAGAATTGTAAAACAATTTATTATATCATTATAAAACATTACGTGATAATTAACTGAAGGTAATTATTCATAGAAAGATAATTATCATATCATCAACATTATCTAATGTACTAAAAATTTTGTCACATAATAATTATCATATATCCATTATTATATTATTACTAGGAGATGAAAATAAAAGTTAACTATTAGTTTAGTTTTTTACCATGTTTTTCTTGCCAATGTTTACCCAAAAAAAAGAAAAAAAATTTGGTAAACACAAAAAAGTTATTATTGAGGAAATGAACAATTTTTTTTTGTTTCTTAGATTTTCTCTTTTCTTTTTTGGGCCGGTATTTTCCCCATTTTTTTATAACGTACATATCCGGTTATAATAAGAGACAACTACTTACTTGGTTAGCCAATTATTTGTTGTTGTTGTTGTTGTTGTTATTGTTATTGAACACAATCAAATAAAACTTGTAAAATGAAATTTCGAAAAAAAAGACATTTCCACCTTGTATAATGTCGAAAGATAGAAAAAATCTGATCAATGAGATGAAGAGGAATGATTTGGTGAAAAAATTTTTCTTTTCAATCAATCACAAAAATTAAAAATCAAAATTGAGTCATTCCAACATCATCATCATCATCATCGATCGATTAATCGATTGATGAGAAAAAAAAACAAATAAACAAACACTTGTTGCTTTTCGGTGCTCTTTTTTTTATCACATCATCATCATTCATTATTAATTAATTAATTTCAATTTAGAAGAAAAAAAATTTCACATTTTAAAAACACTGGTTGGTTGTTCATCGTATTGATGATGGTGATGATGATGATGATAATGATGACTAATAAAATCACTATGTGCAGTGTTTTAAATTTCAAAAAAAAAAATTGAAATTTGAATTTCTTCAAACAACCGAGATTGTGATTGAATTTACAATGACAACATTTCAATGTCATTGAGCTTTGATTTTTGTTCAATTTGTTGCTGTTGTCACACACACACACACTCATTAAAAAATCCGATGAATATGAATAACCGAAACATTGAATGAATGGAATAATCGGCCTTGGCATTGACACACACACACAATATGTTAATTGACAACTACGACGACAATTAATTATTAATTATCAAAATTCGGATGTTTAAAAAAAACATTTGGATTTTTAAATTAAAAAAAAACCGTCAATCACACCTTGATGGTGATGATATGATGATGTTCAGGTGACAGAACAGCACACACATTCATACAAACTCAATTTTTGTCACCTGGACAAATATGTGTATTATTCAGAATGAATTTTTTTTTTTTTTTTGAAACAGGATTTCCACAAAAAAACATTCATCTCTATAATTGATTAAATGATGATGATGATGATGACCGGTATCAAATTGGGATCATCATGCATTTCAATTACATAAATATCACAAACACACAAACACATACATAGAAAGACAGGATGATGACAAATACCCACAAATAAACAAACGAACAACGACGACGACAACAACAACAACAAATGATGATAATATCCTGTTTTGAACTTGTTACGATTTTTTCTGTTTTGTTTTGTTTTGTTTGTTCAGACAACACAAAACAGAAACAGAAACAGAGAGAAAAATAATAAATCTTGAAAATCTTGATAGGATTATCGTAGTCGTTGTCGTGGTGGTAGCGGTGAAGGTAGTAGTGGTAAAAAATTGAAATTCGTTATTTTTTTTTTTTTTTTTTTGGTTGACAAAATGTTCGGCATCATCGTCGTTTGTTGATGTCATATACCACGATTATCATCATGACAACAACAACCAATGATGATGATGATGATGATGATCTTGATCAAGATTCTTGAATCAATGATCATAATGATGATGTCAAGACACAATGAGTTGGTGACTTTGATACGATATAGAAGAGTAAAACGATGATGAATGTGACAAAAATAGAAATTTTTTTTTTTTTTGAATGTAGCGAAAAAATGAAAACAATCGAATGTGAATGTTAAACATGAAAATGATGAACATGAACATGTGATCGAGCGAAAAAAAAATTTCGAAATTAAATTGTTACCAAAAAAAACAAAAAAAAATATTTAGCTGCTGTTGTTTTTGATGATGATGATGATGATAAACATCCAGAAAAAGAAACCAAAAAAATTGCCAATTTGATATTGATCGGCCAGGTACATCTATTGATACAGTTGATCGAATTTTGATTTGATTTATTCGCTGCTTCTGCTGTTGATGATGATGAATTTCATTTTTTTCGCTATCTAAACAAACGATGTGTCTTTTTATATAAACGAAATGATCAAAAAAAAAAAAATCAGAATTTCCCCCATTCAATTACAAAAACAAAAAAAAATGTACCTGATTGATGTTCAATATACACAGATGTACTTGCATCGTATGAATGTGATGTGTGATATAATTATTTCATTTTTTTGTTGTTGTCTTCCTGGTATTTTTTTTTTTTTTTTTTAATTAAAAAAATCATTATTATTGGGTACAGATGTTTTGTTTTTTTTTCACTATCTCAATGTTGATGATGATGTAATTAATTTGATAATTATTTTCGTCAGGTAATTTTGGGTACTTTTATCGTATTATTAAATTTTAATTTTCCACCAAAAAAAATCATTCGAATTTAACGAATCTATTCATTCATAAATGACGTATCCGAAAAAACAAAATTCCAAAAAGAATTTTGTTTTCGTTTTCGTTTGGAATTGATTATATAGCATATATCAATATGGTTATTATATACTCATGTATCTAGGACACGCACATAAAGGACAAATTGAGGTTTTTGTTTTCATTATTCGGAAGAAAAAATTCAATATTTTCCGGATAAATTGAAAGAAAACAGAACCAAATTCTCCTATCTAGACGGTGGTTGATTTCGGTCTACTCAACTTTGGGTAAGTTTTTAATGTGTAAAAATGTAGAATTTATAATTTTGTAAATCGTTGAATTCTTTGTTATGTCAAACATTTAATTGCCAGCATTTTTAACGATAAATGGTGGTGGTGATGATGGTGGTGGTAGTGGATTTTATAAATAGAAATTAACAAAAAAAAAATTCGAATTAACAGATAAAAAGAAAAAAGGTTAGCTAAAGGTCTCAATGTGTGTGTGTGTGTGTGTATGTGTTGAATTCACTATAGTTTTTCTTTTGAACAAAAAAAAACTTTTTTTTTGTCGAAAAAATTCGAAATCGTTCGTTTGTTAGAAAATGTCATCATCATCTCTTAGATTAAATTTCGAATTTCTATCGTGTTTGTTTGTTTGATTTATCATCGTTTAGATTCGGTTTTTTTTTCTCTGATTAACAATTTCACTGTCGTTTTTTGCTATTTTTGTCATTTTCATAATTTTAATTCAATTTTTTCCATTGTCCAATAACGACGATACAATTACTATTACTACTACTACTACTACTACTAATAGCAATATCATTGATATGGCACCAACAACGCAAACATCAACGACATCTACAAAACCAATCATTATTTTTGTTATTGGTGGTCCTGGTTCAGGAAAAGGTACCATTTGTGAACGAATAAAAACAAAGTAAGTCAGATTTCTGATTGTAACATTCGAACATTTTAACATGGTTTTTTTGTTGTTGTTGGTTCGAATAAAACCCACACAGATATGGTTTCACACATTTATCAACCGGTGATCTATTACGTGATGAAGTTGCATCCGGCTCATCATTGGGTAAAGAATTGAATACGGTAATGCAATCCGGTAAATTGGTATCCAATCAACAGGTATTGACTCTGTTGAAATCAGCTATTGAAAAAAATCTTTCCAAATCCAAAGGATTTCTAATCGATGGTTATCCACGTGAAATAAATCAGGCCATTGAATTTGAAAAACAAATTTCACCATGCACAATGGTCTTTTATTTTCATTGTTCAGATCAAGTGATGATTGAACGATTAATAAATCGTGGTAAAACAAGTGGCCGTGTTGATGATAATGAAGAAACAATTCGAAAACGTTTGCAAGTATTTCATGAAAATTCTGATCCAATCCTGGAATATTTGAAAACAAAATTGGCAAAAATTGATTCAAATAAACCGGTGGATACAGTATTTGTTGCCGTTGAAAATGTTTTGTCCAAATTAATTTAATCTGATGATGATGATTTCTATCCAAAAAGCTTCGGTTTTAAATACTCAAAAAAACAACAACATACACACGTGTGTGTTTGTTCATTTAAATTCAAAGTTAGATTAAAATTGTTGTTTTATGCTCATTGAAAAATTAAATGAATTTTATTCAAATTTTAAGCCTTTCAATCTTTTTTTTTGCACACAAATTTTAATCAATTATAATGGGTAGTCAAAATGACACCAGGTGTACGATGATTTGATACTTTTGCTGTCATAGATGATGGTGATGGTGCACTACTAATCTGTGAATAAATATTTTCAATCTGTTCATATTGATGATGATTAGGATTATTTTGATAATTGGCTGGCATTAAATGATTTGGTAATTGGTGATTATGATGTTGATGAATTGATGTTCGATAATAATGTTGTGATGATGATGATGGTGGTGGTAGTGGTGATAATCCATATTGTTGTGTAACTTCTTTAATTGCACGTTGACGTAAACGTGATACTTGTAATTGGCGCCAATCACGTATTAGTATACAATAGATTATTGTCAATAAAATAAGACAGGCCAATATCGATGTACGCAATATAATCCATCCGGCTGTATCGAATATTCGTGAATACATCAATAGCAATAGATAGAAAATCATTGATACAGCAAATATTAATATACATGGTACATGTTCTTTGATGATTGCAATCAATCCGATTAAGAATAATATGATGCCCAACTATATATAAAATTAAAATAGTAATAAAATATTAATGTTTGGTCAGTTTCAAGATAATCTTTCTGCTAACTTACCAACGAAATAATTCCAACAGCAAGATATGATCGTTCCAAAAATGATTCAGCAACAATTATGGCAATAATTGCAATGATTATCATTGATAATAACAATGATATCAATGTATATTTTACACATTTGAACCATGAACTTTTTGGTATAATATCTTCAGGTTGTATTTCAATCTTTTCAATATAATCGGCTTTTAATTGTGGTCGTTCCATTTTATTTATTATTATGATTATTATTCGGTTGTTCAATCATTTGTCAAAACAAAAGATTGGTAACCGTTAACACACAGACAAAATTATCGAACTAAACGAACAACAAAAAAAAACTAAGCTTTAGAGTGAGAAATAAAAACTTGAAGAAAGAATTTAGGACATACGAATTGGAAGAAATACAGAATAATTTTTTTTATCATCATCATCATCATCATCGTAGTCATCAAAGTTGCTCATCATTTTTGGCATCACAACCGATGTGGATTCTGTATGGATGAATGAATGAATGTTTGTAACACATTCTATACAAAGAAAAAAGCAAGATTTTTATTACTTACTTACATTGCCAAAATCTTCATTACTTTTTTTTGATGACATCATATTTTTACAGAATGAATTTCAAAGAAAATATCACATACACACACACATACACATTAATGATGATTCAATTTCCGTTCCAATTACCGTAGCAATTTGGCCTAGATTTCTGGATGATGATGAGAACGGAAGATTGAATCTAATACACGTCGTCGTCGTCGTGTACCCAAAATGAAAATTTGAATTATGAGGGGGTACCACGATGTTGGTGTTTCATTTTTTTTTCGGTTTCCAGGTCATATCGTCTAAATTTTAAAAAAAAATCTAGGTCTTATGGATGCGGACGGAATATCATGATGATGATCAAGTCAACATTTGATTATCATTATCCATGAGAAACGAAAAAAAATAGATTTCGGTGTTTTGGTGTTATGAACACACACACACACACACTCACAACGACAATGATAATGATAACACATGCAGGATGATTGGTCAGGATTGTGATTTCGATTTTTTTTTGCGGTCAAACTGTTACTTTTGTTTTGATTTTCATTTCATCGTTAAATCATTCAGTTAGAAAAAAAAGTTCATCGTCGAGAAATTCGTTCCAATTGGCAACTCTCGACGGTAGACGGATGGATATGGATGAAAGAGGGGGTCCATGTAATTGAATTTTTTGTTTCTATTTCGACTATAAAAATGCTGTGAACATCCATCGATGATAGATTCAAATCAAATCAAATCAATCAATGAAAATTTGAAAAAAAACAAAACAATACAAAACAAAAAAATGTTTTCCATTCGACATATGTTGGCTTTTTTTCTGATGATGATCTATACACAAACAATGTACTACATGATTATTGCTCAACAAATTGATAATAATAATCTTGTTTCATCAACGACGACAACGACAACAACCGAATCAATTTTATCTACAAATAAATCAATATCAATTCGATGTGGTACATATCAAAAAATTACCGGATCAATTCATAATCAACAAGTACAACAACAACAACCATCATCATCACCAAGACAGCCACGTATAATTGGTGGTCAAGATGCATTGATTGAAGAATTTCCATGGCATGGTTCGTTGCAAAAACTTCGTCTTTTATTTCCATTACCAATACCAGATTGGCGTCATATTTGTGGTGCATCGATTATCAATGAAAATTATCTAATAACCGCTGCACATTGTGTTGATGGATTAATCAATTCATGGTGGCCAGGACAATTACGTGTTGTACTCGGTACAGATAGATGGCGTTACACATTGTTTCAACAAAATATTCAAATGATACCTGTTGCTAAAATCATTATACATCCAGAATGGAATTCACGTCGTGCACAGAATGATATTGCATTGATACGAACAACAAAACCAATTGTTTTCAATCAACGTGTACAGCCAATTTGTTTGCCTGAATCAAAGAATTATGAATTACATGGTGGACAAACCGTTACGGTTGCCGGTTATGGTTATACAACGGACAATCTGGTTTTTAATTTTCTACCCGATCGTTTGAAAGCTGTTCGCGTACCGATTGTACGTATGGATAATTGTCGTCAAACATATAATGTTTCACGAATACCAATAACGGATCGTATGATTTGTGCCGGTGTCACTACATATGGTAGATGTTCGGTAATTTTTTCATTGTTTTTTTACTTGAATTTCGTTTTTCACATTTCTATTATTTATACACACACACACAAACAGGGTGCAATGAGAGGTGATTCTGGATCAGCATTAATTACCTATACTAATGATAATAATGATCATGATGATGATGATCGACGTGCAATACATACTGGTATTGTTTCATTTTCACTTCCATGCCGTATGTTTGGTGCACCGGATGTTTATACACGAACATCATCATATATTGATTGGATCAATAATGTTATCAATAATAATAATAATGGTAAAAAAATGATTTAGGAATTTGTGGCTCCTTATCATCAGCTGTCAAAACCATTGATGTTATTATATTATTGAATTATTTCTTTTTGTTTTTCGTTTTTTTTTGATCATTTTTTTAATCATGATTTCAATTTTAAATAAAAAAAATTGAACATTTTGCAATATTGAAAAGGTACACAGAAAAAAAAGAGTCTATGGAGACGACCACGCATTTTTTTTTTACCAATTAATAAATCAATAATTGCAGTTGAGTTTAAAAAACTCACTGCTTCTCATAATACCATATCTTCCAGGACTAAGTCAGAGTCTGAGTCTTCTGGCTTCAGAGTAATTGCTAAAGAAATTACATTTAAATTACATATATTACAGATGTCTATTTAATATTTATGATAATCTAGTATTTACATGGTATGTATGTTCAGCGGTTTAGAAATCACTGGATGATCTTTATATTCGTGATAAGTGGGGCCGCAAAATCTTTAAAATATAATTAAATTATATGTAGATAAAACATAAAAAGAAAAAAAAATTAATTACCGGCAGGCGAAATAGGTGGAAAAATTTTGTTTAAATCCTAACAGTTCTGACACCCCCAAATTATCGCCTATCACAAAAGCCAATCAGACTTTTATAGTGATGCCACGTTCCCAGAAGAATAGTCCTCGGTCCTGGAAATTAAAGTTATTGAAAAAATTATAATAACTATGCAAAAACATACTTCTAGCCGCTTCAAATCTGAAACCAATGGTGAAAGAATTTGGTGGATCGAAGTTGCTTTTATGGTTTTACGATTAGCCAAAAGGAGAGCTGGGAAATCTTCCGATTTAGTCCTGTATTTGGTGGTATTGTCCGAATCCAAATACAAAGAAAAAATCTTTTGCGTGCATCGTGTAAAATTTGTTCACCTAAATTTTTTTAGTAATTTATCAATTGATCATTGGCGAAAATATATGAATTGTTAAAAGAAATTTCTTCAAGAAATATCGAAACATCTTGTTCAATAATCGTCACTTTCCGGATATAAAATAAATCTGTCGTTGTTGTTTTAAATTTGTCGTTAAAAAATATAACTTTTTCGTTTTCAATGACAAGTCGTTTTGCTTTGATGAAAACGATATAGTCATCTGAATCACCTTTAACGATAGCACGGACTATGTTTCTGTCCAACGATCAGGATTCAAGAGCTATTTTAAATGAAAAAATTAGATCAATAATTTTAAGAATCAATCACATAAATTTGAATGATCTTACAAGTTTGATTCGCTGCCTCGTCCAAATGACATTTTGTAGCCAAGAATTTCATTCTGGGCTAGATTATCGCTTATAACTTTGGATAATCTTATTTTCAAATTTTTCATCAAGTTCAGCGCTCAATTGGTAAATGCTACAAACGCAAAACTTTGTTTTGATCATTCATCAATGTCGAAAACATTTCGATAAGACGGCAAAAAAATTCAAATTTCTAAAATAATAAACACTAGAATAAGTCAATCTTTTTTACCATTTAAAAACTTACTTGAATCGCCGCCTTTCCCATTATTTGGAAGTTCGGCTCGAGTTAGTTGACCCACCTGATGGATTTGATCTTCCTCCTAATTTCTCACTTCCTTACTTTCAACCAAATCAAAATTGATTTGGTGACATCAGTCAGAATGCCTTCCTGAATGTCATGAAAGAGGTCGGGAAGGGCCAACTTGAACAGGTTGCAGTTGAGTTTAAAAAACTCACTGCTTCTCATGATACCATACTTTTTTGATAATTTCATTTATTACACAAATTTTTTAATTTAATTTTGATGGAATTTTTTTTTCACAATATAAATTCGAAGTGGAAATTCTATGAAAATGCTACACGCATGTTTCCATGCTCATGCTTTATATTCCGTTCGTTTTTCATCCGCACATGTTCATAGATGATGTTACAGCTTAAAAATTGTTAAAAATCGTGTATACACGACGACCATCAATGTGTCACAATGGACACATTTGACTATTTCCACCCAATTGGATGAAAACACACAAACAAATAGACCCCCATTTTTGGGGTAGACTTTATATTATTTATACACACACACACACAAACAGGGTGCAATGATTCATGCATCCATGATGAGGTGATTCTGCATCAGCATTAATTACCTATACTAATGACAATAATGATCATGATGATGATGATCGACGTGCAATACATACTGGTATTGTTTCATTTTCACTTCCATGTCGTATGTTTGGTGCACCGGATGTTTATACACGAACATCATCATATATTGATTGGATCAATAATGTTATCAATAATAATAATAATGGTAAAAAAATGATTTAGGAATTTGTGGCTCCTTATCATCAGCTGTCAAAATCATTGATGTTATTATATATTGAAAATTGTTTCTTTTCGTTTTTCGTTTTTTTTTTGATCATTTTTTTTACCCTAATTTCAATTTCAATTTTAATTAAAAAAAATTGAACAATATTTTGCAATATTTAAATTGAAAAACTAATTTGTTTTTTGTTGTGATGATTGATTTTATTTACAATCTATAAAAGTGCTGCCATCTATTGTTAATGGTGAAAAGAGTTTTTACAGAATTTATTTTTCATATAATAAATATATAACAAGCGTCATACATTTGAAAACGGAAAAAAAGTTGTTTCCGTAAGATCCATGCAATTTGAATAGAACATAATTATCATAAAAAATATATTAACAGAACACAATTACATGAATTACAACATAAATATTTGTGTTGCGGGCTGTACATAATTACCGCAATAATTTGGGTATATATGTCTTTGATTATGAATATCATTTTTTCATATATTAAACTAGAATTTTACCATGGTGGAAATTAAAATTTTCTAGTCGATTAATAATATGATGATCGATGGTGATGTTAGATCAAATCCATTTTCTTTGCACTTGATGATTACATTCAGTTAAATTAGATTCGTTATTGATTTCGAATGAAGGTGTAATATTTGAATTATGTGTTGGTTGCGATCGATAATTTGTCTCAAAAATTTTGTTGAGAAGTGTATAAATTATCAAATTCCTCAAGAGTTTTTAGTACGTCGTATTCGTAAAATTGTCATCTTGAAATTGTTGGAACCATGGTTGAACAGTACGAGAAGTGGTAGTGATTTCGACAGCAGCTCTCGTGGTGGTCGTCAATTATTTGATGTTGTATTTGTAAAAGGTTTCTTTGTATTTGGAATAGCTGATTTCGTTGGTTGTGATCCATGTTTCTAAATTGAATATATCAGAATCAATTATTGTGAATGTTTATTTTTTTATGTTTATATAAGCCACCTTTGCTGAAGAACGATTTTCCACATCCAATTTTCTTGCACTTATTTTTCTGTTCAAGATGGAATATTTTCTCGTGTTCATTATATTTTCCAATTTTCAGGAATTTTTTGTCGCATCTTGGTCAAGGACAAAGAAATTTAAAACTCTTCTTTATCATTACCATAATTTGGAAATAATGATACAGATGAGGATATAAAAATAAATGTAATTGTTGCAACATCAAAATCGTTCATAATTTGATCATGAATAGAATTTAGAATTTTTTTTTTTTTTGATAATTTCATTTATTACACAGAAATTTTTTAATTTAATTTTGTTGAAATTTTTTTCACATAAATTCGAAGTGGAAATGCTATGAAAATGCCACACACGTGTGTTTTCCATGCTCATGCTTTATATTCCGTTCGTTTTTCATCCACACATGTCCATAGATGATGTTACAGCTTAAAAACTGGTAAAAATTGTGCCATCAATGTCAACATAGACACATTTGACTATTTCCATCCAATTGGATGAAAAGAAAAGATTTCTCCCGCTTTTGTGACAATAAAATAATCACACACATCTACTAAAAATGTAGAACAACGAACAACGAACAAACACCACCAGATGCAGAGCATAGAAACCGAAACATATACGGATAAAGAATTTACACATTTCTCACATAAATTCTTTATACAAACGAAACGAAAATTGGGGGCAAACAAAGTTATTTTTTCAAGTTTTCATTTATATATTGATATATAAACGCGCATGCTCAAATCATTAAAATTGCAATCCATTCAATGATGATGATGATGAAAAATTCTTCCTGTTGATATTCTTATTGTTGATCATTCGCAAATTATCACGATTCTTGAATGGTTACGCGGTGTGTGCGTGTGCTTGATAAAATATTGGTGGTTAACAAACAAAAAAAAAACGAGAACGAGAACGAAACATTTACTACGGGCATTTAATATTGGCCCGGTATTTGTTTCACGAATGAGATAATAATGTATACCAGCAGAGTGTGAATTGCGATTAATTTTTGAATTGGATGAAAGTGAAACAAAAATGCACACGAATAATATCAACAATGAACCATCGTAAACGAAAATACGAACTAACCTGATCGAATCATTTTTTTTAATGATTCGATTAAGGTTTTTTGTTTTCACATTCGAACGACGACGACGACGACGAAAAACCTTGTTTTGTTTTCAACGAATTTGTGATTTTTAATAATTTTAAAATTCAAACATACACACACAAAAAAAAACAACAGTTCATTTTCGAGAACCGAAAAATTTAATTCTGTTTCGTCCATCATCATCATCATCGTCATCAATCATCATCATCATCATCATCATCTTTTAATATCATCCATTTGTCTGCTTCTTACGTAATCGACTAACTAAAAAAAAGCTAAACTAAAAATTTCATCATCAGTCAATCATCGAGAATTTTCATCAAAAACACACCTAATAATTAATCATGGACACACAACAACAACAACAACAAGAAACGTAAGTTTTTTCCATATAAAAAAAATTCGAATGTTTGTTGTTGATGACAATAACAACAACAACAACGACAAACATTTGAATTTTTTACCCCTTTTATGGATTTTCGAGTTCTTTCTTTTTTTTCTAATGTTCGGCGTTTCCTATATCCTTTTTCATTGTTGTTGTTGTTGTTGTTGTTCAACTCTCAACAAAATGAATGAATGAATTCAACCCATTAACACAGTTAAATAGAAATTTAGTTCGAAAAGAATTCGAACCAATGAGAGAATATTGTTGTTGTATCGTTGATGATGATGATACGAACTTTAAAAAAGAAAAAAAAAATTTCTAATTATAGAATCGATTTTTTTGCCTGTTGAATATATATTCACTGTGTGTGTGTGTTTACGTGTTTTTTTTGCTACACATTTTTTCTGTCAAGAATCATCAACAACGACAACGCCCCCCCACTATATTGCCGTCAATCCGTAATTTAGGAAATGAAAAATGAATTCATCATGGTGGTAGTGGTGGTGTTGTCTGGATGTTTGGCTGCCATCACCATTATTGTTGTTGTTGTTGCTAGTGATGAATAAAGATTATGATGATGGCAATGAGAGATGATCTTTTGAATAATAACTCAAAAGGAAATGAAATATTCAAACAACGTAACAGCCGATTGCTTTAGCTAAAAATATATTCGCTCTAGAAACAAAAAAAAAGTAGAATATAAAATAATAAATTACAAACCCAGAATTTAGCGAAAAAAAAAAATTTAAAAAGAATTTGAATTGCAAAAGTGTTATTTGCTGATTGGATTTGAATTGATTGATTAATATATTGATTTTCTTTTTCGTTAAATCAAATGCCGGAATCAAGGCCATATTTGGCACCGTTATTTGAGCGACCACCAGAGATTGAAAATATTCATGAAGGTGATGATGTATTGCTCAAATGTAAGATACGTGCACAGCCACCGGCTACAGTACGTTGGGTACGACATGGCTATATGCTGACACATACTAACAAGTAAGTAGTGTATCGATTGTTTAATTATCGATTGTATTGATTATTGAATTTTTTTCCCATTTTTTTTATTGAAGATATCTCATTTCAAATAATCCACAAACCGGATATCATTCATTAATTATAAAAAATTTTCACGAAATCGATGATGGTGAATATGTTTGTATTGCCAGCAATGTGGCTGGTGAATCATCAATTATAGCGGTAATTAAAAAAGGTGATAAAAAAGATAATAAACCAGAAATGGCAACTAGACAATTTGATTCATTCAAAGAATTACATGATTTTCAATTGAATCGTTTGACACGTCAAATCGATATGGTAAGCAATTCTGATTCCGAATTAATATTCTTGGTTTCATACTCTCTCTCTCTCTCTCTCTCTCTCTCTCTCTCTCTCTCTCTCTCTCTCTCTCTCTCTCTCTCTCTCTATATCTCTCTCGCGACTTTTCAGAAATCAAATTTTGATTGCGAAAAATTCGAAAACGATCTAATCAAAAATGACGAATTTCGCCATAATAAATGTTCATTATTTGAACGTGATGAACATTTTAATCGATTAAATCAACAAAGTGATCAACGCCGTACGGATATGGTGGAATCGGCACCTGAAATTATTGAAAAACCAAAAGATATTGTTTGTTATGAAAATGATGATCTTGTATTCGATATTCGTGTCGGTGGTAATCCGATACCGAAAATTTATTGGTTCAAAAATGGTCAACCAATGCCACAGATAGAGAATAAATGTCGAATAAGTTATGATAATGATATTGTACGATTACATATTTCACGATTATTAAATGAAGATGCCGGAAGTTATACAATTCTTGCTGAAAATAATCATGGATCAGCAACATTTTCAATCAATCTGAATGTACATTATTTTATTGAAGATGATATCTATACAAAACCGCAATCGAAACCAACAAATGCAACTGGAACTAACCTGATGTCCGGTGGTATAAATACACAACAACAACAAACTATGACGACGAAAACAACAACAACAACAATAACACAACAACGACAAACTACAACATCAAGAAGGTGGGTGGTAGTATGGATCGGTAGTGTTTGCGGTAATTAATTAATTTTTTTTGTTACATTTTCAGTGCTGATACCGTAGATGAATTGCCAATCATAAGTGGTATACGGCCAAATTTCTATCTAATTCCATATGATATGGAAGCAATGGAAAATCAAATTGTACGATTCGAATTACGTGTTAGTGGACGCCCAGAACCGGAAATCACATGGTTCAAAGATGGTCGACAATTATTTGATTGTGAACATTTTAAATTAGTAGTAAATGAAGAAGGTAGTCATGCATTATTAATAATGGGAGCTGATCCACAAGATTCTGGCCTTTATAAATGCGTTGCTTCAAATCAAAATGGCCAATCAGCATTTACAGTACGATTATTGGTGTTGGAAAAAGAACCAACGGTATCACCGAAATTTGTTGAAAGATTTCAAAATACCACAATCAAGGCTGGTGAATCAATTGTCTTTCATTGTCGTGCTGTTGGAACACCATCACCAATTTTGACGTGGCAAAAAGATGGTATACAAATTGATCCAAATCCACCGGCCGTTGAAATTCGTTCGGATCAATGTTCATCATCATTATATTTGAATAATGTTTCGGCACGTGATTCTGGCTGGTATCAATGTACAGCACAGAATCAAGGCGGCACAGTTGCAACACGTGCACGTTTAAATATTGAATCTGATCAGAAAACTCTGTTGCAAGGTGAACCATTGAGATTGAATCTACCAAAAACACATCGTCGAATTGAACCAGAACCAGGACAACAATCAGAAACAATTATCTTGAGACATGTTCAGCGATATTATGAAGAAATACCACCAGAACAACGTGATTTCATTACATATGAAGAACGTAAAACAAAACCAATATTTGCAACACATTTACGTGATGTTAATCTCCAAAAAGGAATGACTGGACATTTTGAAGCATATTTAAAAGCAGCTGATTATTCAAATATGAAAATTGAATGGTTTCTCAATGATAAACTATTGGAAAATAGTGAACGATTTATTATTACAGATAAATATGGTTATATTGCCTTAACAATATTAAATGTACAGCCAGAAGATTCTGGTATCATCACATGTAAAGTAACGAATCAATATGGTGATGCACAAACATCGGCTACATTGAAATGTGCCGATACAATAGCAGCACCAGCACCAGCACCAGTACCAGCCACAACAACAACAACAGCAAAACCAGAAAAACCAATACAACAACAAGTGAAACCAGAACAAGAAAAACAAAAAGAGACGACTATATCACAACAAAAGCAACAAGCGAAACAACAGGAGGAAAAAGACGAAGAATATCGACAAAAATACCAACAAATTGAAGATTCAGAATTTTATAGTTATCAAAAAGAAGTAGAAGAATCGTATAGGAAAAATTGCACCACATTTTGTACGGCCATTACAATCACAAATTTTGACCACACAAGGTGCAACAATATTATTGGAAGCACAAATCACACCAGTAAATGATCCAAATATGCGTATAGAATGGTATCTAAATGGACAACCATTAATATCTAATGAACGAATAAGTTCTAAATTTAATTTTGGTTATATTTCATTGGTTATTGTTGATCTACGTGAATCTGATAGCGGCGTCTATATGGTCAGAGCCATTAATGGTGCCAATGAAGCTACATCAACTGCATCGATTCATGTGAATCCGCTTGAACCACCACCACCACCACCAGCACCAAAACCAATTATTGAGAAAAAACATCAACAAGTGGAAACGGAAACACAACAACAACAACAACAAACAACGACAACAGCAACAAGTAAAATTCGTAAACATACACGTGAAGAACATGTTTATAGTCCAACTGCTGCTTCGATTGTTGATATTCGACAAATACGTCCATATTTTAAAAAACATTTTCAAAATTTAATTGATACTACAAAAGGTGACACAATTCGTTTTGAAGCATTAGTTGAACCAAATGATGATCCAAATCTTGAAGTTTATATAGTGAAAGATGAACAAATAATTTTGCCAACACCAAAAATACAAATTCTTTATAATCGTGGTTTAGTATCAATTTGTATCAATGATTTAGCCACAGAAGATTGTGGCGTATATAAATGTACAGTAAAAAATTCATTAGGTCAAGCTGAAACAATTGGTGAGTTACGCGTAAAAGAACCAGTAAAAATGGATGATCAATATTTAAAATTTCAACAACAACAACAAATGGACACAATGACAACAAAAGAAACTGTTCTAGCTACACAAGAATTCTATACGCATACACAACCACCACCACCACCACAACCACCGGTAATAGCAATGAAACAAGAATCATCACCACCGGTGATGCAATTTCAGCCATCACCACAGGTACAAACAAAGCAGCCACCAATTAAATCTGTAGCAGTGCCAAAAATGACCACTGGTATGGCACCAATATTTCGTATACCGTTACAGATACCACCATTAATGTATAGTGAAGGTGAAAATGTCTATATGGAAGCATTTATTGAACCAGTTAATGATCCAAATTTGAAAATTGAATGGTATCTTGATAAAGTACCGGTTGTATTCACTCAACGACATCATCAAAAATTTGATTTTGGCTGTATTTCGATGATGATTGAAACGGTTAACATAAATGATGGTGGTGAATATACCTGTTGTGTACGTAATCATTATGGCCAGGCTGTATCATCGGCTAATGTTTCGATTGTAAGAATTCCTGGTGTAGAACAAACACAACCACCAGAAATTCCACCACCACCACGTCCTGCATTACCAATTCATATAGCACCAGCTATACCACCGCCACCTGTTTATTCATATTTTGATGAAAGTCAACGGATGCAAACCAAACAAGAATGGTTTGATACAACAAAAACAACAGTGACAACAGATCAGTATGAACAAATTGTACCACAAAGAGCTTATTATCAAGAAGTGTATCCGGTTACAACTGGTCCGCCACCACCAATTCTAACCACAACGGAACCACGTGAAATATTTCCAAAACCCAAATTTGTTACTAAAATGAATAATGTTACAATACCAGAAGGTAAAACAGCATGTCTGGAAAGTCGTATCGAACCGACATTAGATCCAAATCTAGCAATTGATTGGTTTTTCAATGGCAAACCATTAACCGTTGGTAATCGTTTTCAACCATATTATCATTTTGATTATGTTGTATTGAAAATATTGAAAACACAACCAAATGATTCTGGTTTGTATACATGTCGTGTATCGAATGAATCTGGTTTCGATGAAATGTCCACTACAATTGTTTGTTATGAAGAAAATCTTGAAACGGACATACAATTTCATGAACCAATAACAAAAACAAAACATCGAGATGATGAAGAAATTTCTGGACAACAACAACAAGCACCAAGAATAAAATCCACTTCGATGAAAGATATCCATACGATTGAAGGACAAAAAATTCATTTAGAATGTTATGTACAACCAATGGATGATCCAGATCTTGTGGTGGAATGGTATAAAGATAATGAACTATTGAGAAAAGGATCACGATTTGTAGAGATTTGTGATTTTGGTTATGTTTGTCTGGATATTCTTTGCGTTTATCCGGAAGACAGTGGATTGTATACATTGAAAGCAACCAATAAATATGGTACGGTAACAAAATCATGTAATATTTATTGTATGCCAACTGCAAATCTTGATACAAGATCATTGAATGAAATTAGTATGCAAAGTATACGTCGTTTAGAATTGCGTCATGAACAACGATTTGAACGTGAAACACTGATAACTGAACCACCAAAATTCTTGCAACCATTACAATCAGCTAAACGTATTGAAAATGAACGTGTTCATTTTGAAACACGATTGGTGCCCATTGGTGATGAAAATCTCCATGTGGAATGGTTTTTAAATGGACAATCATTGAAATCAAGTTCAAGAATTTCATTTATAAATGATTTTGGTTATGTATCATTGGATATTAAAGAATTAACACCATATGATTCTGGTACCTACACATGTAGAGCACGTAATGCTAATGGTGAAGATAGTGTTTCCGCTACGTTAACAGTACAAGCAACCGATACAATTATCAATGATACAATACATCCAGGAACGGTAGCAAAATTCTCGACATTAGAAACGAAAACATTTAAACGTAAAGAAATTGAAGATGATATCACCGGACAAACACGACCAACATTTAAACATTCATTGAAAGGAACACGTCAATTAGAAGAAGGAATGGCAGCACATTTTCAATGTGTTGTGGAACCATCGCGTGATGAAACAATGAATGTTGAATGGTTTCATAATGGCCGACCAATGCCCGTTGGAAATCGTTATCATACATTGTTTGATTTTGGTTTCATAACATTAGATATATTGAAAGTTACTGCTGAAGATTCCGGTGAATATCGTATACGTGTCACAAATCATCTTGGCATGGTTGAAGATAGTATCCATTTAACAGTTATTGAACGTGATACAATACTACGTGGTAGTCAACAACCACAAAGTTTGGAAAAAATTCAGATTCTTGAACGTACATCATCAGCACATAAAAAGAAAAAAATTGAAGATGATTATGTGATTATTGATCAACCGAAATTTGGTCAAAAATTACCAGAACTAAGTGAACTAATGGAAGGACAACCATTGTATGTGGAAAGTACGCTTACGCCTATAAATGATCCAACAATGAAAGTTGATTGGTATCTCAATGATCAATTACTGAAATGTGGTCACCGATTTCGTACATTGAATGATTTTGGTTATGTTTCATTGCAAATTCTATACGCTTATCCAGAAGATAGTGGCCGTTATGAATGTCGTGCCACAAATGATCTTGGTGAAGATCGTATTCATTGCAATGTACAGGTGAAAAGTCGAAAAATTATCGATACATCAACCATACATGATGAATCATTGGCTCGAATTCAACAAATTGAACGCCATACACGTGTGAAACAAGAACAAGAAATTTTTGATCAACCAATACGGCCAAGAATTATTCGACCATTGCGTAATTCACATGAATTAAATGAAGGTGATTCTGTGTGTTTAGAATTGACAGCTGAACCAGTGAATGATTCAACGATGATTATTGAATGGTCACATGATGGAGTTCCTATTAAAACTGGTCATCGTTTTGTTGTTATTCATGAATTTGGTTATATCGCTCTAAGGATTCTTTATGTTTATCCAGAAGATTCCGGTACATATACCGTACGGATATCGAATGCATCTGGTGAAGTGATACAAACATCAAATATAATTGTCAAGGAAAAAAGAAATATCATTTTCGATACAATTCATCCGGAAGGATTGGAAAAAATCCAAATGTTAGAAAAACATGTACAACGAACCACTAGAATTGATTATGAACAAATGGACATGACCGCGGCACCACATTTTGTTTCAAAACTTCGTGCCAATAATACTCAACTGACCGAAGGTGATAATTGTCATATTGAATGTCAAATTGAACCGATTAATGATCCAGACATGGTGGTTGAAATATTGCATGATGGCCGACCATTAAAAACTGGTTCACGTTTTCGTACACTTTGTGAATTTGGTTACATAGCATTGGATATTCATTCAATGAATCCAGAAGATATGGGCACATATAAATTTCGTATATCAAATCGTTTAGGACAAATTGAAGATAATATCAATCTGCAAGTAAGACCAATAAAATCCATTCAAACTGATACAATGTATGGTGAAACATTGAAAAAATTAAATATCCTGGAACAACAACAAGCTCATCGAGTAACCGATGTAGATGATGGCAAAACACAACAAAAACCAATATTTACACAACCATTACATAATGTTTATAATGTAAGGGAAGGATCAAATGCTCATCTTGAATGTCGTCTAATACCGGTGGGTGATCCATCAATGAACGTGGAATGGTATAAAAATGGCCGACCATTACAGCATAGTTCTCGTTATCATCATATCAATGATTTTGGTTACATTTCATTGGATATTCATAAAGTTGAATCGAAAGATTCAGGCACCTATACAGTAAGAGCAACAAATGAATTAGGTGAAGCACATACACTATGTACATTGGAAATACCGTCGGAAAAATCCGTCATCACCGACACAACAAATGTTGAATCATTGAAAACCATTCAATATTTGGAACGTAATTTAAGAGCCACCAGATCAGATCATGATCAACAGCAACGAATGGAGAAACCGAATTTTTTCGTACCAATTCGTGGTCCAAACATGGTGAATGAAAATGATCGCGTATGTTTGGAATGTCAAGTAACACCGATTGGTGATTCAACAATGACATATCAATGGTATAAAAATGGCCAAGAATTATCACCAAGTTCAAGAATTGCAACATCAAATGATTTTGGTTATGTTTTTTTGGAAATTGCTTCCGCCTGTGAAGATGATAGTGGTGTTTATATGTTGAAAATTGCCAACGAATCTGGTGAAGCAATTTCATCACATCAATTACGTGTGAATACATTTCCAGCAATCGATACACAATGTCAACATCCAGAAACATATAAACAGATTCAATATTTGGAAAAATTTAAACGTGGCTCACATCGACAACCAATTCAACAGCAGCCATCAATGGGTGAACCACCAAAATTTACCAAACATTTGAATAGTATCGATAATGGTAATGAAGGTGATTATATAAGGCTAGAAACACGTGTTGAACCTGAGATGGATGAAAAACTAACAATTGAATGGTATAAAAATGGCCAAATATTAACACTTGGTTCACGTATTACATCGAATTTTGATTTTGGTCTCGTCATTTTGGAAATTATTGGCGCAAAAAGTGAAGATACTGGTGTTTATACTTGTCGAGCTGTAAATCAATTTGGAGAGGCAACCAATTCTTGTACGATCAAAATAAAAGATAGTAACCGCATTGAAACTGGATCATTTTTTCCGGAAACATTGAAAACCATCGAACAATTGGAACAACATCCATCAAAGATTCATAAATCAACAGGTCAATTAGAAATACGACCACAACAACAAGGAGGTCAACCTCCTTATTTTACAAATCATATACAGAATATGGTCATACCAGAAGGTCAAAATGTTACATTTGAATGTAACGTACAACAGCCAATACAAGATCCAAATTTAGAATTCCGTATTCTACATAATGGACGTGAAATTCAAGTAGGAAATCGAATTCTCGTACAACATGAATTCGGATATGTACGTATTGAAATTGATTCCGTTAAACCACAAGATTCTGGTATCTATACGGTAAAAGTGGCAAATAATTTTGGTGAATCCACTTCAACAGCATCATTGAATGTAATACCGACAACTAATGTTGATTATCAACCGGTACATCCTGCCGGTATGAAAGGAATGAAAGCAATTGAAAAAATTGAAAAACAACAACAAAAATATACATCGACTATTACCACCACCACTGCTACACAGCCAGAAAAAGAATTTCCATCTTCACCCAAATTTATACGATCATTACCAAATGAAATCCGAATACGTGAAGGTAATGATTTGGAATTGAATTGTGAAATATCAGATGATACAACCAGTAAAATTGAATGGTTTCTAAATGGCGTACCATTAAATGGTTCATCACCAAGAATAAATCTGAAACAAGAATCGGGTAAAATTCTTTTAACAATCAAAAAATCTGAACCAAAAGATTCTGGACTTTATAAATGTCGTGCATCAAATAATCAAGGTGAATCATATACAACCACACAGGTATATGTACAGCCAAGTGAATCAAATATTGTCAGGGAATCATTATTCTACGAACAAACAACGACAACGACAATTGATGACGAAATCCACGATAAATTGCCATCAATTATACCGTTAACAGATACGGAAATTTTTCTGAATGAAGGTTCAAGTCTTCATCTTGAAGTCAAAGTTGATCCGATGAATGATTCATCAATGCAAATTGAATGGTATCATAATGAAACCGAGCTAAAAATCGGTAATCGTATCACAACGTTTCATGGATTTGGTTTTGCTATCCTGGAGATTAATGATTGTAATCGTGATGACGGTGGAACATATGCATGTATCGCTAGAAATGATAAAGGTTATTCACAACAAAATTTCCAGGTTAATCTGATTGAAACGATGATCAATGAACCAATGATCCAGCAACCACATCCACAGCCACAACAAGAAAAACCACAATTTCAACAACCATTAAATGAAGACATTCAAGTAGTGGAAGGTGAAAGTATTCATGTTGCAACAACCGTAATACCACATGATATACAATTAGAATGGTTTCATAATGGCCAACCATTACAACAAAGTTCAAGAATCAAAACAACCGGTGATTTTGGTTACGTAGTGTTGGAAATATCAAAAGTAGAACCAAAAGATTCTGGTGAATATCTACTTGTAGCTACTAACAAGTACGGTATTGATACATTAAAATTTAATCTTGATTGTCAACCAACAAGTAATATTGATCATGGTGCAATGTTGGATCCAAAATATCAATCAACATTACAAATGATGCCAAGGCCACAACAAGTGGCGCCAAAATTTAATCGTAAATTACCTGAACAAATTAATGTTTGGGAAGGACAAAGTGTCCATTTGGAAAGTGATTATCAACCATTTGATGGTACAGTACAAATTGACTTCTTAAGGGATGGAAAACCATTGGTGGCAAGTGAACGTTTTCAAACAATAAATGAATTTAGTTTTGCAATACTGGATATTGTCTATCTTTATGAAGAAGATAGTGGTATTTATGAAATACGTGCCACCAATCAATTTGGTACCGATCGTGTACAAACACGTGTTAATGTACAATCAAGAGATCAACAGCAACAAATACTACTACCAGGTGAAACAGTGCCAACAATCAATTATATTGATCGTGTTGTCAGTAGTAGAACAACACACATACAACGAGAAGTGGAAACACGTTATGAATCACCAAAATTTGAATTACCATTAAATGATCAAACAAATCTGAAAGAAGGTGATTGTGTTCATTTGGAAACACGTGTAACACCTTCATCAGATCCATCATTATCAATTGAATGGTATAAAGATAATCAACCATTACGTGCATCAAATCGAATCCGTACAATAAGTGAATTTGGTTTTGTCATCTTGGAAATAAGTCCAGTCTGTCCAGAAGATAGTGGTCTTTATACAGTTCGTGCTACCAATAATGTTGGTGAAGCTGTACTTTCTACACGTATTTTCTGTCACGATAGCCGTAATATTGTTTATGATAGCCAAATATTACAACATACAACAACGATGGATAAAGCACAGATTTTCAGTAGTACAAAACAACAAAAACCACGATTTCTTGATCAATTAACTGATCTGAATATGAAAGAACATGATTTTATTCATTTGGAATCCCGTTTAACACCGATTGGTGATCCAACAATGAATGTTGAATGGTTTGTCAATGGAAAACCATTTACAACTGGATCAAGATTTCGTACAATCAGTGATTTTGGTTATGTTGTGCTAGAAATCATTGAAGCATATGCACGTGATTCTGGTGTCTATGAATGTGTTGCCACTAATCAATATGGCCGAGATTCAATTAAAAGTCAAATAAATGTGGAAAAAACAAAAAATGTCATAATGGAAACACAATTACCGGTGGAACACAGCCGAACATTACAATCATTGGAACAACGTATCATGAATCAACAATTTATTCGTAAATCCGATGCTGATGATCAACGAGAATTTCCGATGCCAAAATTTTTCGGTAAAATTGAATCCACTATCCACAGAAAAGAAGGTGATGCATTACATGTGGATTGTCGTGTTGAACCGTCAAATGATCCTGATCTTACTATTGAATGGTTTCTTGATGGTAAACCATTAATTACAAGTTCACGTATACATTCAATCAATGATTTTGGTTTCGTTGTATTGGATATTGATTGGCTATTTGATCGTGATTGTGGTACATATCAATGTGTCGCTAGTAATCATCATGGTAGTGATACATTTGCATTTAATCTGGTTGTTAAACCAGAATCCAATATTGTTTATGATAGTCAATTACAACCAACTATTTCAACATCAACAACAATAACATCACCACAGCAACAGCAACAAAAACAATTAATGGCACCACATTTTACAAAATCATTAGTGGAAAAAATAATCATAAATGAAGGTGAAAATATCCATTTTGATAGTCGTATTGAACCATTTGGTGACGGTGAAATGAAAATTGAATGGTTACATAATCAGGAACCATTACGTTCAGGTCATCGACATAAAACTATTAATGATTTTGGCTACATTTCATTGGATATTATTTCGGCTGACTTAGAAGATTCTGGCCACTATACATGTGTTGCAAAATCACCACGTGGTGAAGATCAAATCATGTGTTTAGTAGAAGTACGTCCTCGAAAAAAATTGGATTTTAAACCACAAATACCAAAAGAAATGTCAGCTGCATTCGAAAGAATTCAGGATCTTGATCAACAGCAGCAACAAATACCAAGAACACCGGATTTTGTATCACCAGATGATCGACGTGAAAATATGGCACCAACATTTGTACAGAATCCTGAACCACTGTGCGTATTGGAAGGTGATGTGGCACGATTCTGTTGTCGTATAATTGGTTATCCAAAACCTCGAGTTATATGGACATTGAATGGTAAACCAATACCGAATGGATCACGATATAAAATTCGCTATGATGGTATACATCATTTGGAAATTCCAAAAACTCGACAATATGATCAAGGAAAAATCGAAGTAATTGCAAAAAATAATCTTGGTGAAGTTAGTGCATCGACAATGTTGGAAGTTCGTCCAAGAAATGCTGATTATCGTGCCATTTTGAAACATTCACCAAAAAGTAAGTGAAACTAATTAATTATTTTTGATATTCTCATTCTCGAATTCATTCATTTCATTTCATATATAGCTAATTATGATGATAATATGGAAAAATATCAAAAATCACGTAAAGAACTTGAAACAGAAAATGTGTTTGAAGAACGTATTAGTGATAAAAAAGAAGAAATTGTTTGGTACACTGAACAATCTGAAGATGGTGAACGGATAAAAATACGTGAACATCTTGTTGATTATGTACCGATAAAAGCGGATGCAACTTATTGTAAAGATGAAACAACCACAGCAATGAAACCTGCCATGGAAATGGAACCAAAAAAGAAATTTAAAATAATTTCTTCACCAAAACCAAAATCGACTATTTCTATTACACCAGATCAACAACAACAAGCCGAAACATTAGTACATGGACGTGAAGTTGTAACAAAAGAACAGAAACAAACACAAAAAGAAATTCGTGATCAAACTGAGATAACCAGAAAAATTAAAGAAACAAGTTCAATTGATCAAGAACATAAAATGATGACAGCTGAACGTAAAATTGCCACGAAAAAACCACCACAAGCCATTATAATTGGACCAAGATTTATAAAGAAAATTAAACCATGTCGTTGTGTGGAACGTAATCAAGCACGATTTGAATGTGAATTTTCAGGGAAACCAACTCCAGAAGTAACATGGTATAGAGAGAATTTTGAAATTCAATGTTCAGATGATTTTAAGGTAATGTTTCAATGATGATGATTGTTGTCAAGAAAATTAGAAAAAACTAAATTCAATTTCATTTTCATTCACACACACAGATCATAAATGAAGAATTTAAATCCACATTAATCATACAGGAAGTATTCCTGGAAGATTCCGGTGTATTCAGTGTTGCAGTACGAAATGATGGTGGAATCGCTAAATGTTCGGCAAATTTGATTGTTGAAGGTAAGATGATGATTAGGTTCAATTTATTCAATGATGAAAATAATGATAATTTTTTACTCAAAAAAAAAAACAGAAATGCGTAAAAAATCCGATGATGTGCCACCAAGTTTTACGAAAACCATACAATGTATACGAACAAAATCCGGTTTGGTCATCACGTTGGACGCAAAAATTAATGGTTCACAACCGATGAATGTATTTTGGGCTAAAAATGGACAACGTATACAAGAGGATAAAAAACATCGTATCGTTGAACATGAAGATCAATATACATTGGTTGTATTGGATGCCCATGTCGATGATTCTGGTTCCTATGAATGTGTTGCAATGAATAATGTTGGTGAAGCACGTTGTATTGCTGAAGTATTCGTTGAAGAAGCTGAACCATTGTCGGTGGAAAGTTTTCCGGAAGAAGAACCAAAAATAATTGAAAAACTCAAAGATATCACTGTGAAAGAAGGACAATCAGCTGTTTTTAAATGTCGTATTACATGTACGAATCAAGGTAATGAAAAAAAAACTAAATTAATGAATTTGTTCAAATCCTAATTGATTTATTAATTTCTTTCTGTAGAAGTAATCTGGTATAAAGATGATGAAATGATTAAACAATCACGTTATTTCCGTATGACATCAGATCGTGAATGTCATACATTACGTATATATGAAGCATTCACTGAAGATGAAGGCATTTATCGTTGCTGTATTGGTCGTGTATCAACATCGGCACGATTAAGAGTCATTTGTAAGTATTAATCAAAATTTACCCACAAAAAACATTCGACACAAATATATATCAAATCAATAATTGAATATATATCAATTTTTTTTATTTCCATCATCATCTAGCTGATGAAGCAGAAAAACCAAAATTATCCGAATTAAATGATCAAACAATAAAAGAAGATTCACAATTACATTCAACATGTACACTATCTGGTTCACCAACACCAAAAGTAACATGGTATAAAGATGGACAACAAATTTATCAATCCAGAGAAGTTCAGGTATAATCAAAATATATTTAAAGAAAAAATTTTCAATGAAAATTCAATATTATAAAATGATAACAACGCAAACAACATTTGCAAAAAAACACACGCATACACACACTCACAACATCAAAATTCATTCACAAATCACACAAGAATTTACTCAAAAAAAAATTTATGAAAATTTGCATCCTCACTACTACTACTACTTACACGCTCAAATTAATTACAAAACACAAACAGAATATTCTTTCTAATCACTATTAATTGATTACTAAAGATTCTTTCACTTTAGCTGTGAGTGCAAGAATATTCTCAACCACAAACACACACACACAAACATACATTCATTTATTCTTTCTTTTCATTTCTTAATTTTCATTTTTTCTTCCTTTTTTTCTTTTCTTTCTTTTTTCCTTTATGAATATATATAATTTGTCTATCGAAAAAAACAAACAAAAACAACAACAACAACAACTACATCAAAAATACAAAAAACTTGCCTTAAAAATGATGAAATAAATTCGTTGGAAAACAAAAAATTTAAATTTCACTTGATGATGATAATGATGATAATAATGATTAGATTTTACAAGATGATATATCATGCACATTGATTATTGCACAAATATGTCCCGAAGATGAAGGTCAATATCGATGTGTAGCAGAAAATAAGCTTGGAAAATGTGAAAAGAAATTCAAAGTTACAGTGGAAAGTATGATGATGATGATTTTGTTGTTTGTTTGCGATGCGATTTTGAAAATTGAATTTTTTTTTCTATTTTGCACTTGAACACACTTGTACTTTGCAAAAAAAACATTATAATTAGGAAAAAAACAACCAAGTAAAGAGAAATCGGATTCGGAAGATTGGTTGTTGGATGATGATGGTGGCAAAAAACCGAAAAAAGATTGTCAAGTAATATTTGTCAAACCATTACGGCCATTAACCATAAGAAAAAATGAACCAATCATGTTGGAAGCAATTGTTGAATCAGTACCATCACCAAAAATTTATTGGTTTCATGAAAATCGTAAGATAAAAAATTCACGTTTTCATCGTATTGATGAGCAACATGAACCGAATGATGATCGTACAAAAATTCGTACAAAAAGTCAATTACAAATTGATAAAGCACATCCAGATGATTCAGGTAAATATACTGTTCGTGCTATTAATCGTTGTGGTGTACGAACATCATCTGTAAATGTTAATATTCTGGGTAAGTTTGTTGAATTGGTGTGTGCACGTGATTTATGAACAAATAATCTATATACAGGAGAAAAACCAGAATTTATTGAAAAAATTCAATCAGAATTACGCGTTAAAGAAGGCAGTATAATGACAATAAAATTAAAAGCTCAAGGAAATCCAATGCCACGATTAACATGGTATCATAATCAACGAATGATACGTGATCGAAGATTTTTTATTGTTAAAACATTCGAAGAAATTGGTTGGACTGAATTGACCATATTTGAATGTTTCAAAGATGATGAAGGTGAAATTAAATGCGTGGCAGAAAATAAATACGGTCAAACTGAAACCGTTGGACGTATCCAAATTCAAGAAACCACACCATCGGAACAACCGTTGGAGGATGTTTACGCGGATCTAGTACCACCAGATTTCACACGAACATTACGAAATCAAATTGTAAAATTAGGCGAAAAAGATTTCCTATATGAAGTGGATTTTATTGGCAATCCAAAACCAGAAATATTCTGGTATCATAATGGTAAAATTATCGATGCTGATTCTGGTGGTGACCGTGAATATTATCAAATAATAACCGATGGTTATAATTCAAAATTAATCATCAAAAAAATGGATGAAGAAGATATGGGTGAATATCGTGCACGGATATTTTCCTATCTTGGCGAAGCCATTTCCATTGCAGAGATTCGATTTCAAGAACAAGAACAAGATGAAATTGAATTTAATGAGGAAAAAATTATTAAAAGAGTAATAAAAATAACTAAACGTAAATCCATAAAACAAGAACAACAAGAAGATTTACAACAGGAGGTAAGTGTGGCTATTTATACAGAAATACAAAAAAAAATAAATCTTAAAAAAAAATCTATTTTAACATAAACAAAGGAAACAACGACAATGGCGGCTAAACCAATCGATGAAAAGGATATAATAAAGGTAAAAATAGAGGAAAAACAACAACCACTAACAATGAAGACGACAATAATTCCTAAACCAATCATCGATGACCAAATCCCGAAGATTCCCATTGATAATAATGGTGATAAAAAACTAACAAAAAGTGTTAAAATAGCCAAAGTAAGTAGATTATTTAATGATGATGATGAAAGAAAGGTAAGTAAAATTGATGATGATGAGCGATATACAAAAACGAAATCAATTCTGAAGAAACCAATCAAAAGTGATGGCAAAATCGACGCCACTGCCATCACCAAAGTTAATGAAGAACTAATCGATGATAATGAACAACAGATTATTGGAGAAGAAATACTTGAAATTTTTCCACAAGAACAACAACAACAGGAAAAAGGAATGAAACCAACAACAACAACAAAAAGTCCAAGAAAATTAATATTGAGACAAAAATTGGGAAAACTCGGTAAAACGGAAATGATAACCGAACAATTAATCGATGCTGATAGTTTGACGGAATTTTCCGTCGGTCCTGGTAAACCAAAAAGGGTTATATTGAAACGAAAATTAAAAAAATCCGATGAAACAAAATGGATTGATCAACAACGTGATGTAACCAATGAAATTATAAAAATTATTGATGAAGAAATCTATGAAATACCAAATGATGATGAATATCAGCAAAAGAAATTTGTTCTACGTCGAAAATTAAGACGACCCGATGGAAAGGAAGAAATTGATGAACAAATTGTTTTGATGGAAGATATTGTTGAAGTATTACCGGCGATTAGTGGCGACAAACAACCGGCGGTAAAACCACGAATAATTGTACGAAAAGCAAAACCGAAACAACAACAACCAGAAACAAAGATGTTATTACCGGAAAAATCATCAGACAAAGAAGAAGAAAAGGAAACAATGACAATGATGATTTCAGAAGAAATTTTTGAATTTCCTGGTGATGAACAAGAAATGCCAAAAAAATTGATCATCAGACGAATATTGAAAAAACCCAATGAATCACAAATTATTGAACAGGAGATTTGTGCCCATGAAATCTGCATCAAAAAAGAACCGAGAATTATTGATGATGATGATTCAAAAATGATGAAAAAACCAAAACGAATGATGATTATGCCGAAGATATCTGAGAAAACCAAATCTGAACAAAAAGATGTGGTAGAAATAGCAGAAATTGTCAGTGAAGAATCAATAGAAATACCAACTGTACCGAAAAAATTTATTATTCAACGAAAATTACGTCGACCAGATGGTGCAGAGCAGATAATTGAACAACCATTAGACAGTCATCATAGATCAAGTATTCAGATTGATGAAATCAAATCAAAAATAATACGTGAAACTGATTTTGATGATGTTGAGAGAAAAGTGAAAAAATCTAAACCCGAAAAATCAGAACCAAAACAAGAAGAAATCATTGAAAAACCTGTTGCTGAGACATTGCAACAGGATATTGGAGATGACCAGAAACAAATGAAAATTGTACATAAACCAGTTATGATTGAAGCAGATAAAAAACCAGAAAAATTGAAAAAATTAATCGTCAGACGTGAACCAGAAAAACAAACGGAAAAAATTGAGATAATTTCCGAAGAAACAAAAGAAATGCCATCTGAAAAACCAGGCAAATCAAAAAAGAGAAAGACAATACAAAGAGTGAAAAAACCGGATATCACCAAAGAAATTGGTGAACAAATCTCGGCTGACGATGAAGATGAAAAGCCGAAAATGTTAGCCATTCATAAATACAAACCAGAACTTCAACAACAAAAACACATGACCGAAGTTATTTTTGAAGAAATCAACGAATTTTCACCAACAGAACAAACAGAACAACCAAAACAAATGAAAATAAAACGTGAAATTCAAAAACCAGATAAAACTGAAGAAACTATCAGTTTGAAAGAGGTTTGTGCAATCATACCCGAAAAAATTATTGAACAACAACCAGAAGAAACACATAAAATCAGAAAGAAAATTGTGAAAAAACCAAAATCAGAAACGATTGTTGAAACAGTCGTAAAACCATGCATTGAACCGATAGAAATTGAAGAAAAAGAGATTGTCATCGATGAAATAATCGAATATCCAGCAGAAAAATCTGGCAAACCTAAAAAACTTGTCCTGAGAAGAAAATCAAAGAAACCAGATGGCAGTGATGAGATTGTTGAACAACAAATTATCAGTGAGGAAATTATTGAATTTCCTGCTCGCACATCAGATGAACCAAAGAAATTGATCATCCGACGAAAATTACAAAAACCCGATAAATCCGAAGAAATCGTTGAACAAGCCGTACCGGTTGAAGACATCGTTGAAGTTCCATCAAAACAATCACATGAACCAAAAAAAGTGATGATCAAGAAAAAATCAAAAAAACCAGATGGAACTGAAATTGTCGAACAAAAAGATGTTACCGACGAAATCATGAAAGTGGTCGCTGAAGAATTGATTGAGATTCCAGCGGATAAAACAGCGCCAGTAGACAAACCGAAAAAATTGTTACTAAAACGAAAAATCCGAAAACCGGATGGAACCGAAACGATTATTGAACAAACTATCGACGAACAACAAAAACAATTCATCGAAGAATTGGACAAAGACGAAAAGAAAATTGTATTAAAAAAACCAAAAAAGAAGCCAGATGATGAAAAAGCTGAAAAACCGAGCCAAATTCTTCATCGAAAATTGAAAAAAGATGAACAAAAATTATTGGCTGAAGAAATAAATGAAATTCAAAATGAACCAGAAGAAAAAACAAAAAAATTAATAATAAAACGCCAATATGAAAAATCAGATGGCAGTCAAATGACGGAAATAATTGAGATTCATCATCCACAACGAATTGGTGATGATGATAAAGAAAAACCGAAAAAGATTATTATTCGTAAATATCAAGCAAACGATGGTGAAGAAAAACCAAAATTAATAACAGAAGAGAAAATCATTTCCGAAGAATTAATCAAAATACCGGGTGACAAACCAAAGAAAATATTAATTCAACGTAAATTGAAATCACCGGATTCATCGAAAGATTTTATCCAAGATATCGGTGAAGTTTTAATGGAAGAAATTATTGAAATAACCAAATCAACTGATGTTGATGATGATAAAATGGAAAAACCGAAAAAACATTTCATTAAACGTTTATTGTTGAAAAAATCGGATGGAAATGAAGAAATTGTTGAACGATCAATCGATTCTGAGATGGTGGTCGATTCACAAACCAATATGGATCAACCAGAAAGAATTTCTGTACCAAAAATTGATCAAAAAGTAAAACCAGAATCAGAACAGCAAAAGAAATTCATAACCGAAGAGATAATAAACGTGACCACTAGTGATGAAGAAGAAGTGGTAAGCAAACCAAAAAAGATTCTCATTAGAAGAAAACATGAGAAGAAACCAATGGATGAAATAATTCCGTTCATGTATCATCATCATCCAGACGAAGAAAAAGAAATAATCGAAATCATATCGGAAGAGACACAAATGATTCCATCGGATAAATCTGATAAACCAAAAACGTTGATAACGATTCGTCATATGAAAAAACCAGATAAAACAGAAGAAATTGTTGAACAAATTGTGGAAATCACAGATGATGATCGAGACAAAAAACCAAAAAAATTGACTATTCGTAGATATGAACCAGAATCACAACAAATGACTAAAGGTCAAATTATTATTTCAGACGAAATTATTGAAATTTCACCCAAAGAATCAACGGATAAACCGGAGAAAAAATTGACAATCAAACGTCGAATACGAAAACCAGATAACAGTGAAGACGTTGTCATCCTGAAAGATGTTCGTGAAGAAACAGCTGAAATTACATCTGAAGAAATTATTTCAGCACATGATGAAAAAGAAAAGGATGAAAATAAATCTAAAAAAGTGATAATAAGACGTAGTTTGAAAAAATCCGATGGCACTGAAGAAATTAGTGAAGAAGAAAAAATGATAATTTCGGATGTTGATCATGTACTACCCGTAGATGATGAATCAAAAATTGAACCGACCGAAAAAATCGAAAAAGAAGAAACTGATGATGATGGCAAAAAATTGAGAAAAATTGCACGAAAAATTCCTGCAATACAACAACAAGAAGAAAAAGTCATTATAAAAGAGCCACCGAAACAAATGACAATGGTGATCATTTCAGAAGAAATTCTAGATTATTTACCCGATGATCAAGAGGATGGTAAAGAAAATGTACCAAAAAAGATTCTTAAAATACGAAAATTGAAAAAACCAAAAAATAGTAAAATGCCTGAATTAAGCACGATAAAACCGGAAGATATTGTTGAAGAAACGGTAGAAATCGTTGCTGAAAAAATGCATGAAGAATTGCCCAAAAAATCGGGTGAACCAAAGAAAACAATCCTTATGCGTCGAATGAAAAAACCGGAAGAACAGAAAGAAATTATCGAGCAAACTGAAATCGAAGAATATGGAAAAAAACCGAGAAAAACTGTTGTACGTAAATATCGACAACGGCCAGAAGATCGGAAACCGAAAATTGTATCGGAAGAGCGAATAATTTCTGAAAAAATTATTGAAATTCCGACAGAAGAACCAGAAAAGTGGAAAAAAATATTGGTTAGTCGTAAATTGAAGCCCGGAATCGTGGATACGGAATTTATATTGGATAAAAATATCATTGAAGAAATCGTTGAAGTGGTTTCTGAAGAAATTTTCGCATTACCATGTGAAAATGATTCAAACGAACCGATGAAATTTATTATTCGACGACAATTAAAACAACCAGATGGCACGGAAGAAATTATGGAAAGACCGATTGATAAATCAATGATAGAAATTCAAGATGATCAAATCAAAATGAAAATCATACGTAGACCAATGACAAGAATAGATGATGAAATATTTGAATATTCCGTATTCGATTCGGAAAAAATAAAGAAAATTGTCCAAAAACAAATACCAGATACTGCTGGTGAAGAAATAGTGATTGTAAAGAAAACTAAAGATGAAAAAATCACTAAAGAAGAAATAATTGGAGTTGTAACTCCTTCCGAACAACCGGAAAAGGCAAAAAAATTCATTATAAAACGTAAACCAAGTAAACAACCAGAAGAAATTGGTGAAATAATTTCCGAACAAACACAAGAAATCAAAGAAGAACCAAACAAACCGAAAAAGATAATAACCATAAGAAAAATAAAGAAACCGGATAGCAGTGAAGAAATTGTCGAACAAATTGTGGAAATCGACGATGGTAAAGATGAACAACCGAAAAAATTGACCATTCGTAAATACAAACCAGAACCTGAACAAAAACAATTGACTGAAGATGAAATTATTATTTCAGAAGAAATTATCGAAACAGAACCAACCAGAGATAAACAAGAGAAAAAATTGACAATCAAACGTCGAATTCGAAAGCCGGATAACAGTGAAGAAACTGTCATATTGAAAGATGTTTGTGAAGAAATAGCTGAAATTATATCCGAAGAAATTATTGAAAAAATTTCGGATGAAAAACCCGAAGAGACAAGTAAAAAATTGATCATTCGACGTAAATTGAAAAAACTCGATGGAAGTGAAGTAATCAATGAACAACCATTTGTGGAACCACCACCACCAATTGATAGAATAAAAATAGAAAAGAAAATTATTGAAAAAGAAGACAAAGTCATTGACTTACCAACAACATTATTGGATGATGATGATGAAAAGCAATCAAAACGGATGAATATGATTCGACGAAAACAAAAACACGATAATGAAAGACAAATCATGGGTGAGCAAAAAACATTCGATGAATTGAAACTAAAATATATCGATGATGACAATCGACAATCGGAAAAAATTAAGACAACAATCGAATTTGAACAACAGAAAACACCAGATGGCACTACTAAATTCACGGATGACAACAAAGAACTTGTTGATGATGAGATTCCCACCAAAAAATCATTCGAAGAAACAAATTTTGTTGTTGAACAACAACCGAAAGAACCAAAAACATTGGATCGAAGAATCATTGAAGAAATTATTGAATTACAACCAGATAAACAGAGTGATAAGAAAAAATTGATTATAAAACGTAAAAAACTGAAAAATGAAACCACCGAAAATGAAATGCGACCAACCGAATTGATTGAAACTGTTAATGTTATCAATGAACAAATTGTTGTTGATGATGAAGAAAAACCGAAAAAATTCCACCTACGACGATTGGTAAGTAAATCTGATGGAACTGAAGAAATAATTGATGAAAATGATACAATGGTTAAAAAAATGATAATCACTGGTCCACGACACCAGCCATCAGAAATGGCCGAAATAATTTCCGAACAAATTGTGATGATACCATTGGATGATCAAGTAGAAAAACCGAAAAAAATTATACTTGAACGTAAATTACAAAAATCAGATGGCAAAGTGTTGATTGAAATGAAAGATGTAACCGAAGAAACTGCCGAAATTGTTGATGAAGAAATAATTTCTGTTGAATCATCAACATCAGAAACAAAACAGCAGCCATCAGATGATGATAATGAGATGGCCGCAAAACCGAAAAAATTAATTCTAAAACGTAAACTTCGAAAATTTGATGGCAGTGAAGAAACAAGTGAACAATTATTGCCGGTCAAACAATCCGATGATGTTGTTGATGATGAATTGACGCCAGTCGAAGAAGCTGAAATAATTTTCGAAGAAATTCTCGACGTTGATGGTCAAGTTGGTCAAGTTCAGACACCATCATCATCAGATGATGATGGTAAGCCAAAGACAAGTCGAATCCTTCGACGAAAATTAATACGAAAACCAAAAATATTTACCGAAGCAATGATTCCCGATTCCGAAGAAATGATTGAAGAATTTTTTGAAATTCTTACTGAAGAAAAAATCGATGAATCAACAGAAACCAAAAAGAGGATAATCAGAAGAAAATTAAAACGACCAGATGGAACAGAAATTATTGAAACAAAAAATGAAGCCACTAATGTTACAATAGCGGAAGAAGAAGAAATGAAAGATGGAAAAAGAAAAATGATCCGAAAAATGAAATTGAAAAAATTCGATCAACAACAATCGAATGATGATGATGAAGTGACAAAATTTCTAGAGAAAAAATCAATCGTCGAACAACAAATTCAAACACCAACAGCCGAATTCAAAATTATTGAACAAACACAACAAACAGTTCAAGAAGAAGAAGTATTCGCTGACATTGAACCGATTGAATTCATTGAGATTGCCCAAATTATCGAAACCATCGAAGAGATAGAAGAAACACCAGATGGTGATAAGAAAATTGTGCATAAAATCAAAAAAGTGAAAAAATCAAAAGATAAAAAATCAGAAGAATATAAAGAACAACCAGGCGATTTGGTAATCGTTGATGAAACGAAAAAACCAAAGAAAATCATTCGTAAAGTAAAAAAACCAGAAAAAGTAACTGAAGAAACGATTCCAATGACTACTGAATTCATTGAAGTTTCTGATGTTGTTGAAGTGGTTGAAGAAATTACCGAAACACCAGAAGGCAAAAGCAAAATCATCAAAAAAGTAAAGAAAATAAAGAAACCAGAAGAAAAGTTACCAGAAGAATACCAGAAAAAACCGGACGAACACATCTTGTCCGATGAAACTGGTAAACCACAAAAGGTGATCAAAGAACTCCGAAAACCTGGGGATGTTGTTTTCGAGGGGAAAATTGAATTGGTCAAAGATAAAAAGAAACTTGTCTTGAAGAAACAAAAGAAACCCGATGATGTGGCTGAAGAAACGACACCAGAAATCAGTTTCAAACCAATTGAAGAAAAAATGCCAGAAAAGAAACCTGAGGAAACTACCGAAGAATTCACTGATATGTATCTTACAGAATTCGTCGAAGTTTCTCAAGTAGTTGAAACTATCGAGGAGATTGAAGAAACACCTGAAGGTGGCAAAAAAACTGTCCATAAAATTAAATTGGTGAAAAAACCAAAAGCCAAAAAACCAGAAGAATATAAAGAACAACATGGCGACTTGATAATCGTTGATGAGACGAAAAAACCAAAGAAAATTATTCGAAAAATTAGAAAATCAGATGAAAAATCTGAAGAAACGCATGAAAAGTCATCTGAATTCGTTGAAGTGGCTGATGTAGTGGAGGTTGTTGAAGAAATTACCGAAACTCCAGAAGGCAATAAGAAAATCATCAAAAAGGTGAAAAAAATAAAGAAACCAGAAGACAAAGTAACCGAAGATTATGAAAAGAAACCAGATGAACATGTGGTTGTAGATGAAACGGGTAAACCAAAGAAAATAATCCGAAAGATCAAAAAACCAGAAGTCAAAACTGAATCAAAACAAGAGATTGAACTTAAAGACAAGAAAAAGATTGTCTTAAAGAAAACGAAAAAACCGGATGAAGTTGTTGAAGAAACGAAACCCGAAATTAGTTTCAAACCAACTATAGATGATAAATCAGAAGAAACGACCGAAGAAAAAACCGAAATTGAGATGAAAGAATTCATCGAAGTATCCGAGGTTGTTGAAACAATCGAGGAGATTGAAGAAACACTTCAAGGCGACAAGAAAACCGTACACAAAATCAAATTGGTTAAAAAACCAAAAGAAAAGAAACCAGAAGAATATAAAAAACAACCAGGCGACTTGGTAGTCGTGGATGAAACGAAAAAACCAAAGAAAATCATTCGAAAAGTGACAAAACTCGATGAAAAATCTGAAGAAACGCCTGAAAAGCCTACTGAATTTATCGAATTGGCTGATGTAGTCGAGGTTGTTGAAGAAATTACCGAAACGTCAGAAGGCAAAAAGAAAATCATCAAAAAGGTAAAGAAAATAAAGAAACCAGAAGAAAAGTTACCAGGAGAATACCAGAAAAAACCGGACGATCACATCTTGTCCGATGAAACTGGTAAACCACAAAAGGTGATTAAAGAAATCACAAAACCGGGCTATGTAGTTACTGAAGAAAAGATTGATTTGACGAAAGACAAGAAAAAGATTGACTTGAAGAAATCGAAAAAACCAGATGAAGTTGTTGAAGAAATGAAGCCCGAAATTAGCATCAAACCAACAACAGATGATAAACCAGAAAAGAAACCAAAGGAAACGACTGAAGAATTCATTGACATGGAGCCTATAGAATTTGTCGAAGTATCCGAGGTTGTTGAAACAATCAAAGAAATTGAAGAATCACCTGAAGGCGACAAAAAAACCGTACACAAAATCAAATTGGTGAAAAAACCAAAAGCTAAGAAACCAGAAGAATATAAAGAGCAACCTGGCGACTTGGTAGTCGTTGATGAAACAAAAAAACCAAAGAAAATCATTCGAAAAGTGAAAAAACCTGATGAAAAATCGGAAATAATCATTGAAGAATCAGCAGCAGAAGTAGAATTTGTTGAAGTTTCTGATGTTGTCGAAACAATTGAAGAGATCATCGATACACCCGATCGCGAAAAGAAAATCATTAGAAAAGTCAAGAAAATCAAACGACCAAAAGAAACTAAATCTGAAGAATATGAACCAAAATCAGATGAACACGTGGTTGTCGATGAAACCGGTGAACCAAAGAAAATTATTCGTATAATTCAGAAGAAACCATGCAAAGAAACGAAACCTGATATCCACCTGAAGGATGGAGAAAAAATTACTGAAAAAATGTCTCCGATAAGTTTTGATGAAATAATCGAATATCCAGCAGAAAAAGCTGGCAAACTTGTCCTGAGACGAAAATCAAAAAAACCAGATGGCAGTGATGAGATTGTTGAACAACAAATTATCAGTGAGGAAATTATTGAATTTCCTGCTCGCACATCAGATGAACCAAAGAAATTGATCATTCGACGTAAATTACAAAAACCAGATAAAACCGAAGAAATCGTTGAACAAGCCGTACCGGTTGAAGACATCATTGAAGTTCCATCAAAACAATCACATGAACCAAAAAAAGTGATGATCAAGAAAAAATCAAAAAAACCAGATGGAACTGAAATTGTCGAACAAAAAGATGTTACCAACGAAATAATGAAAGTGATCACTGAAGAATTGGTTGAGATTCCAGCGGATAAAACAGCGCCAGTAGACAAACCGAAAAAATTGTTAATAAAACGAAAAATCCGAAAACCAGATGGAACCGAAACGATTATTGAACAAGAAATGTCAATCAATGAAAAATCAGTTCAGCCACTTGATGATGACAAAACAATGAAAAAAGATGAAATGGTCAAAGATAAAAAACGACCAAAAGAAACTGAAGAATCAATCAAAAAAGAAACTGAAAAGCCGTCACAAAAACCTAAAGAAACATTGGTGACCATTTCGGAAGAAATCATTGATCAACCAATCGAAGATTCATCCGGAACCGAAACTAAAAAGATTCTCAAAACAAGAAAATTGAAAAAACCAAAAGACAGTAAAATGCCCGAGTTAAGCACGATCAAACCGGAAGATATTGTTGAAGAAACTGTCGAAATCGTTGCTGAACAAATTCATGAAGAATTGCCCAAAAAATCGGGCGAACCAACAAAAACAATCATTACACGTCGATTGAAAAAACCGGATGAACCAAAAGAAATTATTGAGCAAATTGAAATTGAAGAATATGGGAAAAAACCGAAAAAAACTGTTGTACGTAAATATCGTCAACGGCCAGAAGATCGGAAACCGAAATTGATTAACGAGGAAAAAATCATCTTGGAAAAAATACTCGAAGTTCCTTTTGAAGGTACGGAAAAACCGAAAAAAATATTGCTCCGTCGTAAATTTAAACCGGGTATTGTTGAAACTGAATTCATTCGAGACAAAGATGTGGTTGAAGAAATTGCCGAAATAATTTCCGAAGAAATCATCGAACTACCATGTGATAAACCTGGAGGAGAACCAAGCTTCAAATCAATCATAAGACGAAAAGTGAAAAAACCAGATGGCACTGAAGAAATTATGGAACGACCTGTTGATAAGACAATGCAGTTGGATATTGAAGATGATGAACAGAAAAAAGTGAAAATTGTCCGCAAACCAGTAATGGAAACAAAAGAAGATGTTGATAAAAAAGATGAAATCATCGATGAACAACGAAAATCGAAGAAACCAGATGGCAGTGATGAAATTGTTGAACAAAAAGATGTTACCGATGAAATCATTGAAAAGATTCCTGAAGAAATCCAGGCAAAAGATGAATCAGAAAAGACGAAAAAATTGTCGTCGCTTGAACCGAAACTTTTGACTGAAGGTCAAATATCAGATTTGGTTCTTGAAGAAATTGTTGACGATAAAACTGGACAACATTTACCAGAAGACAAAAAATTAGAAGAAGAAATAACCGAAATTCGATTTGAACAACCGGAAAAAGCGAAAAAGAAAATCATAAGACGTAAAACAAAAAAACCTGATGATGGAAATGAACAGATAATCGAACAAATAATCGAAACAGATGATGAGAAGGGAGAGAAACAACCGAAAATGATGATCATACGAAAATATAAACCAGACGACGACCATTCGAAAGAAATGGTAATTAACAGTTTTCTCACCGAAGGTATAATCATATCGGAAGAGAAAATCGAAGTTCAACCCAAAAAATCGACAGATGAACCGAAAAAATTTACAATTAAAAGACGAATCCAGAAACCAGATGGTACTGAAATCGTCTATGAACAAAACGATGTTACAGAAGAAATTGTTGAAATTTCAGAATCACCAGAAAAACCGGATGAAACAATGAAAAAGGTTATTAGACGAAAAAAATTGAAAAAATCCGATGGAACGATAGAAGTTGTTGCTGTTGATCAACCTGTTGATCAGAAACAAGAAGAAATCGAACCAATGGATGATGACAAAATCATTGATGATAAAGTGAAATTAATTTCTGAAGAAATCATTGAATTTCCATCAACTGGAAAACCGAATGAACCAAAACGTATGATTATTGAGCGAAAATTTCAGAAACCCAAAGAACCATCAGTGCTGCCATCGTTGGAGAAAACTGAAATTGAAATTTATAATCGAAAACCGAAAAAAATAATCGTACGCAAATATCGATCTGATAATAGTGGACAATCAAAATTAATTTCTGAAGAGAAAATATTGTTGGAAAAATTGATCGAAATACCCGTTGATGATGATGATGAATCGGCCAAGAATAAAATGATTCTGATTCAACGTAAATTAAAACCCGGCATAATTGAAACGGAATTCATCAAAGATAAAGATATTGTTGAAGAAATATCTGAAATTATTGATGAAGAAATTGTTGAAATTCCAACATCATCATCATCAACAACAACAACCACAACTGATGAACCGAAAAAATCTTTAATTCGAAGAATTCGATTACGAAAATCCGATGGTAATAATGAAGAAATAATTGAACGACCAGTTGATTATTTACTTAGACCAGATGGTGAAACCAAAATTAGAGATGATAAGTCTAAAAAAATTAAAATCATACGAAAGCAGCCAATCAAATCATCATCAATTGAAATAATTGACGACGAGAAATCATGCCATGAAATGATGATGATGGCGAAGCCGGAAAAAATAATTTCCAAACATGTGGCTTCCGATGATGAAGAAACGATTGAACCGGAATTATATACAAAAACATTATCGTTGAAAAAAATTTTACAAAAATCAGATGAGCAACAAGAATGTCGTGAAATTGCCATCACTGAACAAGTGTTTGATGAAAAGGAAATTTTCGAAGATATTCAGACGGAAATTTTTGAAGAAATAATCAATCTTCCATCGCAGGAAATTTCTGATGAATTTCCAGCAGCCGTATCTGAAGAAACAATGGTACCATTTGATCAAATAAAAAAAGATCAGAAGAAACATTCTGAAGAAGAAATTATTATTGAACATAAAGAATCAATGACACCAGATGGCGTTCGGAAGAAATTTGAACGAAAAATCAAAAAGATTCGAAAACCAAAAACTAAACCTGAATTGTCGATCAAATCAATGATGATGATGGAAGAAGTTGAACAACGTGTTCCAGACGAAATCATTGAACATCATCCTATTGTCGATGACGACTATATAATGATTGATGAATTGATTGAAGAAATTATTGAAGAAGAAACAATGCCAGATGGTCATAAACGAATAACGAAGAAAAGTCGAACGATACCAAAATTTTCGACTGAAATTCAGCCTCTCATAGATAAATCGATTGAAGAAATTACCGATGATTTACAATCGGAAAAACCGGAACAAAAATCAAAAATGAAAATAGTACGACGTAAAGTGGAATCAAAATTAGATCATGATGATGATGATCATCGAGATCAAAAACGATTTGAAATTATCGATAAATCTCCAATAATCGGATTGCAACAACCAGGTATGTTTCCTGTAAATCACTGGAAAATTTCTAATTTTATTTTTCATTTAATTTAGGCGAATCAACTACCATTATCGACAATAATTATCGTGGAGACCATCTTCATCCTCATCATCATCATATTATTACTACTGACAAACACCTACCATTACTACCAACAACACCTACTACTACTACTATAACTACCACCAAACCCATCACAATAATTGCCAGTTCCATGATTGATTCATTTACCTGTGTAGAATATAGTGTTGTCATTAACCAAATTCATACCGATCACCACCACCAACCAAAACTAACGGTAACATTTACCATTACTACTAAACTATTGAGTTGTATATGAAAAAAAAATTTAATTAATCAATTTTATTAATTGGACAAAAAATCGTGATCAAAATCTCAAATGGAAGAATCAAATTAATACTTTTGAATTTTTTTTTTTGTTTCATCACATAATTTCAGGATGATCATGAACCACGTGCTGAAGAATCCAAGGAGCCAGAACTGGAAACAGAACAAATTGATCAAGGTATGTATAAAATTAAATGAATGAATGCAGCTTTTAAATTTTCTATGATGAAAATGGCCGAGAATTGGTATGATAAATCCCCCAAAAAAGCAATATGAAATTATCATTTAAGCTCTACTTCTGCTTGTGTATGATGATGCTGTGTGTGGCATTTTTCGCAAACACCACCGCCACCACCTTCTACCACCACATCACCATGCAACCGCAATCCATTGGATGTTTTCTGAATGGACACTATACGCTATAAAACGCTCCAAAAAATGCTCTCAATTTGATGATGACAAATAATCTTCAATTAATTCAAAAATTAAAAGATGTCGTCTATGAAGAACAACAACAACAACAACCGGATGATAAAATCATCAGGAAAATCGTACGAAAACCAAAGAAAATCGAACCGAAACAAGATCAACCAATCAAATTGGAACGTGTCATAAAGGCAACAGATAAGCAGCAGATTGACCAAGAACCAGAAACAACGATTGAACAACGACCATACGATTTAGATATCGAGGAATTTATTGAAATATCAGATGTCGTTGAAACAATTGAAGTGATCGAAAGTTATGACGAAAAAGAAAAACCAAAAATTCAACATAAAATTAAACTAATCAGACGGCCAGAAGATCAAAAACCGATTGAATATCGTGAAGAACCGGATGATCATTTTGTGATTGATGATCAAACAATGAAACCGAAAAAAATAATTCGGAGAAAACAACCAAAACCCGTGACAACTGTAGAAACAATAAAACCATCGCCGGAATCATTCGAATTTATTGAAATTTCCGATATCATTGAAACGGTGGAAGAAATGACCGAAACACCGGATGGCCAAAACATTATACGACATAAAATCCGAAAAGTTAAAAAACCTAAAGATCAAAAACCAATTGATTATGAACCTAAATCCGGTGATCATTTACTTGCTGATAAAATGGGTAAACTAAAGAAAATCATTAGAATGGCAAGAAAACCGAAAGAAATCGTTGAAACCAAACCTACCACCACAATATTAGCAACGATAACAAAACAAATCCCCGATACAGAAGAAGAATGTAAAAAACCAAAAGAATCAACAGAAGAAGAATATCCAGAAGAATTACCGGAATTTATTGAAATATACAAAGTTGTCGAAACAATCGAAGAGATTGAAGAAACAACAACTGAAGGTGATAAAAAATCGGTTCATAAAATTAAATTAGTACGAAAACCAGATGATAAAAAGCCAATTCCATATGAAGAAAAACCTGGTGATCATGTTGTCATTGAAAGTGAGACGAAAAAACCGATAAAAATTATACGTCGCTTACGAAAATCCATCGATGATGAGCAAAAAGATGATGAAAAAAGATTAGAATTTATCGAAATATCTGATATCATCGAAACAATTGCTCAAATTGAATCGACACCAGATGGAAGTGAACGTGTTTCGAAAAAAGTTATTCGAATCCGTAAACATGATGAGAAAAAACCCGAAGAATACGATAAACAACCTGATGATCATATGCTTTCGGATATAAGTGGAAAACCGAAGAAAATTATCCGAATTCATGCCAAACATCCGGATGAAAAAGATAAAAAGAAAATTTTATTGAAAAAACCAAAAGAAACCAAAGAAGAAGAAAAGCCAACAGAAATGGCTGAATATATGGAAATAGCTGATGTCGTCCACATAATCGAAGAAGAAGTAGACGACAAGAAAAAAGTGCACAAAATTAAATTGATTAAAAAACCCAAAGAAAAACAACCGGTAGAATATCAAGAGAAACCGGGTGAACATATTTTGATTGAAGAAACAACAAAGAAACCAAAGAAGATTATCAAACGTGTGAAAAAACCTACTAGTGACGAAACAATCGAAATACTACCCGATGAGGATAGACAAATTCTTGAATTCATAGAAATCACAGATATCGTGGAAACTATGGATGAAATATCCGTAACACCTGGTGGTAAAAAAATCATAAAACATAAAGTGAAAAAAGTAAAGAAACCAGAAGATGGAAAATCTGAAGAATATCTCCAGAAACCAGAAGAACACATGTTATCCGATATTTCTGGTAAACCAAAGAAAATCATACGAAAAATCCAAAAACCCAAAGAAATATCAGATCAAGACAAGAAAAAGATTGTCTTGAAAAAGCCAAAGAAATCTGATGAAAAAGATGAAGAAAAACCAAGAGAAATTGTTGAAAAAATTGAACATGAACCAACACAAATAATACAAGAAAAAATTCATCCTGAAATTGAAACAATCACTGAAGAGTTTGTTGAAATATCAGAAGTTGTTGAAACAATCGAAGAAATAGAGGAAACACCTGAAGGTGATAAGCAAACAACTCATAAGATTAAATTAGTGAGAAAACCAAAAGCCAAGAAACCAGAAGAATACAAAGAACAACCTGGTGATCATATTGTGGTGGACGAAACCAAAAAACCAAAGAAAATCATACGCAAATCCAAAAGACCAGAGCAAATAACAGAAGAAACAATTCCAATGACGGAATTCATCGAAGTTTCCGATGTTGTGGAGACAACCGAAGAAATTATTGAAACACCAGAAGGCAAAAAGAAAATTGTAAGAAAAATCAAAAAAGTGAAAAAACCTGAAGATAAAAAGCTCGAAGATTATGAAAAGAAGCCCGATGAACACGTGGTTGTAGATGAAACGGGTAAACCAAAGAAAATAATCCGAAAGATCAAAAAACCAGAAGTCAAAACTGAATCAAAACGAGAGATTGATCTCAAAGATAAGAAAAAGATTGTCTTGAAGAAACAAAAGAAACCCGATGATGTGGCTGAAGAAACGACACCAGAAATCAGTTTCAAACCAATTGAAGAGAAAATACCAGAAAAGAAACCAGAGGAAACTACAGAAGAAAAAACCGAAATTGAGATGAAAGAATTCATCGAAGTATCCGAGGTTGTTGAAACAATCGAGGAGATTGAAGAAACTCCTGATGGTGACAAGAAAACCATACACAAAATCAAATTGGTTAAAAAACCAAAAGAAAAGAAACCAGAAGAATATAAAAAACAACCAGGCGATCATGTTGTGGTAGACGAAACGAAAAAACCAAAAAAAATCATACGAAAAATTAGAAAACCAGAAGAACATGAATCCGAGGAAAAGCCTGAAAAGCCAACGGAATTTATCGAATTGGCTGATGTAGTCGAGGTGGTTGAAGAAATCACCGAAACGCCAGAAGGCAGAAAGAAAATCATCAAAAAGGTGAAGAAAATAAAGAAATCAGAAGAAAAGTTACCAGAAGAATATGAGAAAAAACCGGACGAACACATCTTGTCCGATGAAACAGGTAAACCACAAAAGGTGATCAAAGAAATCACAAAACCGGGTAATGTAGTTTCTGAGACGATTGATTTAACGAAAGACAAGAAAAAGATTATCTTAAAGAAAACGAAAAAACCAGATGAAGTTGTTGAAGAAACGAAACCCGAAATTAGCATCAAACCAACAACAGATGATAAACCAGAAAAGAGACCAAAGGAAACGACAGAAGAAAAAACCGAAATCGAGATGAAAGAATTTGTTGAAGTTTCCGAGGTTGTGGAAACAATCGAAGAAATTGAGGAAACACCTGATGGCGACAAGAAATCTGTACACAAAATCAAATTGGTGAAAAAACCAAAAGCCAAAAAACCAGAGGAATACAAAGAACAACCAGGCGATCATGTTGTGGTAGACGAAACGAAAAAGCCTAAGAAGATAATTCGAAAAATTAGAAAACCAGAAGAACCTGAGCCTGAAGAAACGTCTGAAAAGCCAACTGAATTCGTTGAAATGGCTGAAGTGGTCGAGGTTGTCGAAGAAATTACCGAGACACCAGAAGGCAAAAAGAAAATCATCAAAAAGGTGAAGAAAATAAAGAAACCAGAAGAAAAGTTACCAGAAGAATATGAAAAGAAGCCAGATGAACATATCTTATCTGATGACACTGGTAAACCACAAAAGGTGATCAAAGAAATCACAAAACCTGGTGATGTAATTTCTGAAGAGACGATTGATTTAACCAAAGATAAGAAAAAGATTGTCTTAAAGAAACAAAAGAAACCCGATGATGTGGCTGAAGAAACGACACCAGAAATCAGTTTCAAACCAATTGAAGAAAAAATGCCAGAAAAGAAACCAGAAGAAACTAGAGAAGAAAAAACCGAAATTGAGATGAAAGAATTCATCGAAGTATCCGAGGTTGTTGAAACAATCGAGGAGATTGAAGAAACTCCTGATGGTGACAAGAAAACCATACACAAAATCAAATTGGTTAAAAAACCAAAAGAAAAGAAACCAGAAGAATACAAAGAGCAACCTGGCGACTTGGTAGTCGTGGATGAAACGAAAAAACCAAAGAAAATCATTCGAAAAATGAAAAAACCCGATGAAAAATCTGAAGAAATGCCTGAAAAGCCATCTGAATTTATTGAATTGGCTGATGTAGTCGAGGTTGTTGAAGAAATGACTGAAACACCAGAAGGTAAAAAGAAAATTATGAAAAAAGTGAAGAAAATAAAGAAACCTGAAGAGAAATTACCAGAAGAATATGAGAAAAAACCGGACGAACACATCTTGTCCGATGAAACTGGTAAACCACAAAAGGTGATTAAAGAAATCACAAAACTGGGTGATGCAGTTTCTGAAGAGATAGTTGATTTAACAAAAGACAAGAAAAAGATTGTCTTAAAGAAAACGAAAAAACCAGATGAAGTTGTTGAAGAAACAAAGCCCGAAATTAGTTTCAAACCAACTATAGAAGAAAAACCTGAAGAAACGACCGAAGAAAAGATGGAAATCGAGATGAAAGAATTCGTCGAAGTTTCTCAAGTAGTTGAAACTATCGAGGAGATTGAAGAAACATCTGAAGGTGACAAAAAAACCGTACACAAAATCAAATTGGTGAAAAAACCAAAAGCTAAGAAACCGGAGGAATATAAAGAACAACCAGGCGATCATGTTGTGGTAGACGAAACGAAAAAACCAAAGAAAATCATTCGAAAAATTAGAAAATCAGAAGAACCTGAATCCGAGGAAAAGCCTGAAAAGCCAACTGAATTCGTTGAAATGGCTGAAGTGGTCGAGGTTGTCGAAGAAATTACCGAGACACCAGAAGGCAAAAAGAAAATCATCAACAAGGTGAAGAAAATAAAGAAACCAGAAGAAAAGTTACCAGAAGAATATGAAAAGAAGCCAGATGAACATGTAGTTGTAGATGAAACTGGTAAACCACAAAAGGTGATTAAAGAACTCCGAAAACCTGGTGATGTTGTTTTCGAGGAGAAAATTGAATTGGTCAAAGATAAAAAGAAACTTGTCTTGAAGAAACAAAAGAAACCCGATGATGTGACTGAAGAAACGACACCCGAAATCAGTTTCAAACCAACTCATGAAGTTGAGCAAGAAAAGAAACCAGAGCAAACAAAAGAAGAATTTGCCGATATTTACGAACTTACAGAATTCGTCGAAGTTTCTCAAGTGGTAGAAACAATTGAAGAAATTGAAGAAACACCTCAAGGCGACAAGAAAACCGTACACAAAATCAAATTGGTTAAAAAACCAAAAGAAAAGAGACCAGAAGAATACAAAGAACAACCAGGCGACTTGGTAGTCGTTGATGAAATGAAAAAACCAAAGAAAATCATTCGAAAAGTGAAAAAACCAGACGATAAAAAACCATTGAAAGAAGAAGTAGATGAATCAACAACAATTACTGAATTTGTTGAAATAGCAGATATCGTCGAAGTTATTGATGAAATAATCGAATCACCTGAAGGTAAAAGAAAAATCATTAAAAAAGTGAAAAAAGTAAAGAAACCCGAAGATGAAAAGCCCAAAGATTATCAAACAAAACCAGATGAACATTTATTATCCGATGATCAAGGTAAACCAAGAAAAATCATCAGAAAAATTCCAAAATTACCCGAAAAAGATGTAATCAGTGAAGAAAATATTGAAATGATCAAAGATAAAAAGAAAATCATTCTTAAAAAACCAAAGAAATCTGAAAAAGAAGAATTTGAAGAGCCAGAAATAATAACAAAAATTAAACACTATGATGATGAACCTGTAATGCAAAAACCAATGGAAGAAACTATCGAACAATCATCAAGCGAAATAGAAACAATGGAATTCGTTGAAGTTTCTGAAGTTATCGAAACAATTGAAGATAGTGAAATCATCGATGATGATCAAAAGAAAACTATTCATCGAATTAAATTGATTAAAAAACCAAAAGTTACGAAACCAGAAGAATATGAGGAAAAACCTGATGAACATATTGTGGTGGATGAAATTAGTCAAAAACCAAAGAAAATTATACGAAAAGTGAAAAAACCACATGAAACGACATCAAAAGAACAGCAGCCAATAGAAAAATTGGAATTCGTTGAAGTTTCCGATGTTGTGGAGACAATTGAAGAAATCACTGAAACATCGGAAGGCAAGAAAATCGTAAGAAAAATCAAAAAAGTCAAAAAACCAGAAAATGAAATGCCTGAAGATTATGAAAAGAAACCCGATGAGCATGTTGTGATGGATGAAACGGGTAAACCAAAGAAAATTATCCGAAAGATTAAAAAACCGGATGATAAGAAACCAGAAGACCAAACTGAAACAAAAGAAGAAATTAAATTAGTCGAAGATAAAAAGAAACTTGTCTTGAAGAAACAAAAGAAATCCGATGATGTGGCTGAAAAAACGAAGCCCGAAATTAGTTTCAAACCAACCGAAGAAAAAATGCCCGAAAAGAAACTCGGGGAAAACGACTGAAGAATTCACTGAGATGGAACCTAGTGAATTCGTTGAAGTTTCCGAGGTTGTTGAAACTATCGAAGAGATTGAAAAAACACCTGAAGGTGGCAAAAAAACTGTTCATAAAATCAAATTGGTGAAAAAACCAGAAGAAAAGAAACCCGTAGACTATAAAGAACATCCTGATGATCATATCATCGTCGATGAGACAAAAAAACCAAAGAAAATCATACGTAAAATCGTCAAACAAGAAAAAGTGACTGAATCAAAGCCATGCGAATTTGTCGAATTGGCCGATGTGGTTGAAGTGGTAGAAGAAATTACCGAAACACCAGAAGGCAGAAAGAAAATGATCAAAAAGGCGAAAAAAATAAAGAAACCAGAAGAAAAGTTACCAGAAGAATATGAGAAAAAACCCGATGAACATGTGGTTGTAGATAAAACGGGTAAACCAAAGAAAATTATCCGAAAGATTAAAACACCGGAAAAAACTGAAGATGTACTGGTTGAAGAGAAAATTGATCTGACAAAAGACAAAAAGAAAATTGTCTTGAAAAAACAAAAAATGTCAGATGAAGAAATAACTGAAGAAAGTAAACATGAAATAAGTGAATTGATAGAAACTTCAGAAGTTATCCAAACAATCGATGAAATTGAAGTCAAAGACAAGAAAAAAATTGTTCGGAAAAAACAGAAAAAGACAACAGATGATGTTATTGAAGAAACTAAACCAGAAATTAGTTTTCAACCAACAACTATAGAAGAAAAGCCAGAGAAAACGACTGAAGAACAAACTGAAATTGAGATGAAAGAATTTGTTGAAGTTTCAGAGGTTGTGGAAACAATTGAAGAGATTGAAGAATCACCTGAAGGCGATAAGAAAATTGTTCATAAAATAAAGAAGGTAAAGAAACCAAAAGCTAAGAAACCAGAAGAATACAAAGAACAACCAGGCGATCATGTTGTGGTAGACGAAACGAAAAAACCAAAGAAAATCATTCGAAAAATTAGAAAACCAGAAGAACCTGAGCCTGAAGAAACGTCTGAAAAGCCAACTGAATTCGTTGAAATGGCTGATGTGGTCGAGGTAGTTGAAGAAATCACCGAAACTCCAGAAGGCAATAAGAAAATCATCAAAAAGGTGAAGAAAATAAAAAAACCAGAAGAAAAGTTGCCAGAAGAATACGAGAAAAGACCAGACGAACACATATTGTCCGATGATACCGGAAAACCACAAAAAGTGATCAAAGAAATCACAAAACCGGGTGATGTAATTTCTGAAGAGACGATTGATTTAACCAAAGATAAGAAAAAGATTGTCTTGAAGAAACAAAAGAAACCCGATGATGTGGCTAAAGAAACGACACCAGAAATCAGTTTCAAACCAATTGAAGAAAAAATACCAAAAAAGAAACCAGAGGAAACTACAGAAGAAAAAACCGAAATTGAGATGAAAGAATTCATCGAAGTATCCGAAGTTGTTGAAACGATCGAGGAGATTGAAGAAACACCTGATGGCGACAAAACCTTACATAAAATCAAATTGGTGAAAAAACCAAAAGCTAAGAAACCAGAAGAATACAAAGAGCAACCTGGCGACTTGGTAGTCGTGGATGAAACGAAAAAACCAAAGAAAATCATTCGAAAAGTGAAAAAACCCGATGAAAAATCTGAAGAAATGCCTGAAAAGCCATCTGAATTCGTTGAAGTGGCAGATGTAGTGGAGGTTGTTGAAGAAATTACCGAAACGCTAGAAGGCAGAAAGAAAATCATCAAAAAGGTGAAGAAAATAAAGAAACCAGAAGAAAAGTTACCAGAAGAATATGAAAAGAAACCCGATGAACATATCTTATCTGATGACACTGGTAAACCACAAAAGGTGATCAAAGAAATCACAAAACCTGGTGATGTAATTTCTGAAGAGACGATTGATTTAACCAAAGATAAGAAAAAGATTGTCTTAAAGAAACAAAAGAAACCCGATGATGTGGCTGAAGAAACGACACCAGAAATCAGTTTCAAACCAATTGAAGAAAAAATGCCAGAAAAGAAACCAGAAGAAACTAGAGAAGAAAAAACCGAAATTGAGATGAAAGAATTCATCGAAGTATCCGAGGTTGTTGAAACAATCGAGGAGATTGAAGAAACTCCTGATGGTGACAAGAAAACCATACACAAAATCAAATTGGTTAAAAAACCAAAAGAAAAGAAACCAGAAGAATACAAAGAACAACCTGGTGATCATATTGTGGTGGACGAAACCAAAAAACCAAAGAAAATCATACGCAAATCCAAAAGACCAGAGCAAATAACAGAAGAAACAATTCCAATGACCGAATTCATCGAAGTTTCCGATGTTGTGGAGACAACCGAAGAAATTATTGAAACACCTGAAGGCAAGAAGAAAATTGTAAGAAAAATCAAAAAAGTGAAAAAACCTGAAGATAAAAAGCCAGAAGATTATGAAAAGAAACCAGATGAACACTTGGTTGTAGATGAAACTGGTAAACCAAAGAAAATAATCCGAAAGATCAAAAAACCAGAAGATAAAAAACCCGAACATGAATTACATGAACGTATTGAAACATTAATTGAAGAAATAACAAAAACATTTGAAAAAGAAATTACCGATGAAAAACAAAAAGAAGAAACGATTAAATCGGAAATTCAGGAAATGCTGAAACAATTACAAATACCAACGGAACATGACAAAATGGAAAAACTTAAAGATGATGTTGAACAATTGAAATCACTGACAGAAGAAATGGATGAATTTGAAGATGTTCTACGGGAAAAACTTGGCAAACCACGAAAGAAAATTGTTCGTAAAATCAAAAAAGAAAAGAAACCAGACGAAGAAGTTAGTGAAATTCAATCAAAAGTCGAAGAAAAACCTGAATTAACTGAACATCAAATTGAATTGAAGGAAATTCTTGAAGAAATTGATGTTGTTGTCTCAATAACTGATGAAAAACCTAAAGAAGAAAAGCCAGAAGATATTGTAGGATCAAAAGAAGAAATTGAAATCAAAGATAAAAAGAAAATTGTCTTGAAGAAAAAGCCCGATGATGTGGCTGAAGAAACGACACCCGAAATAAGTTTCAAACCAACTATAGAAGAAAAACAAGACAAGAAACGACAAGAATCGACCGAAGAAAAAACTGAAATCGAGATGAAAGAATTTGTTGAGGTTTCCGAGGTTGTGGAAACAATCGAAGAAATTGAGGAAACACCTGATGGCGACAAGAAATCTGTACACAAAATCAAATTGGTGAAAAAACCAAAAGCCAAAAAACCAGAGGAATACAAAGAACAACCAGGCGATCATGTTGTGGTAGACGAAACGAAAAAGCCTAAGAAGATAATTCGAAAAATTAGAAAACCAGAAGAACCTGAGCCTGAAGAAACGTCTGAAAAGCCAACTGAATTCGTTGAAATGGCTGATGTGGTCGAGGTTGTCGAAGAAATTACCGAGACACCAGAAGGCAAAAAGAAAATCATCAAAAAAGTGAAGAAAATAAAGAAACCAGAAAAAAAGTTACCAGAAGAATATGAAAAGAAGCCAGATGAACATATTTTATCTGATGACACTGGTAAACCACAAAAGGTGATCAAAGAAATCACAAAACCGGGTGATGTAGTTTCTGAAGAGACGATTGATTTAACAAAAGACAAGAAAAAGATTGTCTTGAAGAAGCCGAAAAAACCGGATGAAGTTATTGAAGAAACTAAGCCTGAAATTAGTTTCAAACCAACCCAGGAAGACAGACCAGAAAAGAAACCAGAGGAAACTACAGAAGAAAAAACCGAAATTGAGATGAAAGAATTCATCGAAGTATCCGAGGTTGTTGAAACAATCGAGGAGATTGAAGCAACACCTGAAGGTGGCCAAAAAACCTTACATAAAATCAAATTGGTGAAAAAACCAAAAGCTAAGAAACCAGAAGAATACAAAGAGCAACCTGGCGACTTGGTAGTCGTGGATGAAACGAAAAAACCAAAGAAAATCATTCGAAAAATGAAAAAACCCGATGAAAAATCTGAAGAAATGCCTGAAAAGCCATCTGAATTCGTTGAAGTGGCAGATGTAGTGGAGGTTGTTGAAGAAATGACCGAATCTCCAGAAGGGAATAAGAAATTCATTAAAAAAGTGAAGAAAATAAAGAAACCAGAAGAAAAGTTACCTGAAGAATATGAGAAAAAACCGGATGAACACATCTTGTCCGATGAAACTGGTAAACCACAAACGGTGATCAAAGAAATCACAAAACCTGAAGAAATTAAAATTATAAAAGATAAAAAGAAACTTATAGTGAAGATGGCAAAAAAACCAGCTGATGAAATAGAAGAAAAAATCAAACCAGAATCGGACAAAAAACCTGAAGAAGAAATAACTGATCAACAACCAAGTGAAAAAATTGAATTCATCGAAGTATCTGATGTCGTTGAAGAAGTGATAACTGAAACGTCTTACGATGATAAGAAGAAAATCGTGAAAAAAGTTAAAAAACGAAAAGATCAACAACCGGTAAATCTTGACCAGTTTGATGAGCCAAAATTAATGGCCGAAGAAACGGTTCATATGAAACCAGAAGGAAAACCAATCGTGCCGTTTGAAGAATCGGATGAAGAATTAACCGAATCGGTTATAAAACCTGAACAGGAATTCATCACAGAAAGTAGAAAGAAAATTCAAACGAAATCAAAAAGAAAAGAACAACCACAAGAAATTTATGAAGAATTTTCTGCAAAAGAAATTGATGAAGATGTTATGACAGAAATTTTTGAAGAAATAATCGATCTACCAGATGATTATGATAATGAAGATAAAACTGAAGGCGAAGATTTAACAATAAATAAACCGAAAAAATTAATTCTTCGAAAAACGAAATCAGAATCCATAGAATCTGAACAATCTAAACAAGATGAATTTATTGTTCAAGAACAAAAAGAAGAAGTGATTACACCAGAGGGTAAAAAGAAGGTTGTGAAAAGAATTAAAAAGATCAAAAAACCTGAAGAAAACAAACAACTAGAGAGTGATTACGAATTAAATATAGAAAAAGAAAAACCGATGTCTGAAGAAATCGCTGAACAACCTGAAGAAACAGAAATGATTGAAACGATCGAAGTTATTGAGACAATTGAGGAAACACCCGAAGGCGACAAAAAAGTTGTCAAAAAGATAAAAAAAGTGAAAAAACCAAAAGTAACAACTGAAGAAACAATCAGCTTGAAACCATCTGATGAACCAATCATAAAAGTTCCTGAAGAAGAGATTCGTCCAGAAGCTGAATCTGAATTGACAATCGATACAGAAACAAAAAAGAAAATATTGAAAAAACCAAAACGAAAAGAATCGATTATCGAAATTCCAGAAATAAGCGATAAAGAAGTGATTGAAGAAATCAAAACAGAAGTCTTTGAAGAAATCATTGAATTGCCCAAAGACGATGAGCAAAAACCAGAAGAAATTATTGAAACAATCGAAATGACACCTGAAGGTGATAAAAAAGTTGTCAAAAAGATCAAGAAGACAAAGAAACCAAAAGAGGAAAAACCAGAAGAAATTAAACCAGAAATCAAAGATACGAAACCAACTGAAGAAGAGAAACCGATTCAGGAAAAAACGACTGAACAACCTGAAGAAAGGGAATTGATTGAAACAACCGAAGTAATCGAGACAATTGAAATGACACCTGAAGGCGAAAAGAAAATTGTCAAAAAGATCAAGAAGACAAAGAAACCAAAAGAACAACCACTTGATGAAGAATCGAAACCAGAAAAACCAATAGAGGAAGAGAAACCGATTATCGAAGAGATTACTGAACAGCCTATTGAATCCGAAATGATTGAAACAACTGAGGTTATCGAAACCATTGAGGAAACACCTGATGGTGATAAAAAGATTGTCAAAAAGATCAAAAAAGTCAAGAAACCTAAGGCAGAAAAGCCAGAAGAGGTTAAGTCAGGAACTGATGAAATAAAAACAACCGAAGATGAAAAACCAACCCAAGAAGAAATTACTGATCATCCTAGTGAACCAGAATTGATCGAAACGATTGAAGAGACAATCGATGATGGAAGGAAAATTGTCAAAAAGATCAAAAAAGTCAAGAAACCAAAAGTGACAGAAGAAACAATCAGCTTGAAACCATCTGATGAACCAATCATGGAAGAATCTCTTAAAGAAGAGATTCATCCATTAGATGAATCGAAAATTGATACAGTAACAAAAAAGAAAATATTGAAGAAACCAAAACGAAAAGAATCAATCACCGAAATTCCAGAAACAAGCGATAAAGAAGTGATTGAAGAAATCCAGACTGAAGTCTTTGAGGAAATAATTGAATTGCCCAAAGATGAGGAACAAAAACCAGAAACAATTGAAACGACACATGAAGGTGACAAAAAAAACGTCAAAAAGATCAAAAAGCCTAAAACAAAAAAGTCAGAAGAAATCAAACCAGAAATCGAGGATATGAAACAAACTGAAGAAGAGAAGCCTATGTCTGAGGAAATCACTGTACCACTAGATGAACAAAAAGATGTGATCAAACCTGAAGATAAAACTCAACCTGAGATGCCCGATAAAATCATTGAAGAAATCAAAATGAGCAAAAAGAAAATTGTCAAGAAGATCAAAAAGGAAAAGAAACCTGATGAAGTGACAACTGAACTTCAACCTGAAATTGAAGAGAAAACTGAAGAACCAGAATTTCATCCATTACCCGAAATAACAGAACATATGGTCGAACCATCGGAAATTTTCGAAACAATTGATTTAGTCGAAACAATTGAAGAAAAACTTACTGAAGAGGAGGAAATCGAATCCAAAAAGGAACAACCAACCGAAGAATCAAAAGTTGAAACAACAGTGACTCAAGAACAATTAGAAATAACAAAACAGAAAAAGAAATTGATACGTAAAAAAGATAAAAAATCAGAAGATGAAGAAAAACCAATCGAATCGGAATCAATACAACCAGAATTAGAAACGAGAAAACATGATGAAATTGAAGAAAAAGTTACTGAACCGAAAGAAATTACTGAAGAACTAATGTTGGAACAGCAAGAATTTGTTGAAATCATTGAAATTTACGAAGTGATTGAAATGGTGGAAGAAATTGAAATCTTTGATGAACAACCAAAGAAAAAGACTTATAAAGTGAAAAAGATAAGAAAACCTAGTGATAAAAAACCAATGGATTATGTGGAGAAACCGGATGATAAAATCATTACCAATTTGATAAATGGTAGACCGGAAAAAGTTTTACGAAAAACAAAAAAACCAAAAAAATTAATCGATGAATCTGAACAACAACGATCAGAAGAACAAATGGAAAAAATTGATGAAACTATTGACGAAATAGAAGTGGAAGAAATTGTCGATGAAATCGAAACATCAGATGGTGGGAAAAAGATTGTTAAGAAAATCAAAAAAATCAAGAAAAAGATGATCGATGAAACCGAGATTTTCACTGAAGAAGAAGAAGAAGAAGAAGAAGCAGAGCAACCCGAAAAAAGTAAAAGAAAAATTTTGAAAAAAGTTAAAAAACCAAAGAAACCTATCCAACAAGAATTGGAGGAAAAACAACCGACAGAAGTGATTGAAATGGTTGAAATCTATGAAGTTGTCGAAACCATTGCAATAATCGAGATTGTTCAGGGCAAAAAGAAAAAAGTGCATAAAATTAAACAAATCAAGAAACCAGAATCTATTGAATCGATTAAATATGAAGAAAAACCAGATGATCAGGTAATTTTGGATTCAGAAGATAAACCTGAAAAAGTCATCCGTAAAATCAAAAAGGATAAAAAACCTAAAGAAGATGAGTCTAAACCAGAAAAAGAAGAAATGTCGGAACAACCGACAGAAACCGATCAAACTGAAACAACAGAAATCATTGAAACGATCCAAGAAATTGAAACTCCAGAAGGCAAGAAAAAACTTGTTAAAAAAGTGAAAAAGACTAAGAAAACAGAAGCTACAAAACCAACAGATGAGAGACCAGTTGAAGAAAAAGATAAACCAGAAGAAATTATCGAATCCATTGAAGAGATTGAAACAACTGAAGAGAAACCGAAATCTGTAGAAATTATTGAACTGCTGCCACAAGAACAAGAATTGATTGAAACAACTGAAGTCATTGAAAAAATTGAAGAAACACCTGATGGAGGTAAAAAAGTGATCAAAAAAATTAAGAAAGTAAAAAAACCAAAAGATGAAAAGTCAGATGAAATAATAACAGAAATTGAAGATAAAAAACCAGCTGAAGAAGTGAAGCCAATTTCTGAAGAAATCATTGAACAACCAAAAGAAACAGAAATGATTGAAACGATCGAAGTTATCGAGACGATTGAGGAAACACCCGAAGGGGACAAAAAAGTTGTCAAAAAGATAAAGAAGGTGAAAAAACCAAAAGTAACAGAAGAAACAATTAGTCTAAAACCATCTGATGAACCACTCACGGAAGAAGTTCATGAAGAAGAGATTTGTCCAGAAGATGAATCGAGAATCGACACAAAAACAAAAAAGAAAATATTGAAGAAGCCAAAACGAAAAGAATTCATAACCGAAATTCCAGAGACAAGCGATAAAGAAGTGACTGAAGAAATCAAAACTGAAGTCTTCGAAGAAATCATTGAATTGACCAACGATGATGAAGAAAAACCAGAAGAAATTATTGAAAAAATCGAAGCAACACCCGAAGGTGAACAAAAAGTAATAAAAAAGATCAAAAAAGTAAAGAAATCAACCGAAGAAGAAAAAACAATTCCAGAAGAAATAATTGAACAACCAAAAAAATCAGAAATGATTGAAACAACTGAAGTAACCGAGACAATCGAAATGACACCTGAAGGCGAAAAGAAAATTGTTAAAAAGATCAAGAAGACAAAGAAACCGAAAGAACTACCACTTGATGAAGAATCTAAACCAGAGATCAAAGATACAAAACCAACTGAAGAAGAAAAACCGATCCAGGAAGATACAACTAAACAACCTGAAGAAAGAGAATTGATTGAAGCAACCGAAGTAACCGAGACAATCGAAATGTCACCTGAAGGCGAAAAGAAAGTTGTCAAAAAGATTAAAAAAGTCAAAAAACCGAAATCTGAAAAGCCAGAAGAGATTAAACCTGGTACTGATGAAATAAAAACAACAGAAGAAAAACCAACTCAAGAAATTACTGATCAGCCTAGAGAGCCAGAATTAATCGAAACCATCGAAACAATCGAAATGACACCTGAAGGTGATAAAAAGATTGTCAAAAAGATCAAGAAAATAAAAAAATCGAAAGAACAACCACTTGATGAAGAATCAAAACCAGAAATCGATTATGAAAAACCAATTTCTGAAGAAATCACTGAACAACCAAAAGAAACAGAAATGATTCAAACCACCGAAGTTATCGAAACCATTGAGGAAACACCTGATGGTGATAAAAAGATTGCCAAAAAAATCAAAAAAGTAAAGAGACCAAAGGAAGAAAAGCCTGTTGAAGAAGAATCGGAATCTCAAATCGAAACTAAAGAAACAACAGAAGAACAGAAAACAATTTCTGAAGAAATCACTGAACAACCAAAAGAAACAGAAATGATTGAAACCACCGAAGTTATCGAAACCATTGAGGAAACACCTGATGGTGATAAAAAGATTGTCAAAAAGATTAAAAAAGTCAAAAAACCGAAATCAGAAAAGCCAGAAGAGATTAAACCCGGTACTGATGAAATAAAAACAACCGAAGATGAAAAACCACCCCAAGAAGAAATTACTGATCATCCTAGTGAGCCAGAATTGATCGAAACGATTGAAGAGACAATCGATGATGGAAAGAAAATTGTCAAAAAGATCAAGAAAATAAAACCAAAAGAACAACCACTTGATGAAGAATCGAAACCAAAAATCGATTTTGAAAAGCCAACTGAAGAAGAGAAACCTAAACCAGAAGAAATTACTGAACAACCTGAAGGAAAAGAGATGATTGAGACAACCGAAGTTATCGAAACAGTCGAAATGACACCTGAAGGTGAAAAGAAAATTGTTAAAAAGATCAAAAAAGTCAAGAAACCGAAAATCACAGAAGAAAAAGTAAGTTTCAAACCCGATCAACAACAACCAATGGATAAAAAATCCCCCGAAGAGGACATTCGTCCAGAAACTGAATCGACAATCGATACAGAAACAAAAAAGAAAATATTAAAGAAACCAAAACTGAAAGAATCGATCAATGAAGTTCCAGAAATAAGCGATAAAGAAGTTACTGAAGAAATTAAAACCGAAATATTCGAAGAAATCATTGAATTGCTCAAAGATGATGAAGAAAAACCGGAAGAAATTATGGAAACAATCGAAATGACACCTGAAGGCGAAAAGAAAATTATGAAAAAGATCAAAAAGACAAAGAAACCAAAAGAGGAAAAACCAGAAGAAATGAAACCAGAAATCAAAGATACGAAACCAACTGAAGAAGAGAAACCGATTCAGGAAGAAACAACTGAACAACCTGAAGAAAGAGAATTGATTGAAACAACCGAAGTAATCGAGACAATCGAAATGACACTAGATGGTGAGAAGAAAATTGTCAAAAAGATCAAGAAGACAAAGAAACCAAAAGAGGAAAAACCAGAAGAAATAAAACCAGAAATCAAAGATACGAAACCAACTGAAGAAGAGAAACCGATTCAGGAAAAAACAACTGAACAACCTGAAGAAAAGGAATTGATTGAAACAACCGAAGTAATCGAGACAATCGAAATGACACCTAAAGGCGAAAAGAAAATTGTCAAAAAGTTAAAGAAGACAAAGAAATCAAAAGAGGAAAAACCAGAAGAAATGAAACCAGAAATCAAAGATACGAAACCAACCGAAGAAGAAAAAACATTTACAGAAGAAATAATTGAACAACCAAAAGAATCAGAAATGATTGAAACAACCGAAGTAATCGAGACAATCGAAATGACACCTGAAGGCGAAAAGAAAATTGTCAAAAAGTTCAAGAAGACAAAGAAAACAAAAGATGAAAAAACTGTGGAAGAAGAATCGAAACCTGAAATTGTAGAAGCGAAGCCAATTTCTGAAGAAATAATAGAAAAACCCATTAGTGAACCAGAAATTATTGACATGACGGAAATCGTTGAAACAATTGAAGAGACACTTGAAGGTGAAAAGAAAGTGATCAAGAAAATTAAAAAAGTCAAGAAACCCAAAGAAGAAAAACCCGAAGAATCAAAACCGATTGAAGATATTAGTAAACCAGATGAGAAATTTCAGCCCGAACCACAGAAGGAGGAAAAAATCGATCAACCCGAAATGCCAGATAAAACAATTGAAGAGTTGAAAGTGGACAAAAAGAAAATTGTGAAGAAAATCAAAAAAGAAAAGAAACCAGATGAAGTGACAACTGAACTTCAACCTGAAATTGAAGAGAAACCTGAAGAACCAGAATTTCATCCATTACCCGAAATAACAGAACATATGGTCGAACCATCAGAGATTCTAGAAGAAAGTAGTATCATCGAAACAATTGAAGAAATTGAAATAACACCAGAAGGTGAAAGGAAAGTTGTAAAACGAAAAACAAAGAAACCAAAACAACCTGATGAAAAAGAAGAATTGCCTTCTGAAGAAAAATTACCAATTGAAGAGGAAATCAAGCCAATGGAGGAAAAACACGAACCAGAAGAAGACAAACCTAAAAAAATAAAGAAGATTATTCGTCGAAAATCTAAACCAGATGTTGTTAGCGATGAAATTGCTGAACCGCTTAAAGAAGATATCATTGAAACATTGAAAAATGAAGAAAAGCCTGAAGAACAATCAATTGATAATGAACAAACAAAGCCAATCGTTGAAGAAAAAATTGAAATAACCAAAGAAAAGAAAAAAGTAATCAAAAAGATTAAAAAAGAAAAGAAAGATGAAGATTCAGTGATTGAAGAAATTAAACCAGAAAAACCAATTGAAAAACCTGATGATGATATCACCGAAATAATTGAACAATTTATTGAACAAATTGAAATCTATGAAGTTATTGATTCAATTGCTACAATTGAGACTATTGATGGCAAAAAGAAAAAAGTGCATAAAATCAAAAAGGTGAAAAAACAAGAGGATCAAAAACCCATTGAATACAAAGAAGAACCAGATGATGAAGTGATACTTGATCATGATGATAAACCAGAAAAAGTAATTCGTAAAGTTAAAAAAGATAAAAAACCGAAACCATATGAAGAAGTGATGCACGAACAGCCAACTGAAACTACCGAAATCATGGAAATCATTGAAACAGTCAAAGATATTGAAACACCCGAAGGCAAGAAAAAAGTTGTCAAAAAAGTAAAGAAAATAAAGAAAACTGAAGAAACGATGCCAACAGGTGATGAAATAAAGCCTGTTGAAGAAGAAAAACCCGAACAAATAATTGAAACAATCGAGGAAATTGAAACACCAGAAGGCAAAAAGACTGTGCTCAAAAAGATCAAAAAAGTCAAGAAACCAAAAGATGAAAAGCCCGTGGAAGAAGAAACAAAACCACTGATAGATTATAAAAAACCAATCGAGGAAAAGAAACCAAAACCAGAAGAAATCGCTGAACAACCAAAAGAAACAGAAATGATTGAAACGATCGAAGTTATTGAGACGATTGAGGAAACACCCGAAGGGGACATAAAAGTCGTCAAAAAGATCAAAAAAGTCAAGAAACCAAAAGTGACAGAAGAAACAATCAGCTTGAAACCATCTGATGAACCAATCACGGAAGAAGTTTCTGGAGAAGAGATTCGTCCAGAAGATGAATCAAAAATCGATACAGAAACAAAGAAGAAAATATTAAAAAAATCAAAACGAAAAGAATCGATCACCGAAATTCCAGAAACATGCGATAAAGAAGTAATTGAAGAAATCCAAACCGAAATCTTTGAGGAAATCATCGAATTGCCCAAAGATGATGAAGAAAAACCCGAAGTAATTATCGAAACAATGGAAATAACACCTGAAGGTGAAAAGAAAATTGTCAAAAAGACCAAAAAACCTGTTGAATCAGAATTGATTGAAACAACCGAAGTTATCGAAACCATTGAGGAAACACCTGATGGTGATAAAAAGATTGTCAAAAAGATCAAGAAAATAAAGAAACCGAAAGATGAAAAACCTCTGGAAGAAGAAACAAAACCATTAATCGATTATAAAAAACCAATCGATGAAAAGAAACCTAAACCAGAAGAAATCACTGAACAACCTGAAGGAAAAGAGATGATTGAAACCATAGAAGTTATTGAGACGATTGAGGAAACACTCGAAGGTGACAAAAAAGTTGTCAAAAAGATCAAAAAAGTAAAGAGGCCAAAGGAAGAAAAACCCATTGATGAACCAACTGAAGTCGTCGAATTAATTGACATTTATGAAGTTGTCGAATCAATTCCAACAGTTGAACATGTTGATGGGAAAAAGCGAAAGGTCCACAAAATAAAGAAAATCAAAAAGCCTGAAGATCAGCAACCGATTGAATATGAAGAAAAACCAGATGATCAGGTAATTTTGGATTCAGAAGACAAACCAGAAAAAGTAATACGCAAAATCAAAAAGGATAAAAAACCGAAAGAAGAAAAATCAGATGAAAAAGTGATACCCGAACAACCAACTGCAACAGATATAACTGAAACAACAGAAATCATTGAAACTGTTCAAGAAATCGACACACCAGAAGGCAAAAAGAAAGTTGTCAAAAAAGTGAAAAAGACAAGGAAAACTGAAGAGATGAAGCAAACAGAAGATGAAAAGTCAATTGATAAATCAGATGATGTTATGGAATCGATAGAAGAGATTGAAACACCTGAAGGTAAAAAGACTGTTTTGAAAAAAGTCAAAAAATCCAAAAAACCAAAAGAAGAAAAACCATTGGATGAAGAATCGAAACCATCGATCGATTATGAAAAGCCGATCGAAGAAGATAAACCGATCCAAGAAGAAATTATTGAACAACCTGAAACAACCGAAGTGATCGAAACATCTGAATTGATTGAAACCATCGAGGAGACATCTGAAGGCGATAAGAAAGTTGTCAAAAAGATAAAGAAGATAAAGAAACCTAAAGATGATGAAACTATTAAAAAATCGATCGAATTCATCGAATCGATTGAGATCTATGAAGTCATCGAATCAATTTCCACTATTGAGATCATTCAAGGTAAAAAGAAAAAAATTTATAAAATTATGAAAGTAAAAAAACCAGAAGAAAAAGAACTGATTGAATACAAAGAAGAACCAGAAGACCAGATAATTCTGGATGAAAATGATAAACCGGAAAAAGTTATTCGTAAAGTCAAAAAAGACAAAAAGAAACCAGAAGAGGAATTACCCGAACAGCCGACTCAAACTGAAATGACTGAAACGACAGAATTGATTGAAACGATAGAAGAAATCGAAACACCAGAAGGCAAGAAAAGTGTTAAAAAGATTAAAAAAGTCAAAAAAACCAAAGAAGAAAAACCCGATGTTGAAACGAAACCTGAAGAACCTGAATTTCAATCATCACCCGAAATAACAAAACATGTAGTTGATGAACCATCAGAGATTCTAGAAGAAAGTAGCATTGTCGAAACAATTGAAGAAAGTGAAATAACACCAGAAGGTGAAAATAAATTTGTGAAACGAAAAACAAAGAAACTAAAACATCCTGATGAAAAAGAAGAATTGCCTTCTGAAGAAAAATTGCCAATTGAAGAGGAAATCCAGCCAGTCGACGAACCAGTTGGAGAAAAACCCGAGGAACCAGAGAAACCGAAAAAACCAAAACGAAAATCAAAACCCGTGGAAGTCATCGAAGATCAACCATTATTATTGGATGAGAAACCAGATGACAAAGAAAATGTATTTGAAACGGCCGTTGCCACAAAAATCGCAGAGGAAAAACCAGAAACAATTTTGGATGGGAAAGACGAAACAATCGTAAAAATTGTTGTTGATGATAAACAAGGTATGTATAAAAAATTTTTTATTAATAAAAAGAACATAGAAATGGCCGAGATAATAGGTACAAAAAATGCAAATGAAATGATGATGATGACTACGCCAATGAATGTTGATGAAACAGCCGATGTTGTAATGGCAATGGACAACAACGACAACGATGATGCTATGGCTATCAATGCTGCTACTGCTGCCCGTGTTGATGATGATAAGAATGCTATTGTTGCTATTGATGTTGCTAATGGCTATAATTTAGCCAATTATTCTGAATTAATTGATGATGATGATAAAAAATCAAAAATTTTAGAAAAATCACAACTACAACCAGAGAAAGAAGTGGCAGTGGAGATGATTGAAAAACCGATTTTGGATGACCATAAGGAGAAGGAGGAAGAACCACAAGTGAAAACTGGTGCTGATCAGATTGAGAAAAAAGTCGATGAACCAGAAGTTGAACAGCAGCCATTAGCTGAAAAAACGAAATCATTGGAAATTTTTGAATCTAAAGAATCAGAAGAAAATACACAGAAAAAAGACGAAACATTAGAATCGATAAAACAAAAACGTAAAATTATTCGGCGTAAATCGGCCAAATTAGATGATGAAAAACCAGATTTGCAGCCTGAAAGTAAAATTGAAGAGAAACCTTCCGATGAACCGGAATTTTCACAGACTTCATTGGTAACCGAACATGTAATTAAACCATCAAAGCCATCAGAGATTTCTGTGGAAATTGATATCGCAGAAACAATTGAAGAAATTCAAATGCCAGAAGGGAAAAAGAAAATTGTGAAACGAAAAACAAAGAAACAACAACAACCTGAAAAAGACGAAACGGTTTCTGAAGATAAATCTATAGAGAAAATTGAACAAATAACAATCACAGTAGATGAACATTCTGGAGAAAAACCATCAGTTGAAAAAGCAACAGTTGTTGATGAAGATGATAAGATTGAATTTGAAAAACAACAAATGATTGAAACAACTGAAGTCATTGAAATAATTGAAGAGACGCCAGAAGGTGATAAAAAAATTGTCAAAAAGACCAAAAAAGTTAAGAAACCAAAAGATGAAAAACCAGTGGAAGAAGAAACAAAACCATTAATCGAAGATGAAAAACCAGCCGCAGAAGAGAAACCAATTACTGAAGAAATCATTGAACAACCTGAAGAAAAAGAGATGATCGAAACCACAGAAGTTATTGAGACAATCGAAATGACACCTGATGGTGAGAAGAAAATTGTCAAAAAGACTAAGAAAACAAAGAAACCGAAAGAACAACCCCTTGATGAAGAATCGAAACCAGAAAAACCAATAGAGGAAGAGAAACCGATTATCGAAGAGATTACTGAACAGCCTGTTGAACCAGAAATGATTGAAACAACTGAGGTTATCGAAACCATTGAGGAAACACCTGGTGGTGATAAAAAAATTGTCAAAAAGATCAAAAAAGTCAAGAAACCTAAGGCAGAAAAGCCAGAAGAGGTTAAGCCAGGAACTGATGAAATAAAAACAACCGAAGATGAAAAACCAAACCAAGAAGAAATTACTGATCATCCTAGTGAGCCAGAATTGATCGAAACGATTGAAGAGACAATCGAAGATGGGAAGAAAATTGTCAAAAAGATCAAAAAAGCCAAGAAAATCACAGAAGAAATTAGTTTAAAACCAGATCAACAACAACCAGTGGATGAAAAATCCCCCGAAGATGAGATTGGTCCAGAAGCTGAATCGACAATCAATACAGAAACAAAAATGAAAATATTAAAAAAACCAAAAAGAAAAGAATCGATCACCGAAGTTCCAGAAACAAGTGATAAAGAAGTGATTGAAGAAATCCAAACCGAAATCTTCGAAGAAATCATTGAATTGCCTAAAGATGATGAAGAAAAACCAGACGAAATTATTGAAACAATCGAAATGACACCTGAAGGTGAAAAGAAGATTGTGAAAAAGATCAAAAAAGTAAAGAAACCAAAAGAGGGTAAATTAGAAGACATGAAACCAGAAATCAAAGATACAAAACCAACAGAAGAAGTAAAACCGATCCAGGAAGATACAACTGAACAACCTGAAGAAAAAGAATTGATTGAAACAACAGAAGTATTCGAGACAATCGAAATGACACCTGAAGGTGAAAAGAAAATTATCAAAAAGATCAAGAAAACAAAGAAATCGAGAGTAACTGATGAACCAGAAATAAAAGAATCTCATGAAGATGATATCCAACCAGAAGATGAGTCTAAAATCGATACAAAAACAAAAAAGAAAATATTGAAAAGGCCAAAACGAAAAGAATCGGTTACTGAAGTAAACGAAACAGATGATAAAGAAATAACGGAAGAAATCCAAACCAAAATCTTTGAAGAAATCATAGAATTGCCCAAAGATGCGCAAAAACCGAATGAAATTATCGAAAACATTGAGGAAACACAAGAAGGTGATAAAAAGATTGCCAAAAAAATCAAAAAAGTAAAGAGACCAAAGGAAGAAAAGCCTGTTGAAGAAGAATCGGAACCTCAAATCGAAACTAAAGAAACAACAGAAGAACAGAAAACAATTTCTGAAGAAATCACTGAACAACCAAAAAAAACAGAAATGATTGAAACCACCGAAGTTATCGAAACCATTGAGGAAACACCTGATGGTGATAAAAAGATTGTCAAAAAGATTAAAAAAGTCAAAAAACCAAAAGAGCAACCACTCGATGAAGAATCGAAACCAGAAATCGATCATGAAAAATCAATCGATGAAGATAAACCGATTATCGAAGAGATTACTGAACAGCCTGTTGAATCAGAAATGATTGAAACAACCGAAGTAATCGAAACCATTGAGGAAACACCTGAAGGCGAAAAGAAAGTTGTCAAAAAAATCAAAAAAGTCAAGAAACCGAAATTAGAAAAAACCATTTATGAACCAAACGAAGTCATCGAATTGATTGACATTTATGAAGTTGTTGAATCAATTCCTGCAATTGAACAGGTTGATGGCAAAAAGAAAAAAGTTCATAAAATCAAGAAAATTAAAAAACCAGAAGATCAGCAACCGATTGAATATGAAGAAAAACCAGATGATCAGATAATTTTGGATTCAGAAGACAAACCAGAAAAAGTAATACGCAAAATCAAAAAGGATAAAAAACCAAAAGAAAAATCAAATGAAGAAGTGGTATCCGAACAACCAAGTGCAACAGATATAACTGAAACAACGGAAATCATGGAAACTGTTCAAGAAATTGAAACTCCAGAAGGCAAGAAAAAACTTGTCAAAAAGGTAAAGAAAACAAAGAAAATTGACGAAACAAAACCAACAGATGAAATAAAACCAGACGAAACAATCGAATCAATAGAAGAGATTGAAACATCAGAAGGTAAAAAGACAGTCCTCAAAAAGATAAAGAGATCCAAAACCAAATTGGAAAAAGAAGAAAGTGAACCAGACATCGAATCCGAAGTTGGCGTGGAAACCAAGAAAAAGTTGGTTAAAAAATTAACAAAACCAAAAGAACCAACAGCAGAATTACATGAAAAACCTGAACAAAAAGAAATTACAGAAGAAACGACAGTCATTGTGACTGAGGAAATCATCGAACTTCCCGATGAAGAACAAAAACCAGAAGATGAAACGAAACTCGTTGAAGAAAAACCGAAAAAGAAGAAAGTCATCAGACGAAAATCCAAACCAGATGCTTTGGAAACTAAACCCGATGAAGAGACGAAAATTATCACTGAAGAAATGATTGACTTGAAACCAACAGATGAAATTTTGGAAGAAAAAGCTCCAGAAGATGAAATTCAACCAGACATTGAATCAGAAGTTGATGTTGAAACAAAGAAAAAATTGATAAAAAAATTAACAAAACAAAAAGAACCAACAGCTGATTTACAGGAAGCTGAGGAAAAAGAAATAACCGAAGAAACAACAGTCAATGTCACCGAGGAAATTATCAAACTTCCTGATGAAGAGCAAAACCCAGAGGAAGAAATTCCAGAAGAGAAATGCGAAGAAGGTAAATCGAAAAAACCTTCAAAGAAAAAAGTCATCAGACGAAAATCCAAACCAGATGCTTTGGAAACTAAACCCGATGAAGAGACGAAAATTATCACTGAAGAAATGATTGACTTGAAACCAACAGATGAAATTCTCGAAGAACAAGCTCCAGAAGAAGAAATTCAACCTGACATTGAATCCGAAGTTGGAGTTGAAACAAAGAAGAAATTGGTTAAAAAATTAACAAAACCAAAAGAACCATCAGCTGATTTACATGAAGCTGAGGAAAAAGAAATTACCAAGGAAACTACAGTCACTTTGACCGAGGAAATCATCGAACTACCTGATGAAGAAGGTGAAAAATCCGAAGATGAAACTAAACCCGTTGAAGATAAACCGAAAAAGAAAAAAGTCATCAGACGAAAATCTAAACCAGATGTGAAGGAAGAAGAGAAACTAGAAAAACCTTCAGAAATGGCAGAGGAAGAAAAAGTTGTGGATAAATTGAAAGATGAAAAAAGACCATCAAAGAAAATCAAAAAAGATAAGAAACCTGAAGATGTAACAGGCGAATTACAACCTGGAGTTGAAACTAAAAAAGTAACCGAAACATTTGAAAAAACTTCACCCGAAGAAACGACAGAACAACCTGGTGAAATTGAAAAAACCGAATCGGTTGATATTGAAATCACTACAGAAGAAATAACCAAAGAGAAAAAGAAAGGCGTCAAAAAAATAAAACCAAGACGACAAGAAGATATTGTGAAAGGTGAAACTAAACCTGATGATGAAGTTGTCGAAGAGGAAGATAAACCTGAAAAAGAAGAGGAGAATGTAATTGAAGGAAAAGACGAACCTATAAAACCTGAAGACGAAACCAAGCCTGAAATTGATGAACAATTGGTAGAAGAAAAACCAAAGAAAACAAAGAAATTGAAACCTAAAAAATCAACGGAAAAACCAGAAGATGAGGATAAAGTCATCACTGAAGAAGTGATTTCTATAAAGCCAACCGATGAAATTTTGGAAGAAAAAGCTCCAGAAGATGAAATTCAGCCTGACATCGAATCCGAAGTTGGCGTGGAAACCAAGAAAAAATTGGTTAAAAAATTAACGAAATCAAAAGAACCAACAGCTGAATTGCAGGATGCCGATGAAAAAGAAATAACCGAAGAAACTACAGTCATTGTGACTGAGGAAATCATCGAATTACCAGATGAAGAAGTTGAAAAACCAGAGGATGAAACGAAAACCGATGAAGATAAACCGAAAAAGAAGAAAAAAGTAAAGAAACAAATCACAGAACAAGTGATTGAAGTGATCGAAATCTATGAAGTAGTTGAATCAATTCCAACAGTTGAAATAATCGAAGGCAAGAAGAAAAAGGTTCATAAAATAAAGAAAATCAAAAAACCAGAAGCCATTGAACCGATTGAATATAAAGAAGAACCAGAAGATCAAGTGATTCTGGATTCAGAAGATAAACCAGAAAAAGTCATCCGAAAAATTAAAAAAGACAAAAAACCGAAGCCAGGTGATGAGTTGATACCCGAACAGCCAACTGATACCACTGAAACAACGGAAATCATTGAAACTGTTCAAGAAATATATACACCAGAAGGTAAAAAGAAAGTTGTCAAAAAAGTCAAAAAGACAAAGAAAACTGATGAAACCACTCCAATTACTGATAAAATTGAATTCGTTGAAGAAGATAAACCAGAAGAAATCACGGAATCAATAGAGGAGATTGAAACGCCAGAAGGCAAAAAGACTGTCCTCAAAAAGGTTAAAAAATCCAAAATCAAAGTTGAAGAGGAAGAAGAAATGAAACCAGAAAAAGAAACAAAGACGAAAAAGCCGAGAAAATTAAAACCCAAAAAACCTACTGAGGACGATGAAAAAGCAATCACTGAAGAAATGATTGACTTGAAACCAACAGATGAAATTCTCGAAGAACAAGCTCCAGAAGACGAAATTCAGCCCTGCATTGAATCTGAAGTAGGTGTTGAAACCAAGAAAAAATTGGTTAAAAAATTAACGAAACCAAAAGAACCAACAACTGAATTGCAGGATTCCGATGAAAAAGAAATAACCGAGGAAACAACAGTCACTGTCACCGAGGAAATCATCGAACTACCAGATGAAGAAGGTGAAAAACCGAAAGATGAAACTAAACCAGATGAAGAAAAACCGAAAAAGAAGAAAGTCATCAGACGAAAATCCAAACCAGATGGTTTGGAAACTAAACCCGATGAAGAGACGAAAATCATCGCTGAAGAATTGATTGCCTTGAAACCGACAGATGAAATTCTCGAGGAACAAGCTCCAGAAGAAGAGATACAACCTGACATCGAATCCGAAGTCGGTGTTGAAACCAAGAAAAAATTAACGAAAACAAAAGAACCAACAGCTGATTTACATGAAGCTGATGAAAAAGAAATAACCGAAGAAACAACAGTCACTGTCACCGAGGAAATCATCGAACTTGCAGATGAAGAAGTTGAAACTAAACCAGATAAAGATGAAGAAAAGCCTAAAAAGAAGAAAAAAGTAAAGAAACAAATCACAGAACAAGTGATTGAAGTGATCGAAATTTATGAAGTAGTTGAATCTATTCCAGCAATTGAACAAGTTGATGGCCAAAAGAAAAAGATTCATAAAATCAAGAAAATCAAAAAGCCTGAAGACCAACAACCGATCGAGTACAAAGAAGAACCAGAAGACCGGATAATTCTGGATTCAGAAGATAAACCAGAAAAAGTTATTCGTAAAGTCAAAAAGGACAAAAAACCAAAGAAAGTCCAACCAGATGAAGATGTGATTGAACCTGAACAACCCAGTGAAAAGGAAATCACTGAAACGGAGACCATTGAAACTGTTCAAGAAATCGACACACCAGAAGGTAAAAAGAAAATCGTCAAAAAAGTAAAAAAGACAAGGAAAACTGATGAAACCACACCAATCACCGATAAAATTGAACTCGTTGAAGAAGAAGATAAGCAAGAAATCACCGAATCAATAGAAGAGATTGAAACACCAAACGGTAAAAAGACTGTTTTGAAAAAAGTCAAAAAATACAAAAAACCAAAAGAAAAACCACTTGATGAAGAATCAAATCCATCGATCGATTATGAAAAGCCGAACGAAGAAGAAATCAATGAAATGCCTGATGAATCAGAAATTATTGAAACAACCGAAGTCATCAAAACCATTGAGGAAACACCGGAAGGTGAAAAGAAAATTGTTAAAAAGATCAAAAAAGTCAAGAAACCGAAAATCACAGAAGAAAAAGTAAGTTTAAAACCTGATCAACAACAACCAATGGATGAAAAATCCCCCGAAGATGAGATTGGTCCAGAAGCTGAATCGACAATCGATACAGAAACAAAAAAGAAACCAAAATTGAAAGAATCGATCACTGAAGTTCCAGAAATAAGCGATAAAGAAGTTATTGAAGAAATTAAAACCGAAATATTCGAAGAAATCATTGAATTGCTCAAAGATGATGAGCAAAAACCAGAAGAAATTATTGAAACAATAGAAATGACACCTGAAGGTGAACAAAAAGTGATAAAAAAGATCAAAAAAGTAAAGAAACCAAAAGAGGATAAATTAGAAGACATGAAACCCGAAATCAAAGATACGAAACCAACTGAAGAAGATAAACCGATCCAGAAAGAAACAACTGAACCTGAAGAAAAGGAATTGATTGAAACGACAGAAGTTATCGAAATCATTGAGTACACACCTAAAGGTGAAAAGAAAATTGTCAAAAAGATCAAGAAAACAAAGAAACCAATAGAACAACCACTTGATGAATCTAAAATATCAATTGATTATGAAAAATTAATCGAGGAAAATAAACCGATTATCGAAGAGATTACTGAACAGATTGTTGAATCAGGAATGATTGAAACAACCGAAGTAATCGAAACCATTGAGGAAACACCTAATGGTGATACAAAGATTGACAAAAAGATCAAAAAGGTCAAGAAACCGAAGGCCGAAAAGCCAGAAGAGATTAAAACAGAAACTGATGAAATAAAAATTACAGAAGAAAAACCAACCCAAGAAGAAATTACTGATCAGCCTAGTGAGCCAGAATTGATCGAAACCATTGAAACAATCGAAATGACACCTGGTGAGAAAAAGATTCTCAAAAAGATCAAGAAAATAAAAAAATCGAAAGAACAACCACTTGATGAAGAATCAAAACCAGAAATCGATTATGAAAAATCAATAGAGGAAGAGAAACCGATTATCGAAGATATTGAACAGCCTGTTGAATCAGAAATAATTGAAACAACGGAAGTAATCGAACCCATTGAGGAAACACCCGAAGGAGATAAAAAGATTATCAAAAAGATCAAAAAAGTCAAGAAACCCAAAATCACAGAAGAAATTAGTTTAAAACCTGATCAACAACAACCAATCGATGAAGAATCTCTCGAAGAAGGGATTCGTCCAAAAGATCAATCTGAAACCAAGAGAAAAATATTTAAGAAACCAAAACAAAAAGAATCGATCACCGAAGTTCAAGAAACGGGTGATAAAGAAGTGATTGAAGAAATCAAAACAGATTTCTTCGAAGAAATCATTGAATTGCCCAAAGATGAGGAACAAAAACCAGAAACAATTGAATCGACACCTGAAGGTGACAAAAAAATTGTTAAAAAGATCAAGAAGACAAAGAAACCAAAAGAGGAAAAACAAGAAGATGAAAAGCCAGATGAAGAAGAGAAAACAAAACTTGAAAAAATTATTGAACCTGGTAAACCAGAAATGATTGAAACAACTGAGATTATTGAAACTGTTGAAGAAACACCTGAAGGAGACAAGAAAATTAAAAAAGTCAAGAAGCCTAAAATTGAAGAAATTAAACCAACAGAAGATGAAAAGCCAATCATTGAAGAAATGACTGAAAAACATAACGAATCAGATATTGTGGAATCCACTGAAATAATTGAAACGATCATAGAAGACACACCAGGAGATGATAAGAAAGTTGTCAAAAAGACTAAAAAAATTAAAAAGCCAACAAAGACAATATCTGATGAAGAATTAGTGGAATTGATTGACATTTACGAAGTAGTTGAATCTATTCCAGCAATTGAACAAGTTGATGGTAAAAAGAAAAAGGTTCATAAAATAAAGAAAATCAAAAAACCAGAAGCCATTGAACCGAATGAATATAAAGAAGAACCAGAAGATCAAGTGATTCTGGATTCAGAAGATAAACCAGAAAAAGTCATCCGAAAAATTAAAAAAGACAAAAAACCGAAGCCAGGTGATGAGTTGATACCCGAACAGCCAACTGATGCCACTGAAACAACGGAAATCATTGAAACTGTTCAAGAAATATATACACCAGAAGGTAAAAAGAAAGTTGTCAAAAAAGTCAAAAAGACAAAGAAAACCGAAGATACAAAACCAACTGAAGATGAAAAATCTGTTGAAAAGGAAGATGAACCAGAAGTTGTCGAAACGATCGAAGAGATTGAAACACCAGAAGGTAAAAAGACTGTGCTGAAAAAAGTTAAGAAATCCAAAAAACCAAAAGAAGAAAAACCAATTCAAGAAGAAATCACTGAACAACCTGAAGAAACAGAAATGATCGAAACTACCGAAGTTATCGAAACCATCGAGGAAACACCAGTCGGTGAAAAGAAAATTGTGAAAAAGATAAAGAAGATAAAGAAACCAAAAGAACAACCCCTCGATGAAAAATCGAAACCAGAAATCGATTATGAGAAACCCATTGAGAAAGAAGAACCAACACCTGAATTGATTGAAACCACTGAAGTCATCGAAACTATTGAAGAGACACCTGATGGTGAGAGGAAAATTGTCAAAAAGATTAGAAAAGTCAAAAAACCAAAAGTAACAGAAGAAACAGTCAGTTTGAAACCAACTGATGAACCGATAATGGAAGAATCTCTTGAAGATGAAATCAGGCCCCAAGATGAATCGAAAATTGAATCAGACACCAAGAGAAAAATATTAAAGAAATCAAAACGAAAAGAATCGATCAGCGAAATTCCTGAAACTAACGAAAAGCAAGTGACTGAAGAAATCAAAACCGAAATATTTGAAGAAATCATTGAATTGCCTGAAGATGAAGGGCAAAAGGCAGAAGTTGTTGAAACGACACCTGAAGATGAGAAGAAAGTTGTCAAGAAGGTCAAAAAACTTAAGAAATCTGATGACAAAAAACAGGAAGAAATAAAACCAGATGAAGATATCAGCAAAACAGAAACAACAGAATCCGAGCCAATACCAGAACATGCAGACGAGAAATTGAAGATTTTCGATGAAACAGATATGATCGAAGAAATTGAAACAACCACAGAACCGGATGGCAAAAAGAAAGCTACGAAACGAAAAACAAAGAAACCAAAACAACCTGAAAAAGACGAAACGGTTTCTGAAGAGAAACTCGATGAACCAATAGAACATGATGATATTGTTGAAACAATTGAAATGATTGAAATATACGATGTAGTGGAATTTACTCCAGACATAGAAATTATCGATGATAGTAAACAGAAAAAAGTACAAAAAATCAAAAAGATTAAAAAGCCAAAACACAAAGAACCAATCGATTACGAAGAAGAACCAGAAGATCAGGTGATTCTTGATGCAGAAGATAAACCAGAAAAAGTCATTCGAAAAATGAAAAAAGATAAAAAACCAAAAGATCAGCGAATTGAATCAGAAGAAATATTAGATGAACCAAAGACTGAAGAAATCATTGAAACTGTGGTGGAAATCGCTACACCAGAAGGCAAGAAAAAAGTTGTTAAAAAGTTGAAGAAAATCGAGAAAACTGATGAAATGAAACCAAAGGAAGAAGAAGAAGAAAATCTCGAAGAATCAACAGAAATGATCGAAGAAATTGAAACACCAGAAGGTAAACAAACCATATTGAAAAAAGTAAAGAAAATCAAAAAGATTAAAAAGGAAAAACCAAGTGAAGAACAAACAAAACCAGAAATTGAAGAAGAAAAACTGATTCTTGAAAATATTGTTGAAGAGCAGCCTGATGAACCCGAAGTGATTGAAACAACCGAAGCCATTGAAACTATTGAAGATACACCAGAAGGTGAGAAGAAAATTGTCAAAAAGGTTAAAAAAGTCAAAAAACCAAAAGTCATCAAAGAAATGATTGATTTGCAACTTTCTGATGAACCAATAATTGAAGAAATACCAGAAGAAAAGATTCCAAAATCCAAACCGGATGAACAATCGATAATTGAATTGATTGAAATCTATGAAGTAATGGAATTAACATCAGATGTAAAAAATGTTGAAGGCAAGAAGAAAAAGGTACACAAAATCAAGAAAATCAAAAAGCCTGAAGATCAACAACCGATCGAGTACAAAGAAGAACCAGAGGATCAAATCATACTTGATCAGTATGACAAACCTGAAAAAGTTATTCGTAAAGTCAAAAAGGACAAAAAACCAAAAGAAGAGCCAGATGAAGAAGTTATACCTGAACAGCCCAATGAAAGTGAAATAAATGAAACAACGGAAATCATTGAAACTGTTCAAGAAATCGACACACCAGAAGGTAAAAAGAAAGTTGTCAAAAAAGTGAAAAAGACAAAGAAAATTGAAGAGATACAGGCAAAAACGGATGAAAAACCAATTGATAAAACAGACGAAGTGATGGAATCGATAGAAGAGATTGAAACACCTGAAGGTAAAAAGACAGTATTGAAAAAAGTGAAAAAATCAAAGAAACCAAAAGAAGAAAAGCCATTCGACGAAAAATTAAAACAAGAAATCGAGTTTGAAAAATCTATAATGCAAGATGAACCGAAAATGGAAGAAACTGTTGAACAACCAGGCGAAGAAAAAATGATCGAAACTACTGAAGAAACACCTGATGAAGGACAGAAAATAGTTAAAAAAATAAAGAAAGTGAAAAAACCAAAAGCGATAGAAGAAACAATCAGTCTGAAACCATCTGATGAACCACTCACGGAAGAAGTTCCTGAAGAAGAGATTCGACTAGAAGATGAATCGAAAATCGATACAGAAACAAAGAAGAAAATATTAAAGAAACCAAAACGAAAAGAATCGATCACCGAAATTCCAGAAACATGCGGCAAAGAAGTAATTGAAGAAATCCAAACCGAAATCTTTGAGGAAATCATCGAATTGCCCAAAGATGATGAAGAAAAACCCGAAGTAATTATCGAAACAATGGAAGTAACACCTGAAGGTGAAAAGAAAATTGTCAAAAAGATCAAAAAAGAAAAGAAACCAACCGAAGAAGAAAAACCAATTCCTGGAGAAATAATTAAACAGCAAAAAGAATCAGAACAACCTGAAGAAAGAGAATTGATTGAAACGACAGAAGTTATCGAAACCATTGAGGAAACACCAGAAGGTGAAAAGAAAGTTGTTAAAAAAATCAAAAAAGTAAAGAGACCAAAGGAAGAAAAGCCTGTTGAAGAAGAATCGGAACCTCAAATCGAAACTAAAGAAACAACAGAAGAACAGAAACCAATTTCTGAAGAAATCACTGAACAACCAAAAGAAACAGAAATGATAGAAACCACCGAAGTTATCGAAACCATTGAGGAAACACCTGATGGTGATAAAAAGATTGCCAAAAAAATCAAAAAAGTAAAGAGAACGAAATCAGAAAAGCCAGAAGAGATTAAACCAGGAACTGATGAACTAAAAACAACCGAAGATGAAAAACCAACCCAAGAAGAAATTACTGATCATCCTAGTGAGCCAGAATTGATCGAAACGATTGAAGAGACAATCGATGATGGAAAGAAAATTGTCAAAAAGATCAAAAAAGCCAAGAAAATCACAGAAGAAATTAGTTTAAAACCTGATCAACAACAACCAATGGATGAAAAATCTCTCGAAGAAGACATTCGTCCAAAAGATGAATCGACAATCGATACAGAAACAAAAAAGAAAATATTAAAAAAACCAAAACTAAAAGAATCGATCACCGAAGTTACAGAAACAAGCGATAAAGAAGTGATTGAAGAAATCCAAACCGAAATCTTCGAAGAAATCATCGAATTGCCTGAAGATGAACAAAAATCAGAAGAATTTATTGAAACAATTGAAATGACACCTGAAGGTGATAAAAAAGTTGTCAAAAAAATCAAGACAAAGAAACCAAAAGAGGAAAAACCAGAAGAAATGAAACAAGAAATCAAAGATACGAAACCAACTGAAGATGAAAAAACAATTTCAGAAGAAATAATTGAACAACCAAAAGAATCAAAAATGATTGAAACAACCGAAGTAATCGAGACAATCGAAATGACACCTGATGGTGAGAAGAAAATTGTCAAAAAGATCAAGAAGACAAAGAAACCAAAAGAACAACCACTTGATGAAGAATCGAAACCAGAAAAACCAATAGAGGAAGAGAAACCGATTATCGAAGAGATTACTGAAACAACTGAAGAAAGAGAATTGATTGAAACAATCGAAATGACACCTGAAGGTGACGAAAAAGTTGTCAAAAAGATCAAAAAAGTAAAGAGGCCAAAGGAAGAAAAACCCATTGATGAACCAACTGAAGTCGTCGAATTAATTGACATTTATGAAGTTGTCGAATCAATTCCAACAGTTGAACATGTTGATGGGAAAAAGCGAAAGGTCCACAAAATAAAGAAAATCAAAAAGCCTAAAGATCAGCAACCGATTGAATATGAAGAAAAACCAGATGATCAGGTAATTTTGGATTCAGAAGACAAACCAGAAAAAGTAATACGCAAAATTAAAAAGGACAGAAAACGTAAAGATGAGTCAAAACCAGAAAAAGAAGAAATGTCGGAACAACCGACAGAAACCGATCAATCTGAAACAACAGAAATCATTGAAACGATCCAAGAAATTGAAACTCCAGAAGGCAAGAAAAAACTTGTTAAAAAAGTGAAAAAGACTAAGAAGATAAAAGAAACACCAAAGGATGATGGAAAAGTCGTTGGAGTAGAAGATAAACCAGACGAAGTTGTTGAAACTATCGAAGAGATTGAAACTCCAGAAGGCAAAAAGACTGTGTTGAAAAAAGTGAAGAAATCAAAAAAACCAACGGAAGAAAAGCCTTTGGATGAAGAATCGAAACCAGAAATCGATTATGAAAAATCAATCGAAGAAGAGAAACCCATTCTCGAAGAGTTTACGGAACAGCCTGATGAATCAGAAATAATTGAAACAAGCCAAGTCATCGAAACCGTTGAGGAAACACCTGAAGGTGATAAAAAGATTGTCAAAAAGATCAAGAAAATAAAGAAACCGAAAGTTACTGATGAACCAGAAATAAAAGAATCTCTCTCATCTCATGAAGATGAGATCCAACCAGAAGATGAATCTAAAATCGAAACAAAGAAGAAAATATTGAAAAGACCAAAACGAAAAGAATCGGTTACTGAAGTTCTCGAAACAGGTGATAAAGAAGTAACGGAAGAAATCCAAACCGAAATCTTTGAAGAAATCATCGAATTGCATGAAGATGAACAAAAATCAGAAGAATTCATTGAAACAATTGAAATGACACCTGAAGGTGATAAAAAAGTTGTCAAAAAGATCAAGAAGACAAAGAAACCGAGAGCAGAAAAGTCAGAAGATATCAAACCAGAAAACGTAGATGAAAAACGAATCCAAGAAATTACTGATCACTCTAGTGAGCCAGAATTGACCGAAATCATCGAAACCATTGAAAAAACGCTTGATGATGGAAAAAAAATAGTTAAAAAGATTAAAAAAGTAAAGAAATTGAAAGAACAACCACTCGATGATGAATCAAAGCCAGAAATGGAGTTGGAAAAAGAAGTTGTTCCAGAAACAGGTGTTGAAGAAGTGACTGAAGAAATTAAAACTGATATATTCGAAGAAATAATTGAATTGCCTGATGATAAAAAGAAATTGGTCAGAAAAAAGAAACCAAAACAAACTGAACCTGAAAAACCAATTGAGGAAAAAGATGATATGCCTGGTCGTGATGAGATCAGTGATGAACAACCAACCGACGACAAACCAATTGAAGAAAAGCCAATATTAGACGAGCAACAACTTCAAAAAAAACCAAAGAAAAAATCGGTGCGTATCAAATCCACCCCCGAAATAATAAATGAAAAAGATTTAGGAAAATCTCCAGTGGAAACAATTTTAGATGAATTAAAAGATTCGGAAAAACTAGATGAAACTACTGATAAACAAATCGAAACACTAGTTCAGCCACAATCTGAAGAAGAAAAACCTAGAAAACCAAAAAAATTGAAACACAAAAAACCTACTGAGGATGAAGAAAAAGCAATCACTGAAGAAATGATTGCCTTGAAACCAACAGATGAAATTTTGGAAGAAAAAGCTCCAGAAGATGAAATTCAACCTGACATTGAATCCGAAGTTGGAGTTGAAACCAAGAAAAAATTGGTAAAAAAATTGACTAAACCAAAAGAGCCATCAGCTGATTTACATGAAGCTGAGGAAAAAGAAATAACCGAAGAAACAACAGTCACTGTGACCGAGGAAATCATCGAACTACCTGATGAAGAAGGTGAAAAATCCGAAGATGAAACTAAACCCAAAAAGAAGAAAGTAATTAGACGAAAATCTAAACCAGATGTGAAAGAAGAAGAGAAACTAGAAAAACCTTCAGAAATGACAGAGGAAGAAAAAGTTGTGGATAAATTGAAAGATGAAAAAAGACCATCAAAGAAAATCAAAAAAGATAAGAAACCTGAAGATGTATCAGAGGAATTACAACCTGAAGTTGAAACTAAAAAAATCGATGAAACCGAAACATTTGAAAAAGCTTCACCTGAAGAAACGACCGAAGAACCTGGTGAAATTGAAAAAACCGAATTGGTTGACATTGAAATCACTAGTGAAGAAATAACTAAAGAGAAAAAGAAAGGCTTCAAAAAAATAAAACCAAAACGACAAGATGATATTGTGAAAGGTGAAACTAAAACTGGAGATGAAGTTGTCGAAGAGGAAGATAAACCTGAAAAAGAAGAGGAGCATGTAATTGAAGGAAAAGACGAACCTATAAAACCTGAAGACGAAACCAAGACTGAACTTGATGAACAATTGGTAGAAGAAAAACCAAAGAAAACAAAGAAATTGAAACCTAAAAAATCAACGGAAAAACCAGAAGATGAGGATAAAGTCATCACTGAAGAAGTGATTTCTATAAAGCCAACCGATGAAATTTTGGAAGAAAAGGCTCTAGAAGATGAAATTCAGCCGGACATTGAATCCGAAGTTGGAGTTGAAACAAAGAAAAAATTGGTTAAAAAATTAACGAAACCAAAAGCACCAACAGCTGAATTGCAGGATGCCGATGAAAAAGAAATAACCGAAGAAACAACAGTCACAGTGACTGAAGAAATCATCGAACTTCCTGATGAAGAACAAAAACCGGAAGATGAAACAAAACCAGTTGAAGATAAAGAAAAGCCAAAAAAGAAAAAAGTCATCAGACGAAAATCTAAACCAGATGCTTTGGAAGCTAAACCCGAAGAGGAGACAAAAGTCACAACAGAAGAAGTGATTTCTATAAAGCCAACCGATGAAATTCTCGAGGAACAAGCTCCTGAAGAAGAGATACAACCTGATATTGAATCCGAAGTTGGAGTTGAAACAAAGAAAAAATTGGTGAAAAAATTGACTAAACCAAAAGAACCAACAGCAGAATTACAGGAAGCCGAGGAAAAAGAAATAACCGAAGAAACGACAGTCACTGTGACTGAAGAAATTATTGAACTTCCTGATGAAGCGCAAAAACCAGAGGAAGAAATTCCAGAAGAGAATTCCGAAGAAGGTAAATCGAAAAAACCTTCAAAGAAAAAAGTAATTCGACGTAAATCGAAACCAGATGCTTTGGAAACTAAACCCAATGAAGAGACAAAAGTTATCACTGAAGAAATGATTGCCTTGAAACCGACAGATGAAATTCTCGAGGAACAAGCTCCTGAAGAAGAGATACAACCTGATATTGAATCCGAAGTTGGCGTTGAAACCAAGAAAAAATTGGTTAAAAAATTAACGAAACCAAAAGAGCCATCAGCTGATTTACATGAAGCTGATGATGAAAAAGAAATAAACGAAGAAACTACAGTCATTGTGACTGAGGAAATCATCGAATTACCAGATGAAGAAGTCGAAAAACCAGAAGATGAAACGAAAACCGATGAAGATAAACCGAAAAAGAAGAAAAAAGTAAAGAAACAAATCACAGAACAGGTGATTGAAGTGATCGAAATCTATGAAGTAGTTGAATCAATTCCAGCAATTGAACAAGTTGATGGCCAAAAGAAAAAGGTTCATAAAATCAAGAAAATTAAAAAACCAGAAGCCATTGAACCGATCGAGTACAAAGAAGAACCAGATGATCAAATCATACTCGATCAATATGACAAACCAGAAAAAGTCATTCGAAAAGTTAAAAAAGATAAAATACCAAAAGAGAAGCCAGATGAAGAAGTTATACCAGAACAGCCAAGTGAAATAACTGAAACGACGGAAATCATTGAAACTGTTCAAGAAATCGATACACCAGAAGGCAAAAAGAAAGTTGTCAAAAAGGTAAAGAAAACAACGAAAACTGATGAGGCCACACCAATCACTGATAAAATTGAACTCGTTGAAGAAGAAGATGAACCAGAAGTTGTCGAAACTATTGAAGAGATTGAAACACCAGAAGGTAAAAAGACTGTCCTCAAAAAGGTTAAGAAATCCAAAATCAAAGTTGAAGAAGAAGAAGGAATGAAACCAAAAGAAGAAACAAAACCTAAAAAACCGAAAAAGTTGAAATCCAAAACTACTACTGAGGACGATGAAAAAGCAATCACTGAAGAAGTGATTGCCTTGAAACCAACCGATGAAATTCTTGAGGAACAAGCTCCTGAAGAAGAAATTCAACCTGACATCGAATCCGAAGTTGGCGTAGAAACCAAGAAAAAATTGGTTAAAAAATTAACGAAATCAAAAGAACCAACAGCTGAATTGCAGGATGCCGATGAAAAAGAAATAACCGAAGAAACAACAGTCACAGTGACTGAAGAAATCATCGAACTTCCTGATGAAGAACAAAAACCGGAAGATGAAACAAAACCAGTTGAAGATAAAGAAAAGCCAAAAAAGAAAAAAGTCATCAGACGAAAATCTAAACCAGATGCTTTGGAAGCTAAACCCGAAGAGGAGACAAAAGTCACAACAGAAGAAGTGATTTCTATAAAGCCAACCGATGAAATTTTGGAAGAAAAGGCTCCAGAAGATGAAATTCAGCCGGACATTGAATCCGAAGTTGGAGTTGAAACAAAGAAAAAATTGGTGAAAAAATTGACTAAACCAAAAGAACCAACAGCTGAATTGCAGGATGCCGATGAAAAAGAAATAACCGAGGAAACTACAGTCATTGTGACTGAAGAAATAATCGAACTTCCTGATGAAGAGCAAAAACCAGAGGAAGAAATTCCAGAAGAGAAACCCGAAGAAGGTAAACCGAAAAAAACTTCAAAGAAAAAAGTCATCAGACGAAAATCCAAACCTGATGCTTTGGAAACTAAACCCGATGAAGAGACGAAAATCATCACTGAAGAATTGATTGCCTTGAAACCGACAGATGAAATTCTCGAGGAACAAGCACCAGAAGAAGAAATTCAACCAGACATTGAATCCGGAGTTGAAGTTGATACCAAGAAAAAATTGGTTAAAAAATTAACGAAACCAAAAGAACCAACAGCTGATTTACATGAAGCTGAAGAAAAAGAAATAACCGAAGAAACGACAGTCACTGTGACTGAAGAAATCATCGAACTACCAGATGAAGATGTTGAAACTAAACCAGATAAAGATGAAGAAAAGCCAAAAACGAAGAAAAAAGTAAAGAAACAAATTGAAGTGATAGAAATCTACGAGGTTGTCGAATATGTTTGCGAAATTGAGATCGCTGGTGACAAAAAGAAAAAAGTGCACAAAATCAAGAAAATCAAAAAGCCTGAAGACCAACAACCGATCGAGTACAAAGAAGAACCAGATGATCAAATCATACTCGATCAATATGACAAACCAGAAAAAGTCATCCGAAAAGTTAAAAAAGATAAAATACCAAAAGAGAAGCCAGATGAAGTTATACCAGAACATCCAAGTGAAAGTGAAACAACGGAAATCATTGAAACTGTTCAAGAAATCGACACACCAGAAGGTAAAAAGAAAATCGTCAAAAAAGTCAAAAAGACAAAGAAAACTGAAGAGATGAAACCAATGGAAGATGAAAAATCTGTTGAAAAAGAAGATGAACCAGAAGTTGTCGAAACGATCGAAGAGATTGAAACACCAGAAGGAAAAAAGACTGTCCTCAAAAAGGTTAAAAAATCCAAAATCAAAATTGAAGAAAAAGAAGAAATGCACGAAGAAGAAACAAAATCTAAAAAACCGAAAAAATTGAAACCTAGAAAACAATCATCAGACCAGGAAAAAATTATTACTGAAGAAATGGTTTCTATAAAACCAACGGATGAATTTCTTGAAGAACAAATCCCTGAAGAAGAAATTCGACCGGACATTGAATCCGAAGTTGGCGTCGAAATCAAGAAAAAATTGGTGAAAAAATTGACTAAACCTAAAGTACCAACAGCTGATTTACATGAAGCTGAGGAAAAAGAAATTACAGAAGAAACTAAAGTCACAGTGACAGAGGAGATTATCGAACTTCCGAGTGAAAAAGATGAAACCAAACCAAGTGATGAAAAAGAAGAACCAAAAAAGAAGAAAATCATTCGAAGAAAATCTAAACCCGATGTCACTGAAGAGAAGAAATTAACAGAAAAACAACCTTTAGATGAAGAATCAAAAATAAAAGATCAAACCGAAGAAAAGCTTGGACAGCTTTTGGAAGAAACACCTAAACCAAAGAAAAGTAAAAAAGTTATACGGCGAAAATCAAAATCATCTGAAGTATTGGAATCTGAAGAAAAGAAACCCGATGAAAAAGAATCAGAGAAGATTACAGATTTAGAGAAAGATGAAATAGTTGAACAATTGATTGATGAAATCACAGAGATTTACGAAATTGTTGAGTTGATTTCTGAAGTTGATATTGTTGATGGTAAAAAGAAAAAGGTTCACAAAATTAAAAAAATCTTGAAGCCAGAAGATAAAGAATCGATTGTATATTATGAAGAACCAGATGATGTAGTGATTTTCGATAAGAATGATGAACCAGAAAAAGTTATTCGTAAATCTAAAAAAGGCAAAAAACCAAAATTAATATATGAACCAAAAGAGACACTTACCGAGAAAGCTGAAATTATTGAAGAATCAATCGATGAAGAATCAAAATCAAAACCAACAATTGATTTTGATAAACCAAGCGAAGAAGAAATATCGAATCCCGAAGAAGAAATTATCGAACGCCGCCAGGGTGCAGCAGAAATAATTGAAACGATTGTAGTGACATCTGATGGTGAGGAAAAAATTGTCAAAAAAATTAAAAAAGTGAAAAAACCAAAAATCACAATGGAAGAAATAAGCTTGAAACCTTCTGATGAATCAATTAAGACAGAAATTCCTGAAGAATTGATTCAACCAGAAGATCAATCAAAAATTGACACTAAAACCAAGACAAAAATAGTTAAGAAAGCCAAACAAAAAGAATCGGTAACAGAAATTCCGCTGGCAGACGCTAAACAAGTAACGGAAGAAATCCAAACCGAAATCTTTGAAGAAATCATCGAATTGCCAGAAGATGATGAGCAAAAACCAGAAGAAATTATTGAAACAATTGAAATGACACCTGAAGGTGAACAAAAAGTTGTCAAAAAAATAAAGAAGACAAAGAAACCGAAAGCAGAAAAACCGACCGAATCGATTGAATTGTTTGAAATCTACGAAGTAGTTGAATTATTCCCAATTGTTGAAATGGTCCAAGGCAAGAAGAAAAAAGTGCAACGAATCAAGAAAATCAAAAAACCTAAAGATCAGCAACCAATTGAATACGAAGAAGAGCCAGAGGATCAAGTGATTTTGGATTCAGAAGATAAACCAGAAAAAGTCATCCGAAAAGTCAAAAAAGGCAAAAAACCTGGAGAAGAGTCGAAACCAGAAAAGGAACAACCGACTGAAATTGAAATGATTGAAACGACAGAATTGATTGAAACAATAGAAGAAATTGAAACACCAGAAGGAAAGAAAAAACTTGTGAAAAAAGTGAAAAAATCCAAGAAACCAAAAGAAGAAAAACAATTGGATGAAGAATCAATTGAACCTAGTGATTCAGAAATGATTGAAACATCCGAAATAATCGAAACAATTGAAGAGACACCAGATGGTGGCAAAAAAGTTGTCAAAAAGATTAAAAAAGTCAAAAAACCAAAACTGACAGACGAAGCAATCACTCTGAAACCATCTGATGAACCAATCACGGAAGAAGTTCCTGAAGAAGAAATCCGGCCAAAGGAAGAATCGAAAATCGATGCAGAAACAAAGAAGAAAATATTAAAGAAACCCAAACGAAAAGAATCGATCACCGAAATTCCTGCAACAGGTGATGATGAAATTACCGAAGAAATCAAAACCGAAGTATTTGAAGAAATTATTGAATTGCCTGAAGAGATTATGGAAACAATCGAAACGACATCTGATGGCGAAAAGAAAGTAATTAAAAAGATGAAAAAAGTTAAAAAGCCAAAAGATGAGAAACCAGAAGAATTAATCGAATTGATTGACATCTTCGAGGTGATTGAATCCATACCAACGGTTGAAATAGTCGAAGGTAAGAAGAAAAAGGTGCACAAAATTAAGAAAATTAAAAAGCCTGAAGACCAACAACCGATCGAGTACAAAGAAGAACCAGAAGACCAAATAATTCTGGATTCAGAAGATAAACCAGAAAAAGTTATTCGTAAAGTCAAAAAGGACAAAAAACCAAAGAAAGTCCAACCAGATGAAGATGTGATTGAACCTGAACAACCCAGTGAAAGTGAAATCACCGAAACAATGGAAATAATTGAGACTGTTCAAGAAATCTATACGCCAGAAGGCAAAAAGAAAGTTGTCAAAAAAGTGAAAAAGACAAGGAAAACTGACGAAATGAAGCCAACGGAAGATGAAAAACAAATTGATAAACCAGACGAAGTTGTGGAATCGATAGAAGAGATTGAAACACCAGAAGGTAAAAAGACTGTGTTGAAAAAAATGAAAAAATCCAAAAAACCAACAAAAGAACAGCCAATCGGCGAAGAATTTAAGCCAGAAGTTGAGTTTGTTATGCCAATCAAAGAAGAGAAAACAAAATCTGAAGAAATCATTGAACAACCTGGTGAACCAGAAATGATCGAAACAACTGAGATTATTGAAACTGTTGAAGAAACACCTGAAGGTGACAAGATAATTGTAAAAAAGATTAAAAAAGTCAAGAAGCCTAAAGAGGAAATATCTATGAAAGAAGAATTAAAATCTGAAATTGAAGAAATTAAACCAACAGAAGATGAAAAACCAATCATTGAAGAAATGACTGAAATAATCGAAACGATCATAGAAGACACACCAGGAGATGATAAGAAAGTTGTCAAAAAGACTAAAAAAATTAAAAAGCCAACAAAGACAACACCTGATGAAGAATTAGTGGAATTGATTGACATTTATGAAGTTGTTGAATTAATTCCAGCAATTGAACAGGTTGATGGTAAAAAGAAAAAGATTCATAAAATCAAGAAAATCAAAAAACCAGAAGCCATTGAACCGATTGAATATAAAGAAGAACCAGAAGATCAAGTGATTCTGGATTCAGAAGATAAACCAGAAAAAGTCATCCGAAAAATTAAAAAAGACAAAAAACCAAAACCAGATGATGAGTTGATACCCGAACAACCAAGTGAAACTGAGATAAATGAAACAACGGAAATCGTTGAAACAATCCAAGAGATCGAAACACCCGAAGGCAAGAAAAAAATTGTCAAAAAAGTAAAGAAAATGAAGAAAACTGAAGAAACAATACCAACAGGTGATGAAACAAAGCCTGTTGAAGAAGAAAAATCCGAACAAATAATTGAAACAATCGAGGAAATTGAAACACCAGAAGGCAGAAAGACTGTTCTGAAAAAAGTTAAGAAATCCAAAAAACCAACGGAAGAAATAATTGAACCAGAATTATTAACAAAAAAATTGGATGAAATGGAAGAAAAACTTGTTCCTGATGAAGTAACAACCATTGAACAGCAGCCAGATGACAATGATAAAACTGAAACCATCGATATAACTACTACCGAAGATATTATCGAAAAGAAAAAGAAAGGCATCAAAAAAATGAAACCAAAACATTTGGATGATGATCAAACTGAACCAGAAGATGGTTCAATACAACGACGACCTGTTGACGAAACAATCGAGCAATCAGCTGATCAGGATCAACAGGTTGATGAAACAGAAAAATCTAAGAAACCATTATCGAAAAAGAAAATAATTTGTAGAAAATCTAAACCCGATGAATCATCATCATCAACAACATTATTAATGACAACACCATTGGAAATTATAACCGATCAAATAAAAGATGAACAGACTGAAATTCCCGTACCGGAAACATTAGAATTTCCAATGGAAACTACAACAATGGATGAAAATCATTCAATTACATATGCTACTGAAGAAATTGATGTGCCAAAAAAGAAAAAATTACGAAAAATTAAACCATCATCAAATGATCAAAAAAGTAAAGAATCTAGTGATGATAAAATGCCAAAAATTGATGATGGCGATGATGAAATTGGCAAACATCCAGATATTACAATTGAATCAATTGAAGTTATGATCGACAGCAGCGATCATTATGATGATGATGATGATGATGATGATGACAAAACAATTCAAGATGGCATTCTTGGTGAACAAAAACCAAGTGAAGAAAATATCAAAAACAAAGGAAAAATTATCACAAAGAAAATCATTAAAAAGACAAAAAAGAAGCCAAAAGAATTTGCTGCTGCTGCTGCTGCCACTACTGAACCAGATGAAGAAAAATTGGTCAAGGATGAAATAACTTCAATGACAATGGTTGGCATGCAACCAACTGATGATAAAGCTAAACCGAATGAAGACGAACAACAACAACAGCAGCCTGATGAGGAAATAATTGAAGCCAAATCTGACGATCAAACAAAAACATTTAAAGTTGATGATGATGATGATGATAATGTGGATGATTCTACACAGAAATCGAAAAAGAAGAAACGAATAATTCGAAGAAAATCTAAACCGGAAATAGAACCGGAACAATTACCGAAATCTTATGAAGATGATGATGATGATGATAATGTTGATGAAGACAACAAACCAAAAATCATCAAAGACAAAGATGATAAAAAAATCGATATGATACAAATTTTGGAAAAACCAAACGACAATGAAACATCAACAACAACAACAACAACAGCCACAAAACAAGGTAGTGTAATTTTGTTTTGTTTTGTTTTTTTTTTCATTTAGGAAATTATTTTGGCTTTCAATAGTAAAAATAATGGAAAATCAACAACAGCAAAAGAAAAAAAAAATTCATCACAGTCAAATATTCAATTTTTTTTCGCTGCCATTGATTTTTGCTTTTTCATATATAAATTTTTATTTATTGTCATCTGAAAATGTTGTTGTTTATGCGCAAAAAAAAAGAAAAAATGGAAAACGCTTTTTTTGAAAGCAACCAGTGTTTTTTTAAATCCGGTATTTATGAAATTATGAAAAAAAATTTTTATCAAAAATTCGTTCAATTTTTTTCTATATTTTTTTAATCATTTTTTATCTTGTTTCTTTTTTTTCACACCCGTCCGTTCACTATTTAAAAACCAATCTCGGTCATTTTCATTTTATGAAAAAAAAACTTATGAATTATGTGTGTGGTTGAGAGTGTTGATATGCTTGATTAGTAGACACGTTGCTAACATCCGCTTTTTTTTTGGTTTTTTTCCAACAGAACTTCAACAACAAACTATTGTCGTTGGCGAACAAGAAGAAGAGATTCCAGTACAATTCATAACGATTGAACCAGAGATGATGGTGATGGAAGAAGAAAAAGTAAAACAGCAGAAAGTTGGAAAGAAAATCAAAAAATCGAAACAACCAAAAGAAGAAGAATCGAAACCTTTGGAAGAAGAAACACCAGGTATAGGAATTTGAATTTTGATGAAATTTTTTTCTGAATTTTTTTTTTGCAGCTTCATTCATATCACCAAATGAATTACGAATATCACCAATTGAAGATGAAAAACTTGAATCCGTACAGCCATTATTATATGAAGCTGAATGTAAAGATTTAAAATCAATCATATTGAATGAATGTTGTTTTGCTGAACCATTTAATCGAAAATCAACAACAACAACAATCAGTACGGTGCCAGAGAAAATAACCGAACAAACAGTGTATGATATAACGTTTGAAAATTTTACAAAAGTTTTGAAAAAAATCGATGGTGATGATGGTGATGATGGAAAGCAGCCAGATAAACAACAAGAAAAACAACCAGAATCAGCTGAAGAAAAACCAAAAGAAATATCCATCAAATTGAATCTTGTAACACCAGTGATTGCATTTGATAAAACCAAGGATTACATAATTCCATTAGAATTGTCTGGTGAACAATTGTCCAGATTTGAACAGCATATGATTGATGATCATAATATTGATCAATCATTATTGGATGAAATGAAACAATCCACGTGTCCAATTGAATGTCGTACGAATATCAAATTACAACTGAGTCAATGTTATGCAACCGTTACGGAAACACCGTTATATGAAACATATCAAATGTTGGAAGAATTTACAGCGGATGATGAATTTGAAAAGATCGATAAACCATCAACAATTGAAGAACATCGTGAAACACAATCTGTAATAACGGAAGAAACATTTGTATTTGAAACATGTAAACCATTCAAAATTCCAGATGAATTATGTCAAGCCACTGAAGTATTCGATGATGATCTAACCAAACCGGAAACCAAAGAAGATGAAGAAAAACAACCGACAAAGAAAAAAGTGAAAAAACCTAAAAAAGATAAACGTGAACCATCGATAACCATTGAAGAGATCAATGTTACATCACAAGATGAAGATCAAAACGAACAGCAACCAATGAAAAAACCAATGAAACCAGTTGTATCATTGTTTCAAGAGGAACGTGATATAAAAATTCAGATTGAATTGGATGATTTAGAAATCAAAGATTTCACTGAAGGTGATGATGATGATTTATCACGATTGGATATGTCGGGAAAAATTGAATTAATCAGTGAAGATGATGATCAACTAAAATCATTGGGTGAAGAATTGGAATCACTGGGCGAGGAATTGATCGAAGATCAACCAACGGAAACGACAAAAATTAAAAAATCAAAGAAAATGAAAAAAGTTTTAAGACGAAAATCAACACTCGATGATGATGAAGAAAAGCCGAAATTTGTTACCACTGAAGATTTGATTGAATTAAAACCAACGGATGATTTACCATTACAAGAAGAAAAGCAGACAACGATTGAAGATGAAATTCATCCAGATATTGAATCTGAAATTGATGTTGAAACAAAAAAGAAAGTGATAAAGAAAATGAAACCAAAAGAACAATTTGTTACCGAATTAGATGGATTTGATCAAAAAGAAGTGACAGAAGAGGTGAAAACAGAAATTTTTGAAGAAATTATTGAATTGCCATCGGATGAACAGCCAGAAAAACGGGAAGATGATGAAAAGCCTATTGATGATGATAGGCCACACGATGAAAAAGAAAAACCGAAAAAGAAAAAAGTCATCAGACGAAAATCCAAACCAGATGCATTGGAAACTAAACCAACCGATGAAGAGACGAAAATCATCACTGAAGAATTGATTGCCTTGAAACCAACCGATGAAATTCTCGAGGAACAAGCTCCTGAAGAAGAGATACAACCTGATATTGAATCCGAAGTTGGCGTTGAAACCAAGAAAAAATTGGTTAAAAAATTAACAAAACCAAAAGAACCAACAGCTGATTTACATGAAGCTGAGGAAAAAGAAATAACCGAAGAAACTATAGTCACTGTGACTGAGGAAATCATCGAATTTCCCGATGAAAAGCAAAAACCAGAGGAAGAAATTCCAGAAGAGAAACCCGAAGAAGGTAAACCAAAAAAACCTTCAAAGAAAAAAGTCATCAGACGAAAATCTAAACAAGATGCTTTGGAAGCTAAACCCGAAGAGGAGACAAAAGTCACAACAGAAGAAGTGATTGCCTTGAAACCAACCGATGAAATTCTTGAGGAACAAGCTCCTGAAGAAGAGATACAACCTGACATCGAATCCGAAGTTGGAGTTGAAACAAAGAAAAAATTGGTTAAAAAATTAACGAAACCAAAAGAACCAACAGCTGAATTGCAGGATGCCGATGAAAAAGAAATAACCGAAGAAACGACAGTCACTGTGACTGAAGAAATCATCGAACTACCAGATGAAGATGCTGAAACTAAACCAGATAAAGATGAAGAAAAGCCAAAAAAGAAGAAAAAAGTAAAGAAACAAATCACAGAGCAAGTGATTGAAGTGATTGAAATCTATGAAGTTGTTGAATCAATTCCAACAGTTGAAATAATCGAAGGCAAGAAGAAAAAGGTGCACAAAATCAAAAAAATCAAAAAGCCTGAAGATCAACAACCGATCGAGTATAAAGAAGAACCAGAAGATCAAGTGATTCTGGATGCAGAAGATAAACCAGAAAAGGTTATCCGAAAAGTCAAAAAAGACAAAAAACCTAAAGAAGAGAAAGATGAAGAAGTTATACCTGAACAGCCCAGTGAAAGTGAAACAACGGAAATCATTGAAACTGTTCAAGAAATCGATACACCAGAAGGTAAAAAGAAAGTTGTCAAAAAAGTCAAAAAGACAAAGAAAACTGAAGAGATGAAACCAATGGAAGATGAAAAATCTGTTGAAAAAGATGAACCAGAAGTTGTCGAAACGATCGAAGAGATTGAAACACCAGAAGGTAAAAAGACTGTCCTCAAAAAGGTTAAAAAATCCAAAATCCAAATTGAAGAAAAAGAAGAAATGAAACATAAAAAACCGAAAAAGTTTAAATCCAAAACACATACTGAGGATGATGAAAAAGCAATCACTGAAGAAATGATTGACTTGAAACCAACAGATGAAATTCTCGAGGAACAAGCTCCAGAAGATGAAATTCAACCTGACATTGAATCCGAAGTAGGTGTTGAAACCAAGAAAAAATTGGTTAAAAAATTAACGAAACCAAAAGCACCAACAGCTGAATTGCAGGATGCCGATGAAAAAGAAATAACCGAAGAAACAACAGTCACTGTCACCGAGGAAATCATCGAACTTCCTGATGAAGAGCAAAAACCAGAAGAAGAAATTCCAGAAGAGAAACCCGAAGAAGGTAAACCGAAAAAACCTTCAAAGAAAAAAGTCATCAGACGAAAATCCAAACCAGATGCATTGGAAACTAAACCCGATGATGAGACAAAAATCATCACTGAAGAATTGATTGCCTTGAAACCAACAGATGAAATTCTCGAGCAACAAGCTCCAGAAGATGAAATTCAGCCCGGCATTGAATCCGAAGTAGGTGTTGAAACAAAGAAAAAATTGGTTAAAAAATTAACGAAACCAAAAGCATCAACAGCTGAATTGCAGGATGCCGATGAAAAAGAAATAACCGAAGAAACAACAGTAACAGTGACTGAAGAAATCATCGAACTTCCTGATGAAGAACAAAAACCGGAAGATGAAACAAAACCAGTTGAAGATAAAGAAAAGCCAAAAAAGAAAAAAGTCATCAGACGAAAATCTAAACCAGATGCTTTGGAAACTAAACCCAAAGAGGAGACAAAAGTCACAACAGAAGAAGTGATTTCTATAAAGCCAACCGATGAAATTTTGGAAGAAAAAGCTCCAGAAGATGAAATTCAGCCTGACATTGAATCCGAAGTTGGCGTTGAAACAAAGAAAAAATTGGTTAAAAAATTGACTAAACCAAAAGAACCAACAGCAGAATTACAGGAAGCCGGGGAAAAAGAAATAACCGAAGAAACAACAGTCACTGTGACTGAAGAAATTATTGAACTTCCAGATGAAGAAGTTGAAACTAAACCAGATAAAGATGAAGAAAAGCCAAAAAAGAAGAAAAAAGTAAAGAAACAAATCACAGAACAAGTGATTGAAGTGATCGAAATCTATGAAGTAGTTGAATCAATTCCAACAGTTGAACTAATCGAAGGAAAGAAGAAAAAAGTGCACAAAATCAAGAAAATCAAAAAGCCTGAAGACCAACAACCGATCGAGTACAAAGAAGAACCAGAAGACCAGATAATTCTGGATTCAGAAGATAAACCAGAAAAGGTTATCCGAAAAGTCAAAAAAGATAAAAAACCTAAAGAAGAGCTAGATGAAGAAGTTAAACCAGAACAGCCCAGTGAAAGTGAAATCACTGAAACAACGGAGATCATTGAAACTGTTCAAGAAATCGACACACCAGAAGGTAAAAAGAAAGTTGTCAAAAAAGTGAAAAAGACAAAGAAAACTGATGAAACCACTCCAATTACTGATAAAATTGAACTCGTTGAAGAAGATAAACCAGAAGAAATCACGGAATCAATAGAGGAGATTGAAACACCAGAAGGTAAAAAGACTGTAATCAAAAAGGTGAAGAAATCTAAAATCAAAGTTGAAGAAGAAGAAGAAATGAAACCAGAAGAAAAAACAAAGGCGAAAAAGCCAAAAACAATAAAACCCAAAAAACCTACTGAGGATGATGAAAAAGAAACCACTGAAAAAATGATTGCCTTGAAACCAACCGATGAAATTCTCGAGGAACAAGCTCCTGAAGAAGAGATACAACCTGATATTGAATCCGAAGTTGGCGTTGAAACCAAGAAAAAATTGGTGAAAAAATTGACTAAACCAAAAGAACAAAAATTTGAATTGCAAGAAGTCGATGAAAAAGAAATAACCGAAGAAAGAACAGTCACTGTCACCGAGGAAATCATCGAACTACCAGATGAAGAAGAAGAAAAACCAGAAGACGAAACAAAACCAGTAGAAGATAAACCGAAAAAGAAAAAAGTCATCAGACGAAAATCTAAACCAGATGTGATGGAAGAAGAGAAACTAGAAAAACCTTCAGAAATGGCAGAGGAAGAAAAAGTTGTGGATAAATTGAAAGATGAAAAAAGACCAACGAAGAAAACCAAAAAAGATAAGAAACCTGAAGATGAAACAGAAGAATTACAGCCTGAAGTTGAAACTAAAGAAATCGATGAAACCGAAACATTTGAAAAAGCTTCACCTGAAGAAACGACCGAAGAACCTGGTGAAATTGAAAAAACCGAATTGGTTGACATTGAAATCACTAGTGAAGAAATAACTAAAGAGAAAAAGAAAGGCTTCAAAAAAATAAAACCAAAACGACAAGATGATATTGTGAAAGGTGAAACTAAAACTGGAGATGAAGTTGTCGAAGAGGAAGATAAACCTGAAAAAGAAGAGGAGAATGTAATTGAAGGAAAAGACGAACCTATAAAACCTGAAGACGAAACCAAGCCTGAAATTGATGAACAATTGGTAGAAGAAAAACCAAAGAAAACAAAGAAATTGAAACCTAAAAAACCAACGGAAAAACCAGAAGATGAGGATAAAGTCATCACTGAAGAAGTGATTGCCTTGAAATCAACCGATGAAATTCTTGAGGAACAAGCTCCTGAAGAAGAGATACAACCTGATATTGAATCAGAAGTTGGCGTTGAAACCAAGAAAAAATTGGTTAAAAAATTGACTAAGCCAAAAGAACCATCAGCTGATTTACATGAAGCTGATGAAAAAGAAATAACCGAAGAAACTACAGTCATTGTGACTGAAGAAATCATCGAATTACCAGATGAAGAAGTCGAAAAACCAGAAGATGAAACGAAAACCGATGAAGATAAACCAAAAAAGAAGAAAAAAGTAAAGAAACAAATCACAGAACAAGTGATTGAAGTGATCGAAATCTATGAAGTAGTTGAATCAATTCCAGCAATTGAACAAGTTGATGGCCAAAAGAAAAAGGTTCATAAAATCAAGAAAATTAAAAAACCAGAAGCCATTGAACCGATTGAATATAAAGAAGAACCAGAAGATCAAATCATACTCGATCAGTATGACAAACCTGAAAAAGTTATTCGAAAAGTCAAAAAAGACAAAAAACCTAAAGAGGAAAAACCAGAGCAGCTGACTGAAACTGAAACAACGGAGCAGCTGATTGAAACGATCCAAGAGATTGAGACTCCGGAAGGAAAGAAAAAAGTTGTCAAAAAGGTAAAGAAAACCAAAGAAACAACAACTAGTGATGAAATAAAGCCCGTTGAAGAAGAAGATAAGTCAGAAGTAATCACCGAATCAATAGAAGAGTTTGAAACACCAGAAGGCAAAAAGACTGTCCTCAAAAAGGTTAAAAAATCCAAAATCAAAGTTGAAGACGACGAAGAAGAAAAGAAACCAGAAGAAGAAACAAAACCTAAAAAACCGAAAAAGTTGAAACCCAAAACACCTACTGAGGATGAAGAAAAAGCAATCACTGAAGAAATGATTGCCTTGAAACCAACAGATGAAATTCTCGAGGAACAAGCTCCAGAAGATGAAATTCAACCTGACATTGAATCCGAAGTTGGCGTAGAAACCAAGAAAAAATTGGTTAAAAAATTAACGAAACCAAAAGAACCAACAACTGATTTACAGGAAGAACCCGAACAAAAAGAAATTACAGAAGAAACAACAATCACGGTGACTGAAGAAATCATCGAAATTCCTGATGAAGAAGTTGAAACTAAACCAGATAAAGATGAAGAAAAGCCAAAAAAGAAGAAAAAAGTAAAGAAACAGATCGTAGAACAAGTGATTGAAGTGATCGAAATTTATGAAGTTATTGAATCAATTCCAACAGTTGAAATAATCGAAGGCAAGAAGAAAAAAGCGCACAAAATCAAGAAAATCAAAAAGCCTGAAGATCAACAACCGATCGAGTATAAAGAAGAACCAGAAGATGAAATCATACTCGATCAGTATGACAAACCTGAAAAAGTTATCCGAAAAGTCAAAAAAGACAAAAAACCTAAAGAAGAGAAAGATGAAGAAGTTATACCTGAACAGCCCAGTGAAAGTGAAACAACGGAAATCATTGAAACTGTTCAAGAAATCGATACACCAGAAGGTAAAAAGAAAGTTGTCAAAAAAGTGAAAAAGACAAAGAAAACTGATGAAGCCACACCAATCACTGATAAAATTGAACTCGTTGAAGAAGAAGATAAACCAGAAGAAATCACGGAATCAATAGAGGAGATTGAAACACCAGAAGGCAAAAAGACTGTCCTCAAAAAGGTTAAAAAATCCAAAATCAAAGTTGAAGACGAAGAAGAAGAAAAGAAACCAGAAGAAAAAGACGAAATGCACGAAGAAGATACAAAATCTAAAAAACCGAAAAAATTGAAACACAAAAAACCTACTGAGGATGATGAAAAAGCAATCACTGAAGAAATGATTGACTTGAAACCATCAGATGAAATTTTGGAAGAAAAAGCTCTAGAAGATGAAATTCAACCTGATATTGAATCCGAAGTTGGAGTTGAAACAAAGAAAAAATTGACTAAACCAAAAGAACCAACAGCTGAATTGCATGATGCCGATGAAAAAGAAATAACCGAAGAAACTACAGTCATTGTGACTGAGGAAATCATCGAATTACCAGATGAAGAAGTCGAAAAACCAGAAGATGAAACTAAACCAGATGAAGATAAAGAAAAACCGAAAAAGAAAAAAGTCATCAGACGAAAATCTAAACCAGATGCCTTGGAAATTAAACCCGAAGAGGAGACAAAAGTCACAACAGAAGAAGTGATTGCCTTGAAACCAACCGATGAAATTCTCGAGGAACAAGCTCCTGAAGAAGAGATACAACCTGATATTGAATCCGAAGTTGGCGTTGAAACCAAGAAAAAATTGGTTAAAAAATTAACAAAACCAAAAGAACCAACAGCAGAATTACAGGAAGCCGAGGAAAAAGAAATTATTGAAGAAACAAAAGTCACATTTACTGAAGAAATAATCGAACTTCCTGATGAAGTGCAAAAACCAGGGAAAGAAATTCCAGAAGAGAAACCCGAAGAAGGTAAACCGAAAAAACCTTCAAAGAAAAAAGTCATCAGACGAAAATCCAAACCAGAAATTACTGAAGAACAACCAGAAAAACCAGTGGTTACCGAAGAATTGATTGACTTGAAACCAAAAGACGAACTTTTTGAAGAACAAAAACCTGAAGATGAAATTCAACCAGAACTTGATGAATCTAAAATAGATGTTGAAACAGTCAAAAAGACTGTGAAAAAATCGAAACAAAAAGATTCAGTAACAAAACCACAGGAAACAGAAGAAGATAAAGAAATTACGGAAGAAACACAAATTACAGTAACTGAAGAAATTATCGAATTACCTGATGAAGAAAAGAAACCAGAAGAAGATAAAACTGAAGAAAAACCAGAAGAAAAAGGAAAAACAAAGAAGAAGCCTTCAAAGAAAGTAATTCGTCGTAAATCGAAACCAGATGATGTTACCGAAGAACAACCAGAGAAACCAATTTTAACTGAAGAATTAATCGAATTGAAACCAAAAGACGAAATCGTAGAAGAAAAACCAGAAGATGAAATCAAACCAGAACTTGATGAGTCTAAAATAGATGTTGAAACAGTGAAAAAGACTGTGAAAAAATCAAAACGAAAAGATTCAGTGACCGAACTACAGGAAGGTGAAGAAGATAAAGAAGTAACTGAAGATACACAAGTTACTGTATCGGAAGAAATAATCGAACTTCCTGGTGAAGAACAAAAACCAGAAGAAGAGATTCCAGAAGAAAAACCTGAAGAAGGTAAACCAAAAAAACCATCAAAGAAAAAAGTAATTCGACGTAAATCGAAACCAGATGTCGCTGAAGAAAAGATGGATGAAAGTAAAAAACCAGTCATGACCGAAGAATTGATTGAATTGAAACCAAAAGATGAGCTTTTTGATGAAGAAAAGCAAGAAGATGAAACGCGACCGGAAATAGAAGCCATAGTGGATGATGAAACAACAAAAAAGACAGTGAAAAAGTCTAAACGAAAAGATTCAGCAACCAAATTACAGGAAAGTGAAGAAGATAAAGAAATCATTGAAGAAACACAAGTTACAGTCACTGAAGAAGTTATTGAACTTCCTGGTGAAGAACAGCAGAAACCTGAAGAAGAAAAACCCGTGGAAAAGATGGCGGAAGATGAAGAAAAACCAGAAGAAGAAGGTAAGCCGAAAAAACCATCAAAGAAAAAAGTGATTCGACGAAAATCGAAGCCAGATGTCGTTGATGAAGAAGAAAAACAACCAATTGTCACTGAAGAATTAATCGAATTGAAACCAAAAGACGAATTTGTCGAAGAACAAAAACCAGAAGAAGAAATCCAACCAGAACTTGAACAAACCAAAGTGGATGTTGAAACAACAAAGAAAACGATTAAAAAGTCGAAACCTAAAGATTCAGCAACCAAACTACAGGAAGGTGAAGAAGATAAAGAAATTACGGAAGAAACACAAATTACAGTCACTGAAGAAGTTATTGAACTTCCAGATGAAGAACAAAAACCAGAAGAAGAAATTCCAGAAGGGAAACCTGAAGAAGGTAAACTAAAGAAACCATCAAAGAAAAAAGTAATTCGACGTAAATCGAAACCAGATGATGTTACTGAAGAACAACCAAAGGAACCGATTTCGGTTGTCACCGAAGAACAAATTGAAATGAAACCAAAAGAAGATATCTTAGATGAAAAACCAGAAGATGAAATCAAACCCGATGCTGTTGAATCAACAGTGGATGTTGAAACAGTGAAAAAGACTGTGAAAAAGAAAACTAAACGTCGCGAATCGAAATCAGAATTGGAACAACCAAAAGAAGAAACAGAATTTGAAGAAGAAACAGAATTTGAAGAAGAAACTGAAATTACAATAACCGAAGAGATTATAGAATTTCTTGGTGAAGAATTGAAACCTGAAGAGGAGATTGAAGAAAAACCCGAAGAAGGAAAACCAAAAAAACCATCGAAAAAAGTTAAAAGACGTAAATCAAAACCAGATTCATTGTTATTGGCTGAAGAAGAAGAAGATCAGCCAATCAAAAGGGAATCTAGTCCTGAAGAAGAAACTGAAGAAATCACAAAAACACCGAAAAAATTGAAAAAAGATAAGAAACCAGCCGATGTAATGGCGGAAAAATTAGAGCCAGAAATTATATCGAAAAAAGTAACCGAAGATGAACAACCTGAAGACGAAAAGGAAACAACCGTCACTATGGAAGAATATCCAGCTGAAAAAGATGCAGATGAAATTGAAGACATAGAAATTACGACCGAAGAAATAACTAAAGAAAAGAAAAAAGGTGTGAAAAAATTAAAACCAAAAGAAAAGGAAATTCTTCACCAGAAACCAACAGAAGAATTACAACAGCCTGAAGAAAAAGATGCTGTTACAACGACGGAAGAAACAATTGATTTGAAAACATTCGATATCGATGAACAACGACCAGAAGATGAAATTCAACCGGACATTGAACATACCGTTGATGTTGTGACAATGAAAAAAGTGAGTGAAAAACCAAAACGTCGAAAATCACAACCAACATGCATTGAGGAAACAATTGATCAGAAAGATATTTCGGAAGAGACCACGGTTACCGTAACTGAAGAAATAATTGAACTACCAGATGAACAAGAAAAACCTGAAGAACAGCAGCAGCAACTCGAAGAAGGTAAACCGAAAAAATCTTCATCGAAGAAAATTCGACGTAAATCTAAACCGGAAATTGTTGAAGAAATCAAAGATGTTGATGAACCAGTGATAACTGAAGAATTTATCGAACTGAAATCAGCCGATGAATCTGTGGTTGAAGAACAAAAATCTGTTGATGATGCTGAAATTAAACCCGAAATGGATGAATCAAAAATTGAAATTAAAACTAAAAAATCGGTTAAAAAACCAAAACGTAGAGAATCGCTAACACAATTAGATGAAACAAAACCCGAAAAAGAAATGGAAGAAAAAACACAGGTAACAGTGACAGAAGAAATTATCGAATTACCGGATGAAGTGCAAGAAGAACCGGAAGAAATTCCAGAAGAGAAACAACCAGAAGAAGAAAAACCAAAGAAGAAACCATCAAAGAAAATTCGACGTAAATCGAAACCTGACGATATCACTGAAGATAAACCTGAAAAACCGGTTGTAACCGAAGAATTGATTGACTTGAAACCCAAAGATGAAATTATTGATGAAAAATTGTCAGAAGAAAAAGAAATAAAACCCGATGAAGTCGAATCAACAGTTGATGTTGAAACAACAAAAAAGACAGTGAAAAAATCCAAACGAAAAGATTCAGTGACCAAAGTACAAGAGGGTGAAGAAGATAAAGAATTCATTGAAGAAACACAAATTACAGCAACTGAAGAAGTTATTGAACTTCCTGGTGAAGAACAGCAGAAACCTGAAGAAGAAAAACCCGAGCAAAAGATGGCGGAAAATGAAGAAAAACCAGAAGAAGAAGGTAGACCGAAAAAACCATCAAAGAAAAAAGTGATTCGACGAAAATCGAAGCCAGATGTCTCTGAAGAAAAGATGGATGAAAGTAAAACACCAGTCATGACCGAAGAATTGATTGAATTGAAACCAAAAGATGAGGTTTTCGATGAAGAAAAACAGGAAGAAGAAATTCAGCCTGAACTTGAAGAATCCAAAATCGAATTTGAAACCAAAAAATCAGTGAAAAAATCCAAACGCAAAGAATCTGTAACTACAGAATTGGAAGAAAGTAAAGAAGATAAAGAAGTAACTGAAGAGACACAAGTTACCGTATCGGAAGAAATAATCGAACTTCCAGATGAAGAGCAAAAACCAGAAGAAGAAATCTCAGAAGAGAAACCCGAAGAAGGTAAACCAAAGAAGAAACCTTCGAAGAAAATACGACGAAAATCAAAACCAGATGTCGTTGATGAAGAAGAAAAACAGCCAATTGTCACTGAAGAATTAATCGAATTGAAACCAAAAGACGAACTTGTTGATGAACAAAAACCAGAAGAAGAAATCCAACAAGAACTTGAACAAACCAAAGTGGATGTTGAAACAACAAAGAAAACGATTAAAAAGTCGAAACGTAAAGATTCAGCAACCAAATTACAGGAAGGTGATGTTGATAAAGAAATTACGGAAGAAACACAAATTACAGTCACTGAAGAAGTTATTGAACTTCCAGATGAAGAGCAAAAACCAGAAGATGAAACTGAAGAAAAACCAAAAGAAGAAGGTAAACCAAAGAAACCATCAAAGAAAAAAGTGATTCGACGTAAATCTAAACCAGAAATTACTGAAGAACAACCAGAAAAACCAATTGTAACTGAAGAATTGATTGACTTGAAACCAAAAGACGAAATCGTAGAAGAAAAACCAGAAGATGAATTCAAACCAGAACTTGATGAGTCTAAAATAGATGTTGAAACAGTGAAAAAGACTGTGAAAAAATCGAAACGAAAAGATTCAGTGACCGAACTACAAGAAGGTGAACAAGATAAAGAAGTAACTGAAGATTCACAAGTTACTGTATCGGAAGAAGTTATTGAACTTCCTGGTGAAGAACAGCAGAAACCAGAGGAAGAGATTTCAGAAGAAAAACCTGAAGAAGGTAAACCGAAAAAACCTTCAAAGAAAAAAGTGATTCGACGTAAATCTAAACCAGAAATTACTGAAGAACAACCAGAAAAATCAGTGGTTACCGAAGAATTGATTGAATTGAAACCAAAAGACGAACTTGTTGAAGAACAAAAACCTGAAGATGAGATTCAACCAGAACTTGAAGAAGCCAAAGTGGATGTTGATACAACAACAACAAAGAAAATGAGCAAAAAATCGAAACGAAAAGATTCAATAACAAAACAACAGGAAAGTGAAGAAGATAAAGAAATTACGGAAGAAACACAAATTACAGTCACTGAAGAAATTATCGAATTACCTGATGAAGAACAGAAACCAGAAGATGAAAGTGAAGAAAAACCAAAAGAAGAAGGCAAACCAAAAAAACCATCAAAGAAAATACGACGTAAATCTAAACCAGAAATAACTGAAGAACAAACGGAAAAACCGATTGTAACTGAAGAATTGATAGAATTGAAACCGAAAGACGAAATTATCGATGAAAAGTCCGAAGATGAATTTAAACCAGAACTTGATGAATCTAAAATAGGCATTGAGACAACAAAGAAAACGATTAAAAAATCAATACGTAAAGATTCAGCAACCAAATTGCAGGAAGGTGAGGAAGATAAAGAAATCACGGAAGAAACACAAGTTACTGTATCGGAAGAAATAATCGAACTTCCTGGTGAAGAACAGAAACCAGAAGAAGATATTCCAGAAGAAAAACCAGAAGAAGAAATTCCAGAAGAGAAATCCGAAGAAGGTAAGCCAAAGAAGAAGCCTTCAAAGAAAGTAATTCGTCGTAAATCGAAACCAGATGATGTTACTGAAGAACAACCAGTGAAACCAATTGTCACTGAAGAATTGATTGACTTGAAACCAAAAGAAGAAATCTTAGATGAAAAACCAGAAGATGAAATCAAACTTGATGAAGTCGAATCAACAGTTGATGTTGAAACAGTGAAAAAGACTGTGAAAAAATCTAAACGAAAAGTATCGATTACAAAATCACAAGAAAGTGGAGAAGATGATAAAGAAATTATTGAAGAAACAAAAGTCACAGTTACTGAAGAAATAATCGAACTTCCTGGTGAAGAACAAAAACCAGATGAGATAAAACCTCAAGACGAAATTCCTGATCAAGGTAAACCAAAGAAACCATCAAAGAAAATACGACGAAAATCGAAACCAGAAATCCAAGAAGAAGAAAAACAACCCGAACAAGTTGTTACCACTGAAGAAGTGATCGATTTGAAACCAAAAGAGGAAATTATCGATGAACAAATGCCAGAAGAAGAAATTAAACCTGAATTTGAAGAATCCAAAATCGATGTTGAAACGAAAAAATCTGTGAAAAAACCAAAACGTCGTGAATCAAAAGCAGAATCTGAACAGCAGCCTACAGAGGACAAAGATGTAACAGAAGAAACCAAAGTAACAGTTACTGAAGAATTCATTGAATTACCTGGTGAAGAACAGAAACCAGAAGAAGAAATACCTGAGGAAAAGATAACGGAAGAAGTGAAGCCTGAAGAAGAAGGTAAACCAAAGAAACCATCCAAGAAAATACGACGAAAATCGAAACCAGATGTCGTTGATGAAGATAAACCTGAGGAACCGATTACGGTTGTCACTGAAGAAATGATCGAATTGAAACCAAAAGATGAAATAATTGAAGAAAAATTACCCGAAATAGGAGAAGAAGAAATAAAACCCGATAAAATTGAATCAAAAATTGATGTGGAAACAACGAAAAAGATGGTGAAAAAATCAAAACGTCATGAATCAAAAACAGAAGTAGAACAGCAGCAACCAAGAGATGAAAAAGAAATTGATGAAAAAACCGAAATAATTGTTACTGAAGAAGTGATTGAATTACCGGGTGAAGAGAAACAACTCAAAGAAGAAGATGAAGATGATGAAAAACAGAAGCCGAAAAAACCATCAGTGAAATCACAACCTGAAGATAAACCAAAAGAAGACGAACAAATTGAAACAGCCTGAAGAACAAAAACCAATCGAAGAGGAAACTGAGGAACCTCAAATCAAAGATGAAGGGAAACCAAAAAAACCATCGAAAAAAGTCATAAGACGAAAATCGAAACCAGAAATTGTGGAAGAAGACAAAGAAAAACAACCTGAAACAATCATCACTGAAGAATTGATTGAACTGAAATCCAAAGATGAGCTTGTCGAAGAAGAAAAGCCAGACAAAGATGAAATCAAACCAGAACTTGATGAAGCAAAAGTGGATGTTGAAACAACAACAACAACAACAAAGAAAATGAGCAAAAAATCAAAACGTAAAGAATCGATAACAAAAATGGAAGAAACTGAAACTAAAGACATGGTGGAAGAAACTAAAATAACTGTATCAGAAGAAATTATTGAATTACCAATGGAAGAAAAACCAATTGAAACGGAAGAATGGACAGAATCGAAACCAACGATGGATGAAAAACCAGAAGAAACAATCATTGCCAAAGAAGAAGAAGAAGATGTTGGTGGTAAACCAAAGAAACCATCAAAGAAAAAAGTGATTCGAAGAAAATCAAAACCAGATGTCGTTGTTGAAGAAGAACAAGAAAAACAACCAATTGAAACAATGGTGACTGAACAACTGATTGAATTGAAACCAAAAGATGAAATCATTGAAGAACCGAAACCACAAGAAGAAGATGTGATTCAACCAGATATAGAATCAACAATTGATGTTGAAACTGTTGAGAAAAAGACTGAAAAGAAGAAAATTAAACGTCGTGAATCGAAAACTGAATTGGAGGAACCAAAAGAACAGCCGAAAGACGTTGAAGAAGAAACTAAAGTTATTGTCACCGAAGAAGTGATAGAATTACCGGGCGAACCGAAACATCCAGAAGAAAAAACCGAATTCGATGAAGAAGAAAAGAAACCCGAACATGATGAAAAAGAAATTCCCGAAAAACCAAAAGAAAAGAAAAAATCAAAGAAAGAAAAACGAGAATCATTGAAACCAGAAATTGAAAAAATGCCTGTAGAAGAAACAAAACCGGTTATTACCGAAGAAATGATTGAATTGAAACCAAAAGATGAATTGATTGAAGAACAAATGCCGGTGGATGAAATCAAGCCGGAAATCGATGAATCTAGAATTGATGTTGAAACAAAAAAATCGTTGAAAAAATCTAAACGACGTGAATCTCAACCACAAATTGAAGAAAGCAAAGAAGAAGGTACCGGCATTGAAGAAGAGACTAGTGTTACAGTTTCTGAAGAAATCATTGAACTTGCTGGTGATGAGAAAAAACCCGAACAACAACCAAAAGAAGAAGAAATTCCCATTACTGAAGAAAAACCCGAAGAAGAAGGTAAACCAAAGAAACCATCGAAAAAAGTCATAAGACGAAAATCTAAACCAGATGTTGTCGACGAACAAAAACCCATTGTCACGGAAGAAGTGATCGACTTGAAACCAAAAGAGGCGATCGTCGATGAACAAAAACCAGAAAAAGAAACTAAACCTGAACTTGAAGAATCCAAAATCGAAGTTGAAACAAAAAAATCGGTGAAAAAATCAAAACGTTCTGAATCAAAAACAGAATTAGAACAACCGAAAGCGGATAAACCGGATGTAGAAGAAGAAACCAAAGTAATAGTAACTGAACAAGTGATTGAATTACCGGGTGATGATCAAAAACCGGATGAAGAAAAACAACAGGAAGAACAAATATCTGAAATGGAAGAAAAACCCAAAGAAGAAGAAGAAGGTAAACCAAAGAAACCATCGAAGAAAATACGACGAAAATCGAAACCAGAAATCCAAGAAGAAGAAAAACAACCAGAACAAGTTGTTACCACTGAAGAAGTGATCGATTTGAAGCCAAAAGAGGCGATCATCGATGAACAAAAACCAGAAGAAGAAACTAAACCAGAACTCGAAGAATCTAAAATCGATGTTGAAACAAAAAAATCTGTGAAAAAACCAAAACGTCGTGAATCGAAAACAAAAATGGAACAACAACCTACTACAGAGGACAAAGATGTAGCAGAAGAAACCAAAGTAACAGTTACTGAAGAAATCATTGAATTACCTGGTGAAGAACAAAAACCAGAAGAAAAACCCGAAGAAAAGATAACGGAAGAAGAAAAGCCTGAGGAAAAGATAACGGAAGAAGAAAAACCCAAAGATGAAGAAGAAAAGATAACGGAAGAAGAAAAGCCTGAGGAAAAGATAACGGAAGAAGAAAAACCCAAAGATGAAGAAGAAGGTAAACCAAAGAAACCATCGAAAAAAGTCATAAGACGAAAATCGAAACCAGATGTCGTTGATGAAGAAAAACAACCTGAACAAGTTGTTACCACTGAAGAAGTAATCGATTTGAAGCCAAAAGAGGCGATCATCGATGAACAAAAACCAGAAGAAGAAACTAAACCCGAACTCGAAGAATCCAAAATCGACGTTGAAACAAAAAAATCAGTGAAAAAACCAAAACGTCGAGAATCACAGCCAACAACGGTTGAAAAACCTATGGATGAAGATAAAGACGTTGAAACCGACGCAAAAGTCATTGTTTCAGAGGAAGTAATTGAAATGCCTGCTGATATCGAGAAAAAACCAATGGAAAAACCAAAAGATGAAACTCATATGGTTGGCGAAGAAAAACCAGCACAGGAACAACCAACAAAAGAAGAAGAATCAAAACCCGAAGAAGAAATAGGTAAACCAAAAAGACCATCGAAAAAAATTATCCGACGTAAATCATCACAACCTGATGAAGAGAAACCTGAACAAGTTGTTGCTACCACTGAAGAAGTGATGATTGATTTGAAACCAAAAGAAGAAATTATTGAAGAAACAAAACCCGAAAAAGATGTTGATGAAATCAAACCAGAAGAAATTCAACAATCTACAGTTGAAATTGAAACAACAAAAGTGATAAAAAAATCAAAACGTAAAGATTCAAAATCCGAAGTGAAAGAAGAAGATCGTAAAGAAGTGATCGAAGAAACAACAGTAAAAGTGACTGAAGAAATCATTGAATTACCGGGTGAAGAAAAACGGCCAGAAGAAAAAGTTGAACCAATCAAAGACGAAGACAAACCACCAGTGCCGGAGAAAGAAGAAATCAAACCAGAACCACAAGAAGAAGGTAAGCCAAAAAGACCATCGAAAAAAATTATTAGACGAAAATCATCACAACCTGAAGTGAAACCAGAAGACGAAAAGGTCGAAAAGGAGGAAATTTCGAAAGAATCACCTGTTGAAGTTGAAACAATAAAAATCGAGAAGCCTGAACGACAACCAGAAGAATCGTTACAATCACAACCAGAAGAAATTCCCGATGATAAACATGTTGATGATGAAACAAAAATTACCGTTACTGAAGAAATTATTGAAATTCCATCGGAAGAAAAACCCGAAGAACCTAGAACTGAAGAAACAGTTCAATTGAAACCGATTGAAGAAACGGTTACCGAACCGACACCCGAAGAAGAAATTAAAACCACAAATTGAGGAAATTGCCACCGAAATTGAAACAAAAACAACAACGGTTAAGAAATTAAAACGAAAAAAAGAGTCTGTACCAGAAGCAATCAAAAAAGATAAAGATGTCGAAGAAGAAACAGAGTTCAAAGTAAGTGAAGAAGTTATTGAATTACCAGGTGAAGAAAAACAGCCACTGGAACCAGAAAAAGAAAAACCAGCACCAGAAGAACAACCTGAAGAGAAATCTGAACTCAAGGAAGAGGAAAAAATCGAAACGACAGTAGTTGAAGAAAAGAAAAAGAAAAAACTCAGCATCAAACGAAAATCGAAACCAGATATTATGGAAGAGGAAAAACCAATGAAACCCGATGAAACAACTGTTGTGGAAATTGTAAAATTGCAAAAACCAACAATCGAACAACCTGAAGACGAAACTACGGTTGAAGAGGTAATCAAATTGAAACCAACTGTCGACGAATCGATTGTGGAAGAGATTATTCAATTGAAAAAAGAAAAGACTGATGAACCGAAAATTATTTCCACTGCCGAAATAGTGGAACAAAAACCACAGATTGATGAAGAAAAACCTGAACTGCAGGAACCAATTAAAGCCCAAAGAAGATAAACCGAAAAAAATTGTTCGCCGAAAATCAAGCACAAAAATTGTTGTTGAAGAAGAAAAACCAAAAGAACAACCAAAAACTGAAGAAGACGAAATCAAACCGGAGATTGAATCAACAAAATTCGACATAAAAACCGAACCTAAACCGAAAAAAGAAGAACAGCCAAAAGTAGAGGAAAAACCCGGAGAACAAATGGATGTAACCGAAGATGTGAAAGACAATTGAATCGGAAAAAATTGTTGAAACGCCGGCAGAAGAAGAACAACCGAAAATTGAAACAACCGTTGAGGAGGAGGTGGTGGTGGAAGAAAAGAAGAAAAAGAAATTAAGTGTAAAACGCAAATCTAAACCAGATATCATGGAAGACAAACCAAAAGAACAACAGCAACCAGAAACAACTGAAGAAACAACAGTGCTATTACCGAAACCATTGAAAGAACCAGAAATCGAAGAACAGGTAATAAAATTGAAACCAAAATCAACCGATGAATTGCCGGAAGAAACAACGGTAGAAGAAGTGATAAAATTAAAACCAACTGTTGAAGAACCAACTGAAGAATTGGTTGAACAGGTGATTAAATTGAAAAAACCATCTGAAGAAACTGCTGTCGAAACGACTGAAGAAATAATTCGATTGAAAAAAGAAGATGCAAAAGAACCAGAAATCATTTCAACCGCAGAAACATTGGAACAAAAACCAGAACCTAAAACTGAAGAAACGATAACATTGAAACCACAAGAAGAACAAATTCCAGAAGAAAAACCCATAGATGAGATGATTAAACCAGAAGAGCCTGTAAAAGTGGATACGGTTATTGAAACGAAAGAAACACCAGAAGAAAAACCATTGCCTAAACATGAAAAAGTTGAACAAGAAAAAGATGTGGTCTCTGCAACAACAACAACAACAACTTCAGAAGAAATTGTTGAATTACCAAAACAAGAAGAAGAGAAAAAACCACGAAAATTGAGTATCAAACGAAAATCTAAACCTGATATTATGGAAGAAAAACCAAAACCTGAAGAGGAAGATGAACAAAAACAACCTGAAGAGGAAATCACAGTGGAAGAAACATTTAAATTATCGAAACCAAGTGATGATCAACCGATCGAAGAACAGGTAATAAAATTGAAACCAACCGATGAATCACCGGAAGAAACAACGGTGGAAGAAGTGATAAAATTGAAACCGACCACTGTTGGTGAAGAATCACCAGAAATTGTAGAACAAGTGATTAAATTGAAAAAACCAACAGAAGAAACAGTAGTAGAATCTATTGACGAAGTAATCCGATTGAAAGAAGAAAAAACTGAAAAACCAGATATAATAACCGTTGAAAAGGTAATCGAACAAATACCGCAAGTGGTGGATGAGCAGCCTTTGAAAGAAGAAGAGAAAGAGGAAAAACCGAAAAAGATTATTCGACGAAAATCTAGTATAAAATTAGTCGAAAAAGACAAACCAAAAGAAAAAGGAAATACCAGCCGATGAAGTAGAAGAAGAAGTATTGAAACCAGAAATTCCACAAGCACCTGTAATTGAAACAGAGAAAACGATAGAAGAAGAAAAACCAAAACGAAAAGAATCAATACCACCACCGGAATCGGAAAAACCTGATGAACAAAAAGAAGAAAAAATGACCGAAACAATAACCGAAGAAATTGTCGAACTATCCAGACCAGAACCAGAAAAAATTGTTGAAAAAGAAGAACCGAAAACCGAAACAACAAAAACAGCAGTGGAAGAGAAAAAACCACGAAAATTGAGTATCAAACGAAAATCAAAGCCTGACATAATGGAAGAACAAAAGAAACCTGATGAAGAAGAAAAACCTGAAGAGAAAATCGTGGAAGAAACGGTAAAATTACCGAAACCATCGGAAGAACAACCGGTAGAAGAACAGGTAATACGATTGAAACCAAAACCAAAAGAAGAATCGGAAGAACAATCGACAGTAGAAGTGATAAAATTAAAACCAACTGTTGAAGAACCAACCGAAGAATTGGTTGAACAAGTTATCAAACTTAAAAAACCATCAGAAGAAACTGCTGTCGAAACGACTGAAGAAGTAGTCCGTTTGAAACCCGAAAAACCTGGTGATAAAACAGAAGAGATTTCTGTGGAAAAAGTTGTCAAACAAACACCACAAATTGAAGAAAAACCCAAAGAAGAAGAATCAAAGAAAATTGTTGAAGAAAAGCTTAAAGACGAGCCAAAAATCGAAACACAAGCAGTTGAAGAGAAGAAACCGAAAAAATTGAGTATAAAACGAAAATCTAAACCCGATATAATGGAAGAGAAACCTAAACCAGAAGAACCGAAACCAGAAGAAGAAACCATTAAAGAAACGGTGAAATTACAGAAACCAAAAGATGAAGAACAACCAAAACCAATCGATGAAACACCGGAAGAAACTACTGTTGAAGAAGTGATAAAACTTAAACCAACAATTGAACCATCAGAAAAAGACGAAGAAACTGTTGAACAAACGATACAATTGAAAAAACCAATCGAAGAAACAGCTGAATCGATTGAAGAAGTGATTCGTTTGAAGAAAGAAGAAATCAAACAGCCGGAAGAAATTTCCGTTGAAAAAGTTATTCAACAAACACCACAGGTTGAAGAACAACCAGAAGAAGAAGAAAAACCAAAAGAACAGCCAAAGAAAATTGTGGAAGATGTGCACAAAGAAGAATCAAAAAATGAAACTCAAGTAATTGAAGAGAAAAAACCACGAAAATTGAGTATCAAACGAAAATCTAAACCCGATATCGTGGAAGAAGAAAAACCAAAACCAGAAGAAGAAACCACGGTGGAAGAAACATTTAAATTACCGAAACCAAGTGAGGATCAACCAATAGAAGAGGAACAAGTGATAAAATTAAAGCCAAAACCAAAAGATGAAACACCAGAAGAGACAACTGTTGAAGAAGTTATCAAACTAAAACCGACGGTTGTAGATGAACCGGATGAAACCATCACTGTACAGCAGGTGATAAAATTGAAAAAACCAAAAGATGGTGATACAACAGTTGAATCTATTGAAGAAGTAATCAAATTGAAGAAAGAGAAACCAGTTGAACAGCCGGATGAAGTTTCAGCCGAAAAAGTTATCAAAATAACACCACAAGTAGATGATGAAGAAGAAGAAAAGAAACCAGAAGAAATTGAAAAACCAGTGGTGGAAGAAAAACCGAAAAAAGTTATACGACGTAAATCAAGCACCAAATCGCTAAAAGATGAAAAAATTTCATCCAAAACACCGGTTGAAAAACCAACCGTTGAAGATGTGCTACAACCGGAAACAAAACCGGTGGAAAAACCGAAAAAAATCATACGAAGAAAATCAAGTACAAAACTTGAAGAAAAACCAAAAGAAGCAAAAACCCGAAGAAGAAGAAGTAGAACAACCAGAGGTTGTATCCACTGTTGATATGGAAACAAAGAAAAAAGTTCAACCTGAACGTAAAGATTCAACAACAAAATTAGAATCAATCACTGAAGATAAAGGTGCAATATCTGAAGATGTTGTGGAAGAAGAAACAATTACCACTACGACAACAATCAAAACTGTAGAACCACCACAGGAAGAACCGAAGAAAATTGATGAGAAAAAATTGGATACAAAACCACCAATAATGGTGAAACCAATAGATGAAGATGTTTTAAAACAGGAACCAAAACCAGTGGATAAACCAAAGAAAATGAAATTGAAACGTAAAGAATCAAAACCTGATGTTAAACCGGAAGAAAAACCAAAACCCGGAGATGATGACAAAACAACAGAGGAAACAATTAAATTGACAAAACCAACAGATGAAAAACCAGTGGATGAAATTGTACGATTGGAAAAGAAACCCGATGAACAGGAAGAAGAAGAACAAACGGCGCTACATACGATAAAATTAGCCAAACCAAAAGAAAAACCAACGGATGAATCTGTATCGGAAACGATAAAATTCGTTAAACCAAAAGTTCATGAAGAAGCATCGGCTGAAGCGACATTGGAAATATCGACAAAAGAATATGATGAAATTTCTACGGAAATTATTATTAAACGAAAATCGAAAAAATCTAAAGAACCAAAAATTATCGATTCCGATGAAGTGACGGTTAAATTGCCAACAAAACCGAAAAAATTTTCATTCTCTGAAGCAAGTGCTGAATTGAAAGTGACGAAAAAAATTGATGTAACATTGGACGATGTTGTCATCGTTGATGATATAGTGACCGTAATTGAAGAACGAAAACCGAAGAAAAAAGATGAACCAGAATCCGAAGAAGAAGAAGAAGAAGAGGAAGAAGTACAACCGAAAATTGAAATGCCCGAAGAATCGGATGAAGAAAGACCACAGGAACCAGTAGAAGAGGAAGATGAAGAAATGGAAAAACCGAAAATTGAAGAACTTCAACCAGAAGAAGAAGAAGAAATATCTGAAACATTTAGATTGCCAAAACCAAAAGATGATGACACCGTTGAAGAAGAATTACGATTATCGAAAACGAAAACCACGCGACGAAGATGAAGAATCTGTCAAGGAAACAATTACAGTAATCAAACAAGTAGTAGATGATGTGGAAATAGTTGAAGAAATTGTACGATTAAAGAAAAAACCAAGTGTAGACAGTATTGAAAGTGAATCAACAATCGAATCATCATATCGATTAGTGAAAAAGCCAAGTCAAGAATCAGAAACTGAAGAATCAGTATCGGAAATCATACGGATACAAAAACAAGCCGAAAAAGAAGAAGAAGAAACAATAGCACAGATTATTAAATTGAAACGGAAATCTATGCCGGAAGATGATGAAGAAACGGTTGAAGAAACATTTCGATTACCGAAACCTGGATTTGATGAACAATCAACATTTGCATCATTGGATGTGACGAAAATTGCTGACAATGAATATGATGAAGTATCCACAGAAATTGTCATAAAAAAACAGATGAAAAAATCCAAAACAAATGATGAAATATTGGATGAATCATATACATTAACAATGCCAACGAAACCACGAGAAATTGGTTATGATGAAGCTGCAGCTGAACTTAAAGTGCAGATTGAATCAAAAATTGATCAACAATTATTGGAATCCAAAATGGTTGAAGAAATGATCAGTAAATATGCTGTTACATCGGAAATACCGAATGTAATGTCATTACGACAAGGTGATCGTATTTATGTTGTTGAACGTGTCAATCAAGATTGGTGGTTTGTCAGGAAAAAGATAACAAAAGAATTTGGTTTTGTACCAGCAGAATTTCTTACAGATGAAATTTCATATACATTACATTTGGATGATACATTAAAAGAATTTATGGAAACTGAAGAACAAGTTGCTGAACATATTACTATAAGAAAAAAACAGCCAGAAATTATTGAAGCACCTGATGAAATGATAAAAGTTGAATCCGGCCAATCATTGGTATTGGATTTCAAATTCGATGGATCATTTCCAATGCATTTTGTTTGCTTTAAAGATTCACGGCCACTGCAACCAGATTCAAGAATTAAATTATTTTGTGATGAAAATAATGTTTTACATCTGAATTTTGATGAAGTTTATTGCATTGATTCTGGTACATATTCGATTGTGATGAAAAATCCAGCCGGTGCCGCCAAACATACATTTACATTGGAAGCTGATGGTCATATGTCGTTTGTGAATGAAGAAATCTATTTCCATAATTTGCCATTCAAAGATGATGAACAACCATCAAATGTACCATTATTCTCGAAATTTAATGATTCCATTGAAATCAATATAAATGAACCGTTCAATATTGAATTCACTGTTTATTCGTTGGAAAAACCACGACTGAAATTGACAAAAAATGGAAGAATTGTTTATAATTCCAGTAAATTTCAATTGGAACATTTGGAAACTAATGAATATTTTCATCGTTATCGTGTACAATGTACCAATACGGATGAAAATGATGATGGTATTTATGAATTGTGTGCACAAAATTTGGATGGTGAAAATCAAGCCACATTTCAGGTGGTTTACAAAGATCGCATTGAAAAACCAACATTCAAAAAACGATTTAAATCGATTCGATTACAGGAAGGTAATCAATTATTATTGGAAACAACGGTGAATGGTTATCCAACACCAACAATAACATGGTATCGAAATGATGATCGTATTGTATCATCATCACAATGTTTGATACGACAACATAAAAATGATGCAACATTAGCGGTGAATAATGTGTCGAAAATGTTACACGAAGGTCAATATAAAGTGATTGCCCGTAATAAATATGGTAAATGTCAACATGAAGAACGTGTTGTAGTGATAAAAAAGACACCAAAATTTTTGGAACGTTTAAATGACATTGAAGTATATGAAAATGAAAAAACATTCCTTTCAGTGAAAATAACCACAAAAGAAGATGATGTTCAATGGTTGAAAGAAGGTGAACCAATAGATCAAGATGATGATGATGATTATCAAATGATAAAAGATGGACATTATAGAAAATTATTGATCAAAAAAGCAAAAGTATCACATCAAGGTGAATATTCATGTGTATTGGAACAAGATAAATGTACTGGTTATCTGGAAGTGATTGAATTACCAGCTGAAATTGTTAAAGATCTTAAAGATTGTAATGTAAAATATGGTGATAAAGCACAATTTGTGGTAGAAGTATCCAAAGGTGATGCTATATTACAATGGTATAAAAATAAACAACCAATCATGTTTGATGATCGTGTTTATTTGGATATTGATGGTAAACAACAAACATTATCCATTGAGGATTCAAAACTTGAAGATATTGCCGAATATTCATGTCAATTGAATCAACAAACATCAAAAGCACGGTTACTTGTATCATATCCATCGACAGAATTTTTACGACGTTTACAAGATGAATATTGGATTGATGAAAATTGTGAAACAGTTTTCACTGTGGAAATATCACGGCCAGATGTTGATGTTTTTTGGTATCATAATGGTGAAGAATTATGTGAAACATCCAATATTAAAATGATTACCGATGGTACGGTAAGAAAATTGATCATTCACCACACACGAATGACCGATATGGGTGAATATATTTGTATGGCCAAAGGTGATCAAACACAAACCACGTTGAATGTATCGAAAGATCCATTAGTATTTTTATTGAAACTTAAAGATTTCAATGTAAATGAAGGTGAAACGGCAACATTATCTGTTGAAGTTATTGATGAACATATGAATATCGTATGGATGAAAGACGATGAAATTATTGAACCGGATGGCAATCGTATGATGATGAGCAATATTGGTAAACATAAAAAATTGATCATAAAAAATGTCAACATACAAGATCGTGGTTACTATACCGTTGTTTGTAATGATCAACGTTCAACAGGTAAACTTTCTGTGTTGACACCACCAAAAGTATTGACAGATACAAGACGTTTTACTGCTGTACGTGGAGAAAATTTTTCATTGGATATTTCATATGAAGGTTATCCATCACCAAAAGCTGAATGGTATCATTCTGGTAAAATCATTAAAACATCGAAAAAAGCATCAGTAGAAATAATGATGAGCCGTACAATATTGACAATTAAAAATTTCGATGATGATGATATTGGTCTTTATAAATTGAGTCTGGAAAACACCATTGGACAATATATAACACATTTTGAATTGTTCATCATCGATAAACCAGATCCACCAAGCAAACCGGAACCGATGAATATAACGAATAATTCATTGATTCTAGTATGGCAAGCACCGAAAAAAGATAATGGTTCACCTGTATCGAATTATGTGGTTGAATATAAAGAATCAAAAGCTAAAAATTGGAAAGAATATAATGAATTTATTAATGAACAACATGTCAAAATAAGGAATTTGAAACACAATATTTGTTATGTATTTCGTGTATATGCCATAAATAAAGCTGGAAAATCATCACCATCCACAGAAAGTGAACCAGTCACTATGAAAGAACAATATCTACCGATGGCACCGACATTTATACAGCCATTACCATCGACCATAAGTACACAACCATTTACAACGACAACAATGGAATGTAAATCCATTGGTAATCCAACGCCGGAAATCCAATGGTATCGTAATGATGAACCAATCGATGAGAATGATGATAATAATGTTATCATTAAATATGATCAACATTCATCCACATTGATTATAAAAGAATGTTCATTTGAATGGGCTGGCCATTATAAATGTGTGGCACGAAACGTTGAAGGTGATGCCATAACGAAAACAAAATTATCTGTAGAAGAAAAACCATATGCTCGTTTCAATAATGATGCCATTGTGGCGAAAGTTAAACAAGGCAATGAACATTTAATTGAATGTGAAATTTATGGCTATCCTGAACCGGAAATCAATTGGTATAAAGGTTTAATAAAATTACGACGAACATCGAACATTTTCGTTGATGATCAAGAAAAAGGAATGACAAAATTGGTGGTGAAAAATTTTTCGTTCGAAGATGCTGGCATTTATACATTGCATTTGATCAATGCAGCCGGTGAACGTAAATATGATTTTGAATTACGAATGTTGAAACGACCTGGACCACCGGAACAGCCAATTCGTTGTGTGCCGGGTGGTGAAAATTCCATCGAATTATCATGGAATCCACCGAAAGATGATGGTGGTTCACCGATTCTATTCTATTTGATTGAAAAATATGAAACAAAAATGGGCAAAGAATGGATCGAAGTTACCCGTGTGAATGGTAATGAATTTTCCCATACAATTCGTCATCTAATCGCTGGTTCACGTTATCGATTCCGTGTCAGTTCAATCAATGAATTCGGTACAAGTGATCCAGCAATGACTGAATCGGTTGTTTGTCGTAAAATACTTGAACGTCCATCACCACCAACTGGTCCGATTAAAACAAGTGATCATACTGAATCATCATTTAATCTGCATTGGAATCCACCCGAATATGATGGAAATTCTCCATTGATTGAATATCTTATTGAAACACGTGAAGTTGACGAAACAGAAACCACTATTACAAACACGTGGAAAAAATCAACAACCGTAAATGGTGAAACATTGACAGCAATGATTGAAAATCTAGAAAAAGAAAAAACATATCAATTACGTATTACATGTCGTAATGAAATTGATTGGAGTGATTCATATTATCCTGAAACAACCGTTATGGTTAAATGTCGATATGGACCACCAACAGCACCGGTTGGCCCGCTGGAAGTGAATGAAATGACAAATGCATCATTACGTGTGGCATGGAAACCACCAATATCGAATGGTGGATTAGAACTGATCAATTACATAATTGAAAGAAAATTAACATTTGAAAATACCTGGATTCGTGAAGCAATTGTTAATCCGGATCAATTAACATATACGATACCGAATTTATCATCTAAATATGAATACAATATACGTGTGTTGGCTGAAAATGCATTGGGACAAAGTGATCCATTAGAATCCGATTATCCGGTACAATTATGTAAAGATGCCACACCGCCAGGTATACCAACAGCACCATTAGAAATGCGTTCCGTTAGTCCTAGTGCAATAATGATTGAATGGGGTAAACCAGAACATGATGGTGGATCACCAATCACTGGTTATGTAATAGCAGCAAAAGATGCACGTCGTACAATGTGGATACAAGTTGGTAAAGTAGATGCCACAGTACATCGATTACAAATAAAAGATTTCCAAGAAAATCGTTCATATAAAATACGTGTTATGGCTGAAAATGAAATCGGTTTATCCGATCCATTAGAATCAGAAGAACCAATTACCGTGATACGGCCACCTGGATTTGAAGAACAAGAAGCTGAACGTGAACATTTAGAACGTGATGATACATTATCATTATCATTTACAACATCTGAAACAACATCATGGATGCGTGAAGCTAATGTTGAAGCACGTGTTGAATCATATACAGTACATTCATTATTGAAACGTAAAGAATATTTCTTTTCATTATGGGTGAATGCAGATAAATTGTTCAAATAAATCAAACGAAAAACGAACGAAAAAAATCACCGAGAATTTAAATTGCCGCTATTTTTACCTAACGAAAACGAAAATCAATCATCATCATCATCATCGTCGACAATGAATGAATATCCGGTTTTTTCAATAATTTAATTTTAAACACAAAAAACAATATTATAATACTAACCTTGCTAATCTATATTTTCCGCAACAAAAAAAAAAATATATTTCCCGTTATGTTTATGTTTTTGTTTGTTTTGTTTCAAAAAAAAAATGTCTATTTTAACCCGATCAATAATCAATAAAAAATAATCTTTATTCAAAACAAAAACAAAACAAAAAAAAATTTGTTTTTTCATCTGTTACCATCAACAAATGGTGAAAAAAATGGGGAATGAATTTTTTCTCTTTTAATTTAAAATTTATTTTTTTTATAGAAAATTCAATATATTTTCGCCGTTTTAATTCATCGATATTCGATCGATCCATCCAATCAATCAATCAATCAATCACCGTCCACATACACACACATACAGATACAGAGATTACGTGTGTGTATATCAAAAACAAAAATTGATCGAAATATAATTCAAAAATGAATAAACAAAGGAAAAAAGAAGAAGAAAAAAAAAATCATTTAAGCATTCTATAGATTCTTTTTGTTTGTTTTGTTTTGTTTTGTTTTGCTTTCTAGTCATATCATGGTTTATAAATAATAAAAAAAAAATTCTGTATTTCTGTAGTTGCTGTTGTTGTTGTTGTTTTTCATAATCCATCACATCATTACACACACATATATAAATCATCATCATTAATTGTTAGTAGTAGGTAGTAGTAGTAATATAAAGAAAATTCATGAGAAAAAGATTGAGAGTATAAAATTAGAAGCCAAATTATAGATTTTTTTTGTTTGTGTAGGTGTGTGTGTGTGTGTGTAGGTGTAATGTTCAGGTATCATTAAAGACATTTTGAATTCAGTCTAAAAAAAACGTAAAACACATACATATTATTATTATAGAAAGAGAGCAATGAAAAAAAGGGGACACCATTGATAATAATAAAATATTTAGGTCCATCATTTTTGGATCGATACATTGTTCATTGAGGATAATTAATTGTTTGAATGTGTATGTGTGTGTGTGTGTGGATGTGTGTATATTGGGTGGATGATAAACAACGAAATTACAGACTTTTTTTTTCTTCTTTTTCATTATTCACCGATAATAAACACGATGGAAGAAAATTATTCAATTATGAATTTTGATAGCTTTCTCCAGATGAGTATAACGTGAACGTTTAGGCGTTTTGTTCACATGATCCAAACCGAGCCATGTTTTTGGCAAATGAGTATTGACTGAATCTGGATAAAAATAGAATGAATGAAAAATTAATATCAATGAAAGATGAACAAAAAAAAAAAAAATGAAATCTTACTGCATGTAGCAAATTCTTCTTTGTTGAACACAAAGTTTGTTTCATCATTTATATATTGAACTCGGGCCGTTATGATTGCAAATTTGTACTGTTTGAAAAAAACAACAGCAAAAGGTAAAAAATAAGAAAAAAAACAAATTGGAAATTACTATATAACCTTTTCATATTCTTTATCCGGTATGTCGAGCTTTTTCTGTATTTTTTCCTTGACCGATGCGAATGTTTCTTTCTGTGATCATGATTGGAAACCGAAACAACAGAAAATGATAAACAATGCCAATGATGAGAGATTGAACTGAAACTTACATTTTTAACTTTCAACAAAAATGGCACACCAAACGTATGATAGGATTCTTTTTGAAAATGAGCAACCGGTAATAGGAATTCATTTGGTTCCATTTTCAGCTGATCTTTAGGTATCTCTTCAATACGATAAGATTTTGTTCCAGTTGCATTCAGACATTCAAGCAATATATCATTTGTTATGACATAATTAATTTTACTTGAAACCACTTCCAATAGACGTAATTCACGTGATGAATCTTCACTGAATTCAATCTGTTTTTTTGCTTCTTCAAGCAAATCATTGACAGTGCCATTCTTATTGGGATACAATTCCATTTCCTTCTGGGTGATATGGTCGTTGATCAATCAACATTATGAATCAATGAAAAATAACGACAATAGTGATTAGAAAAAAATTCAATTGAACAAAAAAAAAACAAAAAATCCTACCTCTTCTTTGAGTTTACTATTGACATATGTACATTTGAATGATCGTTTGTTCTCAAGCTCATGTATGCTTATTGTCAACTGATTGAATGGGATAAAAAAAATTAAATGAATCAAAATGCCTAAGAAAAATGAAAAAAAATGTCTGCTTACATGTTGATAGAAAATCTTTTTCGGTTGTCGTGGTTTAAAATAGAAAAGAATGTCTTTAAGTGTTCCATCATAATTGCAACGAAGTGGACATCCCGGTCCTTCACGGTAACTGCTACAATGTTCATCGAATGAGAAGAAAAAACAAATTTAATTTTCAAGTCAAAAAAAAAAAAATTCCATATTGAAATGAAAAACTTACCTTTGATTTTTGAAAAATTGAATCAGATATGGTTCCGTACCTAGACGCATGGCTACAGCATCGGCCATCTGTGTATAATTCATTTTCATTGACAATTCCAATACAAAACCAGGATCGTTTGGATTGTTTTTATCACAGAACAGTACTTCAACCTTATGTATTAAATCTGTATAATATTCTTTGACCGATGCACATTCATCGATCACAATATCATCACGATGGAAAACAAGTATATCACCATCGGATAGATCGACAATAGCATCAGACAATGTTTTATCCAAATCATTAATTCTATTTACAGTAGCTAAATATTCTTCCTCATAAATGGCCAATGGTGTTGATTTCGGTAAGCCAGCTTTTTCACATAAAATGGGCATCAAATCAGCAACTGTCATGACACGTTCTATATGTCCGAGGCCACAATAAGTTAAATATTTTTGATTCGGATCATAATACTTGAAAAATAGCAAGACTTGTACTGTGAATAATGAAAGAAAATTGATAAGAAAAAAAAAATAAAAAAATTCCATGTCAAAAACATACCATCATTTTCCGAATCAGGCAACATTTTATATGGTAATTCCGGTGGTATTGTTTCCACAAACAATGTCATATTATTCAATGATTCAGTTACATTACCCATATCATTGATCATACGTGTTGGACGAAATGAATGATTATTACGTGTAATGAATGGCCATAAACGGATACCATCCGTTGGATAATTCATTTGTTGCGCTATTGTGGCCAGATTTTCTCTATATGAACCCAATTTATATATTTTAAATGTATAACATGGTGTCTTTTCTGGATTGATCAAATCAATACCCTTATGTGACATAATATTGTCTTCAGTGTATACGGTTATATTATTGAAAAAATGAGCTTCATTTCGTTCTTTTCGCCGTAATGCTTCCTGTTTTTTCTCCTCTTGTAATCGTTCAATCAATTGATCGGGTATATCTTCTTTGGTTACTGGTTGTAATACATCACTAATAGCCGATTCACGTATATATACCAACATGTATGCATTTGTTGAATGTTTTCCAGGTAATTCTTCATCATTACCGCCGAAATTATGATCAACAGCTTCTGTTTTTGAACAACATGATACAACATCATCATCAAATTTACACCATTTTCCATCGCCATTCGGATTGATAAATACAACATAGTGGCCACCATGATTATCACCAGAATGTACCAATACAGCATGTAATATATAATTGGCCGGTGTACTTTCCGGACTTTGTAAATATTTATTTAGTGTTAACTTCTCCGGAAATTCCAAACTAAAGTAGAACAAAAAAAAAATAAAAAAATCATTTTTCAATAGAAAAAAAACAAACAAACCGATCATTAATCTTGACATTTGCATCGGTCAATGGATCATATTGAAATCGTAGTAAATGTAAATGCAATACGGGCGGAAATGATTCAAATGTGATGCCTTTTTCCGCTTCTTGAAATCCATGTTCACCGGCATCATATTTATTTTCACCATCCAATGTTTCAACTTCCACATAATCATCGAATGATTCATAGATATCTTTTTTATCTTTTATATTCAATTGTATATCATAAAATGGTTCGGTACGTGATGATGAAAAAATCACATGTTTACATCGAACAAATGACTGGAAAAAACAAATTTAAAAAGAAATTAAATTAAAAAATCTTTTAATTAATTAGCAAGAAAAACCTACAATCATTTTTCCTTCGAATAATTTCGGAATCGTACCCTCAACGATAGTATTCTTCATTTTACTTTCCATATTATCGAGCAATACACGACACAATTCTTGTACATCATGTTGCATAAATGAATCAAGCGTTTCCCAACCAAATGATTTGGTTAATTTTTTCGTTCCAACTGGTTTATCCGAAAATTGTAGATCATAAAATACACGTTGTAATGCCAATGCAACACTTTTGGATGAATCATCACTTTCGGTGGGCATTTGATAAACAGCTTTACGTAATTTGTTTGTAAAAAATAATGTTTGTAATAATGAATTCATATAGCATGTAGCTCCTTGATTTTTTAGGCCAACATATCCGGTATGTTTTTTTGAATCCCAACTAACACCATGTGGTGCATCGGCTTGTACCCAAACTTCGAATGTAACGGCATCATCTTTAATATAGCCTTTGTTTGGATCGCATAAATCCTTTATTTCATTTCAAAAATGAATTTAATGAATTAATTAATAATCAAAAATCATTCAATTATGAAACTTACATTCCAGCCAATATAATAGCTATAACCCCAATCATTTTCTTTATTATAGAAAATATGTTGAATTCTTCTTGACATATTATCAACACCTTCTTTTTGTGAAAGAATTCTTAATTCAGCTACGGCACTACATGACCATGCTCTATATATATTAAATGAATGGATGAATTTAAGTGAATGAAATTAAGAAAAAAAACATTTTATAATGAATGACACTTACGTTGATTCGGATTCACCATTACATTGTAGGAAATAGCCTAGACTTTTTACTGCTTGTTGATTTGGTTGTCCAGTACGTGGCATTACCATTATACGCCATGGTAGATTACGTACATATGTTGCTGGACTTAGTTCAGAATCTTTGATTTTACTAAAATTTTCAATTTTATAACTGAATGTTGCTTCAGATCGTGATTCATCTACTGTTTAAAATGATTGATTATTTATTAAGCAAATTTTTTTCTTCAAAAACAAACCTTCTTCCATATTGGCATCAACGTTCTCTTCAAGTGTTTCATCTGGTTTAACTTGTGGACTAGGAATTAAATGACGGACAGCTAGTATATCTATAATTTATTAAATTATCGTTAAATTCGAATGTGTAAAAAAAAAAATAAAATCAACCAACTATTATCATCCTCGACCATAGAATTTTTTGGATAATCACGCCATCGCCATTTTTTCATATCAACATCCATTTGTTCTTCATCTTCATCGGGCCACATTTTATTACTCATCTTTAATAATGATCTATATTTCTAATCAAATTAATTTAAATGACGATGATGATGAGGAATTTATTGGTGGCAAAAAAAAACTTACCGATCCAGAATGTGTGAAATTTAAAATAGCTGCTAGACTCACACACTGCTGTGGTGTTCAATGGATCAAATACAAAAATAGCCGGCCGGCTTATTTTCAAATATAATAAATATATAATGGGGAAAAAAATGGATGATTGATTTTTTGAAATTTTTGTTTAAATGTTTTTCACACTTCCTTTGGTTGTTTTCGTGTGTGTAGTGGTAGTTGTTACAATTAGTCATCAATATAACAAGGAAAATATATCAACTATAATACAACATAACATCCAAGATGAAATATATTTTTCACAAATTTTTCGATGTATCGATATTATCGAAATAGAATCGTTGTGTGTTTGTTGAGTTGTTGTATATAGAATTCGAAGAAAGAAACAAACAAAAAAAATTCATTCAGAATTAATGAATTTGAATTTCAACAATAAACAAAAAATAATAATTCAATTTGAATTTCGATTCCTGGTATATGATGATGTTGTTTGACAAACTTTTCGATTGTTGTCATTGATTTTTTATATTCATATAAGATTTACGTGTTGGCAATCATCACAATTGATTTAATGTTTTTTTTTTGTTGATGTTATTGTCGTCGTCGTCGTTGTTGTTTTTTGTAATTTAAATTGCTGAGCACAACATATACACAAAAAAAATGAAAAAAAAACTTTGAATAGGCCCGGTTTATAGACGACAACATATCATCATTATCATTAAAAACCAGAAACAAAAAGAAGCAGCTGAGACCATATATAATAATAATAATATTCGATACCAGGATTATTTGAGAAATCCAGAAAAAATATAAAAAATCATCAACCAGAAAACTTGGAAAGAAAGTTTTTTTTTTTTTTGTTTAACTTGAACCACCACTAACCACAAATAGATAGACGAATAACACACACACATACAAGTCGAGCGACGACAGAGAAAAAGGGAGAGAGCGTAGTAAAAAGGCAGAGCACGCAGCACATTCGATTATGTGGTGGTGTTGGTGGTGATGATGATGATGATGATGATGAATTCAATTTGTTAATGTCGACTATATCCACCTAAATGGGTAAATAAAGGGGGTTTGGGTATTTTTTGAAATTTAATTCAGTTTTTTTGCTTTCATTTTTCATTTATCACAAATATATTTTTTATTTATTTATTTAGTAAAAAAAATATGATGGCAATAAGAATATGAACAAAAAGAAATAAATAAACAGAGAAAAAAAAGAGAGAATCAGATGATGACAATCGGTTTTTTGTTTCTGAAAAAAATAATGTTTATGGCTGCCTGTGTACGCGCGTTTAGTGGTAGTAAAAGTAGTATATATATATGGTTTCCAAATTCTGGTTTCGTTATTTTGAGAGGGTGGATGATGATGATGATGATGAGAGATAGTGGGGAGAAAAATGATGAAAAATAACAAATAAAAAAATAGATCACAAAAAATAGTATAGATTAGAATAGAATAAGGTAAGATGCCGGTAAGAATTTTTTTTTTTGCTTCTTCAAGATAGTAGCCAATCGTGTTCTTTTTTTTAATCAATTTTTTTTCAAGAATTATCCGAATCATCCGATGAATGATATTGAAAACCGTGATCATCTTGATGATCTACAACTGTTGCCTGTTGATGATGATTTTGTGATGAATGTGTGGATGAATCATCATTATGCTGTTGTTGTTGTAAATCATTCGACGATTGTATGGATAATTTTTTCAATTCTCTTCGTAAACAGGAAACATATACACGATAACGTTTTATCTAAATTAATATACAATTAAATTAAAATGAAAGTTAATTTTATATGATAAAATCTAATCCATTGTTATACCTCATGTTGTAGATAGGTTTCTTTTTCCATAAATCCTTTACGATATTTAGAATTTTGGCATGATTTTTCCAACAATTGTTCCAAATCTTTTTGTAATGATAATAATTTATTTTCTTGATCTTTTAGTTGTTCACGCTAAAAAATTTTTTTTGTTAAGTAGAAATAATTAGGACTTGTTATTCACAATTTCAACAACAACAACAACAACAAAAAATTCAACTTACCAATGATAATTTAGTATGGCTAACAGGAAATATTTCTTTTGTTGTTTTAAATTTTCGACTATCCGAACTTACTGCCATTGGTAATGTTGGTGCCGAGAGACTAGCTGCAGTTGTATTGATCGTTTCGATCCATGATTGTAATTCTTTTGAATCACTGAGGAAAAAAATAAATGCGTTAGTGTGAAAAAAAACAAAAAGAAATTTTTTTTTTCTTACCTAGTTTCAAATAAATATTCCGCATAATCAGCTGTGATTAAACGAAATACAAATTTTTTCTTAGGATAATCATCCGCTTTCGATGCAATTGAATGATGTATTCTTATTGAATTGGCAAAACTTTCCTGTAATTGTGATTTACGAAATCCATTTTCATCTTTATGTAGATAAAGAACTAGATCTCGTAATGTTGCATAGAATAATTTCCAGTTACGTTTACCGATTGAAGCTAAATAATAATAATAAATAACAACAACAATAATAATCAGATGACATTAATCAATCAATCAATCAATCAAGGATTATGGAAAAGAAAATAAAAACACTTACTTTTATGTCCATTTGAATCATAACAACATTTACGACGAATATAACCTTTTTTATATTCAATTGCAACCAATGGATTTGGTAGTTCAATAAATGGACTTGTTGCTAATGCTGATGCGGCTGTTATTGTTGCCGTTGTTGTCATCATTGATGATGATGACGATAATTGTTGATTAAATTTTCTAGGTAATGTTGCATATGGTGAACTAATCGATTTCGATATTGTTGTTATTTTAGCAAATACATTATTATTATTATTACGATTTTTTATTGTTGTTGTTGTAGATTTTCCTCCCATTGTTATAATTTGATCTTCATCACTATACAACAAAGAAAATGAAAAAAAAAAAAATGAAAACAATTTAGAATTATACACACACACATACACAGACAATTATATAATAACATTATTATTATTATAAGTAAATGAACAACGAAACAAAAAATAACTAAAAATAAACTTACTCAATCCAACCAAGTGGATTATTCTTGACCGAATAATAAAGATATTTCAATAGATTACTTGGATAATCATCACCATCATTCATACCGGCTAAATTGAGTATAAAATTTGAACAAGTCATTTTACGTTGAATGTTCTATTTTGTTAAACAAAAATTATTTCAAAGTGAATAATAGAATGAAAATTGACCACTTACCTCTTCATGTAAATCCGTATTCAATAACATCAATGCACATGTCAAGGTGTGTATTGAATCAATACTTTTAAATTCGGTATCTGGATTACATTCATGATAACGTTTAGAGAAATAAACTAAAACACGTTCACGTTCTTGTGTTTCACCAATCAAATGAAAATAGGAGAAAAAATTCCGTAATGCAACATCCAATTCTTGATTAGTAAAATTAAATAATTTCAGATATTCTTCTGCCACTGTACGACAAAATTCATTATTCTTCGATAAATGTCTGGCTACATCAGATTTTTTAAATCCTTCAAGATTATATAATCGTCTTGCTAGTCGTGATGCACTCGGTGTATCGATTCCTTGTTGTTGCTGTTGTTGTTGTAGTTGTTGTTGACCATTTAATTTTATTGGTGATGAATAATATAACAGGCTACTATTATCACTTTCAATCGATAATTCATCCATTGATCGAGAATAATCATCATTATCATCATCGTCATCATCATCATCATCAGGAATTAAATTATAAAGATTTGATTCCTGTGATTTGAATAAACAATCGCCAATATTTTCATAACAATTTTCTTGTTTTTTATCTGATTTTTGTTGTTGTTGATCAAAAAATGAAAAATGTTGATAATCACTTGAACAATTCGATGATGGTGGTTTTGATGAATGTGATGGTGATGATGGTGATTCATGTTTTACAGATTGTTTTCTACTACCACCACCATCGTCATCGCCATCATCGCATACAATACCAGATGATACATTTCCCGATGATGTCGTTGCTGTTGATGATAATGAATTTGATATTTTTGATGATGATTTGAATGTATTATTATTATTAGTAGTTTTGGTCAATTCTACATTTGTTGGTCCAGTATTTGTTATTGATTCATCATCATTATTGATATCAGTCTCTTTTGCATGTTGTAAATTTTGTTCCAAATTTGAACGTATACAATCAAGACAATCATCATGATCTGTATCATTTGAAATGATTTTACAATTATCATCATCATCATCCGTGATTAATTGTCGTGCTTTTGATTTCAATGATGATGAAGATGGTGATGAAGATGGTTTAACTTGATTTTGATTATCATCCAAAATTGTTGTTATCGTTTGATCATCATCATCATCATCATGAATGTTTGAAAATTTTTTCAAATTTTGTTGTTTCCCATTCACAAATGTTGTTGTTGTTGTTGTTGCTGTCGTTGTTGTTGATGATAATGATGATAATTGTCGTCGATTTTTTCCATTCAACAAATTATTTGTATCACCTGTTTTTGTACTACGTAGATTGATAATTAGATCACCAGTCATAAGGAACCAATCCTGATTATTTGATGTTGTTGTTGTTGTTGCTGCCATTGTTTTTGTTGTTGTTGTTGTTGTTCAGTCATTAATTTATTCTTCATTCACATCGATTGTTGTTTGTTGATCATTATTATTATTTAAAGCCGTCATTATTTATTTATTTTTTTTCGAATTCACGAAAACGTCAACGAAAAAAAAGCACAACCCAAATTTTTTTTTTCAATCAAATAAATACACATACAATACAGGCAAGCAACCACACAGCGATTGATCGATCGATCAATCACACAATTAATCAATCAATCAATTTATGTGGCCACAGATTGAAAATAAAACAAAAATCACACACACACACACACAACAATGATTTGATTATGAAAAAAAAGAGAAATGTGAAAACAATTGTTTTTTTTATGTTTTTAATGAATGAATAGGATCTTATTTTTATATCAATTCGACGAGAGAGAGCGATGTTGTTGTTGTGCAATTCAATTTGTATTCGGATCAATACAAAAAGATCAATATCATCATCATAAGCGTTGTCGAATTTTTTTTTTTACATAAACATGATTATTTGGTGATGGTTGATATTTGTATCCATTTATAGCTTTCACATACATACACACACACACATAAAATGTGAATTGTTGAACGAATAAAGAATTTCACATCATACACAAAAAAAAAAACACGATTCTATAACGAAAATATCGAGAATTTGTTGTTTCGATTGTAAAACGTATTGTTTACGATGAACATATCCATGTGTGTGTGTGTATGTATCGATCACATCATATCATAATCGTTGATAATCATCATCATCATGAAAAAAATAAAAAAAAAATCTTCAGTGTTTATTTGCTACCCCATTATAACAACCAACAAATATATACGGGCCTGTTGCTTTGCTTTTTTCTTGCTGCCGATGATGATGATGATGATGATGGTATAGTTTTATAGTGTATATCATTCACGATGAATTTGAATGTGATGGTGATATTTTTGGTTGAAAGTTTTCAAAAACATCAAAGACGACAGATTTTGAATGAATATAACTGTGTTTTGTTGTTGTTCAATGTTGCAAAATATAGAAAAAAAAACGACAGGCCATAAACCACCAACATGTGTGTGTGTGTGTATGTATGTATGAAAAATAATCTATATATCGAGATAAAGATAGAAAATTGAAATGGTGAAAAATGAGAAAAAAACAAAAACACACACAGTAAGAATATCTGGTTGAATAATGATTTTTTGTTTTTTTTTTGAGTTTAAAATGTACAGAAAAAAATAACAAAAACAAAACAAATGAATGATTGAATCACAAGGAAAAAAAACAAAACAAAATTTTAAATTAAAAAAAATCAGTCTTTTTTGATGCTGCCGCTGCTCTCACATATCAACCGACAAATCGACCAACAAATCAACCAACCACAAGGAGTGCCAAAAAAAAAAAAAAATCAGTCTGTAAAGGGATAATCTCAATCCTATACCAACTACATCGACTTTGAGGATAAACACCATTTATACGCACAGCACACACACATACAAAATATTGGTGGTTTAACACATTTTGAAACTTGACTTCAAAACCATCAATTTCATCATCATCATGATCATCAGTATAAATGGCAATGGTTTTATTTTATATTTGAAACCATCCACATTTTTTTTTAACCGACGACTACGACTATGACGACGACGAAATAGGAACATTCATATATGAAAAGAAAAAACTAGAACTAATCATAATCATTTGTGTATATAGCATCAGCCATAAGGAAAGAAAAAATAAAAAAAAATTGAAAAAAAACTATAATATTTTTGATTTTCTCGCTTTTTTCTTGCCAAATTGCTATATGTATGTGATTGTGAGCAATATATATTGATGATGATGGAAGAAAATCTCTAAAAATTGTGTCTCTATATGTCTCACATCAACATATCTATGTGTTTTTGTTAATGATAAATGATGATTTCAAACATTTATATACTTACTTTATAAACTCGGCATGAATAGAAAAAAAAATGAATGAATTGTAAATAGGAAAATGAAACAAGAACACACAAAGTTATAAGTTCAAAGTTATGAACTAAAAAAAAATGAAATGAAATGAAATGAATGACTGAATTATGAGAGAAATGAGAGGAGTTGTGAGCATTGAAAAAAAATAAATATAACACACAAACACAAACACTACTATGAATTTCGAATTCGTCGTCGTCATATGATGATGATGATGAGAATGATGATTGGATTCAAAATCCAAAATATTCGACAGTTAGACAAAAAAAAATGCTGTTTGCTGTTTTCATCATCATCATCATCATCAATTGATCATTCATGATGATCATTGCAATTTTTCTTTGCCGTTGTTGTTTTCTTCTTCTTCGATTCAGTATTTTTCTATTCTATTCGTTGATATAATCATCACATTCATACACCAACACACAAACATACAGTTGCATGTATATGAATCAAAGATGTTTTCATCATCGTCATCATCATCATGATGAAAATCAATTTTTCTTCGCAAAAAAAAGAAAAAATTTTCACATAGATCGTTGTTGTTGTTGTTGTCGTTTTTGGCTACATTTGGAATTGAAAAACAAGTGAAAAAGTTACTATTGTCGACATGATATATTGATTAATTTTTTTATCGTTGAGAAAAAACAAATTGAGAGACAAACATAAACACAAACACAACAAATATTTTAATTCTATTGTTCCTGGAACAATAATAATAATAAAAGAATGAATGAATCGTCCCAAAAACAGAAATCGAATGTTTTGTGTGTGTGTGAGAGAGAGAGAGAGCAACAGAAAATTCTAGTCGAATCGTTTTTATAAATAAATGGCCACAATGCAAACATAAATGTAGCTGTTACAATAAACATTTAGAATTTGTTGCATTCATTTTAAATTGAAAATAGAGTTGGTCACATTGTTGTGGCTATAATGAATTTCAATGTATCAAAATTAATTGTGACCGTAGCAGTAGTATGTTCATATTTTTTTTCTCTCTTCATCGAATCATTTCGAATTTAGGCTCATTTTTGGCCAACGCAAAATCGGTTTGTTGTTCATCATCATTTGATTGATTTGTTCGTTTTTTTTTATTTGGATCAAAAAAAAAAAAAAAAATTTGGCGCGATAAAATTCAATTCATCTCACCAACACCACCTGATGATTAATGAAGATTATTAAATCAAATCGATCATTAATCAATCAAAAATTTGATTTTTATTTGATATGAATTTCACCTGAATATTAAAACAAAAACAAAAAAAAATGATATGTGATTGATCAATCATCTTGATGACATGATGATTGGTGCATACTCGATCAACAACCTCATCTTCATCCTACGCATGAGAAACCTATGGCCATCACTATCACCATCATTAACATCATCGACATTGAATTGAATTAAATTGTGTTTAATGTGAAAAGAACACGAAAAAAAACTATGTTCCAAAATGGTAATAAAAAGGCGGCGTACAGGATTTGAAAATCGCAAAGTTTAAAAAGTAAAAAAACCAAACCATTATGCAGAAGCAAAGATGATATAATCATCGCCAAAATAAGATGCTCATCATTCGTTTACCATAAATGATTTTTTTTTTTTTTTTTTGATATTCAAGTTTCTCATTTTCATTTCATTTCACAATAAAATAAAGACATATTTATTTATTTATTCGGTTTGTATATATGAAGGAAAAAAAATATATCTATGTTGTGTTTTAAGAATATATATGAAAGATGAAAAAAATGATTGAAATTGATGATGGCGACAGATGAAAAAGAAATAAGAAATAGATAAGGATAAATATTGAAAAAAATGTGATTGGTTGGTAGTAGCATTTAAAAATTTGATATTTTAAGAGGATACGATAAGGTGTGTTCTGGTGGCTGGTTAATAATAAATTTTAAAGATTCCATGAGATATATAAATTTGGCTGAAAGCAAATGTGATAAAATTGGACATTGAAAATTGTGTAATGAAATTTTTTTTCCCATGAATATAACCGGATTGAAAATGATATTCTTGGCGTTTTTTTTCTCTCGTTTGGCTCTATATTTTGAATTTGTTCTTGTTGTTGTTGTTGTTGTTTTTGTTGCTGTTGTGATGAAATGGCACTGATAAAAATGGAGGTTTGAATTTTCATTTTCGGTTTGTTTTTTTTCGATGTAATACTTGGGCCATGTAATGATAGCAGTAGTAAAAGGATGAGGATGAATGTGATAAAATGATTGACACATTTTTGTTGTTTAAAAAAAATTTGATTGATGATCATTCAAATCGATGGGTGTTGGGGGTTAAGCGAAATGTGGAAAGCAATGAAAATTCATTATATCGATGATCGATTTCGGTTCATTTTCCTATTTTGTTCGCTTATTTAAATCATTCAATGTGTTTCACCATTATTTGTACGTGATGATTCATCAGTATCCAATGTTATATTATGTGCTGCTAATGCTTTTTCTGTATCACGAAGTCTAATCTCATGTTTCAATACGATTGCCTTCAATTTATGTACTTCATTAGCTAATTCTTCGAATTTTTGCAATTGTTCCGGTGTCATACCGGGTGGTGGTAATGATGATAATAATGCATCAAGACTATCACCACCACCACTACTACCAGTAACAGCACTTGATTCACCATCAGCTGTTGATCGTTTTGATGCCGGTTTCGTATCCAATATGTTGCTCTTCTTTTTAACAACTTTAAGGTCCTGTTTTTTTGTCGATTGATAACCTTCTTTCAATGACACCTAAAGGCAATAATTAAAATTTTTGTTAAAAATAGTACAAATCCATATCCATTTTAATTAAAATAATATATAAATAAAACTCGTTCATACCAGAATCGGTTCAGCATCTTCACCATTAATCCATTGTTCAGCTGTTAATGCTGGTTCATCGCCTGCTGTATCCGGATAGAGATCATCTTGAAATAGTTCAGACTAAAAGAGAGAAAGAGAACATTAATTCAAAAAATCCAAATATCGATTCCATCGATTGATTGATTTTTTTCCTTACTTTTCTTGGCACAGTAAAACTAATTACTTCACATAAACCTTTTGAATGTAATTTAAAAAGCCTAGCAATTTCATTATTATGAACATCACAGCCACGTTTTGGCATATAACCAATACCACGTTGTGGTTCACTTGATTGGTATGTATTTATATAATGAACAAATGGTGGTTCATCGGTGATTTCAAAGTAACGTATATTACTATCACCCTATGTATGTGCGTGTGTAATTGAAAAAAAATTACAATTAGAAAGATTTTTTAAACGAAAACAAAAAATGACAAACCTTAGCACAAAGATATAAAAGATTAACATCCGGATCATAGAATGGATATAATACACCATTACTAGTGTCCAATGTTTCCAAAACGATTGGCTTTAGATCCGATTCACTACGTAATGAATATTGTCGTTCACTCATTTTAGAGAATCCGGTTGTGAAAATTAAATCATCACGAAGATAGATGGCTCGTTGTGGTTTAGCGCCTTCATGACCTTCACCTTCCTGATGTTATATAAAAAATGTCATTGTTTTATACACACACTCACAAAAGATTATTATGAAAAAAGACAATACCTGTTCCATATCTCCAGTACGTGGATCATATATTCGTATTTTTTTATCTTTCGATGTTGTTACAATACGTGAACCATTCCAACACCATGATACATGAAAAATAAGATCAGGCAAAGAAATGGCTGATAATATTTCACCAGTGCCAACATTCCAGATGATAATTTTACAATCAGCACCAGCTGATAACAGTACATTATTAGCGGATGGATGCCAGGCAAGAAATCCAACACGACGTTGATGACCAACAAGATCGACAACCGGATCGGTTAATGTACGTGATAGGCCATGATCAGGAATTTGCCAAACTTTAACCGTTGTATCTTCCGATGAACTTGCAATAATATTATCATTGAATGGACACCATGCAATATCCAATACAGGTCCTTTATGACCGGCAACTAATGGATGATTAATATCAACACGTCCAGGCTATAAATATGAAAAAAAATATTAATCAAAAATCATCTGTTAAAATATATATTCAACTTACCTGTTTCAATGGTAATACGAGGAAAGCACCACCACCGGCAGCTTCAATAACGATGGCAACAAATTTTGAATTTACAGCACAAAAATTACCATCCCATGAATTTTTCGATATCCGTATATTATCATAACAATTTTCACGTTTAAATGCTTGACCAAATACATGACGAAATTTACTCGTACGTACAATACCACGTGATGCCATTATTTATTGTTGTTGTTGTTTTCAATTTTATCTAATTTGTTATTGTTGATCAATGTATTGTGTGTGTGTGTTGTTTCGAACAACAATCAATTGAAAGAATTTATTTTTTCTTTTGCGCGAATCGACCAAATCTGTTGAAAGGGAAGAGAAGAAAAAAATCGTTAAATACGTGTTATTCTCGCAAACATTTCGAGGACAAAAAAAACAAAACAAAAAATGAAAAAAAATCACATTTCCACACCCAAAAATTCAAAAATTGACATTTTTTTATTTCATTGCCTTGCTCTGATGCCTGTATATTTTTTTGGTACAAATCCAAAAAACAAAAAAAAAAATCTTTTCATGGTTACCATTCGGGCCTAATATAATAATGTTTTCATCATCAACATCGTCGTCGTTGCAATCATGATCATGATCATGGTCAGTGATTCTCAAATTCAATCATTGAATGAATGAAAAAATTTGAGAATCTCTGATTCATTTGATTATTTACCCAATTAAGACACCCATCATTTACAACAAAACCATAACCACCTACAAACAATGATGATGATGATGATTGCATATTGCAACAATTGAATTTAGCATTCAACATTCGAATGTTTGTTTTGTGTGTGTGTGTGTGACATTCGAATTCGAATGTAAAACAGAATTCATCAACATGATCATTTACATAAATCTCAAAAAAAAACAAACAAACAACCATCAAAAGAAATTAAATGGCACACACACATACCATGAAGAATTATCAACGAAATGAGATTGTCAACAAATTATTTTATTATAATGATGCTGATGATGATAATGATGCGGCAACGATAATTATCACAATAATTCAATAAAAAAAACCGACGACAACAACCAAAGAGAATTTGGAAATTGAAAAAATTTATTTGACAAATTATTTGTGTGTGTGTGTGTGTGGTTTAATCGTTGTATCCTCATACCGATTATGATGGTTTCATATCAATAACAAAACACACACACAGGAACCGAAAAAAAATCAAAGAAAAAAGCCAATGTAAAAAGAACAAAAAAAATCCATATCTAAAAAAATAACCAAACCCAAAAAAAAAGTTTTTCATTTTGGGTGTTGACAACAACTTTTTTTTTGTCAAGTGGTTGCCTCTCTCTCTCTCTCTCTCATTCTTTTTCTTTTGTATCTCTCTCTCAAACAGGAAATCCAATCTCTCAATCTCTATCGTTTTTGACTTTATTATATTTCGATATTTTGGGCTATTATCGAGCTATTAAAACACACACACATTAACCAGCATAACAACACAAAACAGATATAGACAATATAAATAAACGACAAAAAAAACAACAAACAAACAAACAAACAAAAAAATCATCCAGCATAATCATTATCAAACAAATCAATCGAACAAAAAAAAATCGTCACCATAAAAAAAATGGGAATTTTTGTCAATTTTTAAGGATTAAGATTTTCAAAACACAAAAAAAACTTAATCATCAAAATTCGAATGGCCAATGGCATACAAACACAGAAAAAAAGACTATTTTGACTTTATTCATATTTTTAGATTTTCCGATTGTTGTAAATATCGATATAATCGGTTCGAATGTTTGATCTATACGGCCATCATTATTAACATCATCATCATCAATGATATTCGATCAATAGATGAATGAATCGGATTTTGAATTTGAATTTTTTTTTTGAATCGAAAATCGATTTTGAAATATGATGAACAATGCAACAAAAAAAAATAAAAAAAATTAGAAATGTAAATAACAAACGAATGATGACGACCTGAAACCTAAAAATAGTTTTTTTTCAACCATCATCATCATCATCATCATGTTCAATGCCTGCCCTAAAGACGTCGAAAAATTCAACATTGAAATAATCAAACTAACACACACACACACCGACTGATGATGACTGGCATCGCACCAAATTGGGATACCGAATTGTCGACGATTATTACATTATAATGATGATGATTCCATCACACATCACACCGAATTCGGATGAAAAACAAAAATTTAAAAACTAAGACACACGTCAATAAAGAATTTTACTATTTAATGAAGTATGTGTATTATTGCCTAACAACAACGACAACAACAACAACAACAATTTATTATTGAATGAGATATTTAGGTAGGTAGGTGTGTCAGAAACAAGACAGACACACATTTTTTTCACAAATACAAATTTTATACAAAGAAAACTTACCAGTTTTTTTTCTTCTTTTCTCAGAATCTGGATCGTATAAAATTGGTTCAGATCATAGATAATATATATCGGAGGGGAACAAAATTTCAGAATCGAAAAAAAAGAAAGAAAGAAATCAAGGCAGATTGAAAAAACCGCTCAAAACCAAACACAAATGAACAATGAATGTCGATGTTGATGGTCAGTGGCACTACTTAATCGAATTTTGAAATTAATTTAATATAAATATAAAATTTTGAAAAGTTTCATTGTTTTTTTTTTTTTTGAATCAAATTTCAATTTTTTTTCCCTCGATTCTTTGATCTGATGATGATAATGATGATGATGATGATTTGATTGTGTGTGTGTGTGTCTGCTCTGCCCACAGTTGTCGTTTGTAATTGTTGTCGTCGTCGGCATCCATCAGCTTACACAGGCAGTCTTATTTTACTGTCTGTCTGTCGGTTCTTTCTTTCTTTTTTTTTTTTTTTGTTTGTTTGTTGTATGCCTCTGTGTCAACATTGTTAATCTGTAGTAGAGGCATTTGGTATATATATGGTATAGAAATAAAATTACAAAAAAAAAAATGAATGAGTCATCAATCAATCGATTAATCGCGATACAATCGATTATTTTAAAATTCAAAAAAAAAATTTATTAATTTTTCAAAACTAAAAATTTATGATTGAAAATTATATAAATCCAATACAATACAATACAACACAATAAAATAAAATGATTAATAATATGAAAACGAACATTGATTTTGGATGAGTTGGTAATGTAATCGGTGAACAAAATCGGGGATCAAGGCACCACCATTATCATTCACAAGTTTTGTGATGAAGAATTCATTTTTTCTTTTCGATTTTTCATCATCATTTTACCACCACATTTACCGACAACTGTTGCATTCAACACGGCAGGTAATGATGATAATTGTAATTGTCGTTGTTGTCGTTGTTTTCCATTTTCATCATGTAATTTAAGCATTTCTTCTTTCAATTTATTCAATATTGCATAATTTGGTTTATTCGAACAGGCATTATTTTGTAATTCAGTTATTTTCTGTGCTTCTTCCTATAAATGTTCATTTAGATGTATTGATTAAAATCCAAAAAATCAATTTTTCAATCAATCAATTTTCAAACCTTTTTCTCTTTCGATGTTTTACATGAACCTTGTCCATATAATTTTAATAATGCACCCCAACATGTTAATTGTGGATGAATACTTTTTAGTATTTTCTGTGCTGCACGTTGTTTACCTTCACGTTTATTTTTACAAATGACCACAGCTTCATGTTGTCCTGCTGTCATTTTAAATTCAATTTTATGATGTTTAACAATTCTTGTATCGGTTTTTATGTCCATATCTTCGAATCCATATAATCTAGTCATCATCATAATCATAAAAATAAACTTTTCAATTACACAAAAACAAAAAAACCAACCTTTTGATACATTCAACCAATATCTGATATGGTGAATATTGGCCAGCTTTCAAACATAATTCACTAACACGTTGATCTTCAATGGAAATTGAATCAAAAAATTTCAAATCATTCAACGATTCAGCTCTATTCTGTTCTTGATTTAATGTCTGTTTCAGATCCGGTATCAATATATCTAGACTGGCACGTGCTGTTTGAAAAATGAAAAAAAGTTTTTTTTCGATTCCCTTTTTTTTACAAATTCATTCACAACAAAACTTACCAGCTTCAGTTTTTGCTTCTTTTTTACTACTACCATAACCTTTACCATATTCCATTTCATTGATAAAAACTGTTGCACAATATGGTTTACTGACATTTTCCAATTCTTGAAATTCATATTTTGGCTGCGTACGTTCAGTATGTTGTACATATTCATGTAGAATACAAATATCGGATTTACCAACTGGATTCATGATGAATTCTGTTTGGCAAAAAATAAATGAAAAAAATCCACACAACCGGACAAAAAAAAAATTTCGAACCTTTTTTAAATGGTTTACCGATGGTAGCGGCAGAAACACCACCACCACCACCACCACCATTAACCGTTGCCGGTATCTTTGGTATCGTACAAGTAATTAATTTTGTAGATTCAGGCAGTGATGGACGTTGTGCTAATTTTTTCGATTGTTCATGTTTACGGCGATCGGCCCAATTACTAAATTATGGACAAAAAAAATCAATCAATTTAAATTTTAAATTTAAAATGAATAAATTATACTAACGTAAATTTTTTCACTGTAACTGTTTTAAATTCAAATAATCGTCGACAATATTCACGAACTTTGGCCGCTTCTAATGAACGTTCTTTTTTATTCTCTTCAAGTGTTTCAACTTTTGCAATTGGTTGTGGCGGCTGTAGTGATTGCTGTCCACTACCATCATCGCCATTGCCATTACCATCGACATTATTATTATTCAAACATTTTGATTCCAATTCTTCACGTATTTTACGTTCTTTTTCCAATTCATTTCGATATTGTAAACATGGTATGGCTGATAATGGAATATGATGTTTACGTGCACTACCAGTGCCAAGATGATATGGTTTCGATAATGTACAAACACGACTTCGTTTATCCAAATAGATTGGCATACCACTAAAATGTGTTATCTCTACCCAACCTTCGGGTAGAATTTCAAATAGATCATGACCACGTTTGACTAGAATATTTTTCTGTTTAGTTTCAATTCGTGATTTAGTTGCTCGTTTTTTACCCGGTTTTCCTGTAATACGAGCAACAGCAGCAGTAGTAGTGGATGATAGTAATTTAGTTTGTTGATCAATTTGTACATCTTCATTATCAAGATCATCTAATTTACGTTTAACCTGTTCACATCGTTTTAATGATTCAATATCAACACTTTCTTCAAGCATATTATCAACAAATGAATAATCATCATCATCATCATCATCTGAATCGAATGAATTAATTGAACATTGATCATCAACATCATTATCTTGATCATTATTTGATATTTCATTCATCATCATCGATATTGTTGTTGTTGAATCATTATGATCACATTGTTGCGGATCATTGTTTGTCGAATCATCAATCATCGATGTTTCATTCGTTAACATTTCAACAACATTACAATTATCAACAGCGACACTAGAATCCGTTTCATTTTCAGTTATTGTTTCCGACATGATTTTGTTGTTTTTGTTTCGTTACTAATTTTCATTGTTTACAATTTTCTGGTGTCTGCACGCGTTAACCACCACCACCACCACCACCACACTTTTAATTGTCTATCTATGTGTATGTTGGGTTCAGAATTTTTTTCAACAAATAATTCACCAACAGATGGCGTTGACTATAGAATTTTTTTTCACAATAAAATATTTTGCCATCTAGTGGCCAAAATCTTTATTAATTGATTATTTTAAAAAATTCAATCATCTTGGCACGTATTTTTTAGATTTAATTTAAAATCAAACGAAGAAAAAAAAAACAAAAAAAAAAAAAAAAATAGTCAAAATTGTATTCAAATAGTATGAATGGATAATAATAATTTGATTGTTTGATTCAAATTCAATCATATAAGTAAATAGAAAAACACACACACACACAAGCTGTTATTGTGACACGCAAACACACTTATCTTCAAGAAAATGATGGTAATTTAGCTACTTTTTCATCAATCATTGCTAATAATTTATCCATTTTTTCATTTTTTCCTTTATATTTATTTAGATCGGGTCCAAGCATTTTAATCAATGCCGGTACATCTGTTGGACTAATTTCAATAAATCTTGTAATAGCCGTCAAGCTAAGCAATGCTTGATCATCTGGTAGATCACTATGCATATATTGCAATACAGCTGTAGCCAATTCAATTGATACGTCTTCGAAAACTTCTTTCAATGATAGATTATAGATAAGATAAACACCATTACGTTGTAATGTTGTTAGTTGATCATTGAGCAATGTATGTACCGCTGCACGAATTGTAACACGTGAATTACTATTTGGATGTCCATTTTCTTCACACCATTCACTAATATACATTAGCCAATCGATTGTTGATGGTTGTCCACAAAGATTACATAACAATTTAACAATTTCTTCTTGTTCGGCAAGTGTTAAATTTTCAATACGATTTATATAGCTCATTATACGATGATCTTTACGATCCTGATGTAGAATCAAAACAACATCTTCTTTTAATGATGCTGCTTGTAACACTTCTAATGTTAATAATGTTACATTTGGTGCAAATTTTCCATCACCACCACTATATTATTGTATGGATAGAAATTTTTAACAACAAAAAAATTCTGACAAAATCTAACTTACTTGAGTAAATAGGCGATAAGATCCAAATGTTCATCACCGATAGCCCAGGCACCTGATTCTGATTGTAGATATTCATCAATTTCTTTCAGACATTGTTGTTGTTGTGGATTCAACATTGTAAATACCATTTCTTCTACTTTACGAATGGCTGCAAGTCCCTAAATATATAATTATAATTTGAATATATCGATTATCGGATCCAAAAATTTAAACTTACATCAATATCTTTGAATACAATTGGTGGATCTTCATATTTATACGAACGTCTTGATGTTGATGTTGTAAATTTATCACCAATGGCTTTATCATCACCATCATCATCATCATCATTATTAATATTTTCACCATTATTATTTGGAAAATTTTCCACCAATTGATCATCCGACATTTTTAATTTGTTTTGTGATGATGTTGATGTCGGTATTTCGTTATTATGATCAGAAACAGATTTCGATATTGTCGTAGATATTGATGAATCCGTTGAAATTTGTTTCGGATGATTATTATTATTATTATTATCTTCACAAACGTCCGGATTATAGAAACGTACACCAGAACCTTTTGGCCGTATTGTTAATGTATTCAAATATTGTTGTAATGTTTGCCCAAGTGGCCTGAAATCATCATCACCATCATCAACAACAACAACGACAACAACAACAAAAAAAATCAAAAATTACGAAAAATAAAAAAAAATTTCAATTTTGCAAATGAAAATGTGAAGCAATCCAATAATAAACAGCAAGCACAGAAAAAAAAACATGCAACAAATCACAAACAACACCACAAGCACAAAGTTTGGAATCGATCCAAACATGAAAAACTGTGAAACCGAATACACACACACTTACATAGAGAGAGAGAGAGAGAGAGAAAGGCTTCAATAGTGGGGCAAAACTTTGACTTTTTTTTTGCTAGAAAAAGAAAAATTCTCTCAATCACAATTCTATGAATAGATTTTTTTTCGTCTCAACTTTTTACCATACACACACAAATACACACATTATATGGAATACATACAAACTAAAAGATTTCACACTGTCTAGAAATTCTTCTCAAATCATCATCACTACGCTGTAGTTGAAGAATTTGTTTTTTTCTTCCTCTTACCATAATCATCTAATAATCAAAATGGATAAATTTAGCCCATTCTGAAGAATCACGAATCATGTCATCATCACATTATCGTTATGAATTTTTTTTTTTTGATTCCTGTATATATGATAATGCGTGTGTGTGTATGTGTTGGGTGTGTACACTTTCTGTGTTCTCTTTCGTTATAGCTACTTGATTATTATATAAAGAATTTATATAAATAAAACAAGAAAAACATGTAATACATACGTGGAAAGAAAATCATTTGGTAAGTTCAATATCTCATCCGGAATGCCATTACCAGTAAGAAATAGGGCAATTTCATTTGAAAAATTATTACAATTATTTTCAAATATTTGATATGAACTAGGTCTATAGGTAAAAATTTTTGTCATAGAATCATTCATCGGCAGTATAAATCATTTATAACTTACGAAAATGTTGATTCACCCATTGAGAAAAGATATTCAAGAAATAGATTGTACGATACTTCTGTATGACCCAATGCTAATATCTGATCCGGTTCACCTAATTGGCTTGAACCCTTGATTTCCGTGTTAGAGAAAATAAAGAAAATTTAATTAATTTCCTGAAAAATCTTCAAAAAAAAACAAACTTACAGCAATACAGCTTTCAATTCCACGACCACCGAAAAAATATTCACGGTCATATACAACAATGGCCGTATGCCAAATGGCCGGAATTTCACGACCTGACCAAAAAAAAAAGAAAGAAAAAAAAATGAAACGAAATCCACCGAGAATAATAAATGAAAAAAAATAAAAACCTAAAAACAATGTCGATAATGATCGTGCCATCCCTTTGGATAGATCATAGATATAAAGTGAAACTTCATAACGTTCTTGATGATGATGATGACTCATTATGGAACTATATCGAAATTATCGCAGGAATGAATATGTTCGATAAAAAAAATGATGAACAACAAATATCGATTATAATCGATATATATAGCAGCAGTAGGAGAAGGAGGGTATTTCGGGAACAATTGAATTTTTTTGGAACTTAATTTCGTTTTTTTTTCAATCAATACACAAAATTGCCAATCGACCATTCAATTACCATTGATTTTATTTGATTAAAATAAAAATCATCATCATTTTCTGCCAATTCATCGTTGTCGACTACGACGACGACGACGTCAATGACGCAAACTCCACCTTTTTGAAAAACATCAATTTATTTGTTGTAACATTGTTGATATATACAATCAACTGTTGTGCAGTTTGAGTTTCTCGGTTTTTTTTATCATGATAAAAAAAATTTCAGAATGAATAAGTTTCCTGTATGTGTGAATAATAATCAATGAATCAAACACATTCATCAGCATTAGTAAGCAAAAAAAAAAGAAAAGAAAAAACAAATTCAAGGCAATGACCAATCACAACAAAAACACGTGTTGTTTACCTTGACAATGTTCAATTGATTTTCATTTGATCTGAAGAATTTTTTTTTTGTCTTGACAATGAATTTTTCAAAAAAAAAATATTTGTTCAAGTTGAGAAAATTCAGTGAAAAAAAAACTATTTCGATTGTTTTCATAAATCTGGACATGAGACATTATTCGGGTAGAAATAGCGTGAAAAGAATAACGGATCATAATAATTTTTTTTTCTAAATATAAATATTCGATTCGATCGATTGATTTGAACATCTAAGAACGAATATTCTTCGAGATATGATGAATAATATTCCAGCAGAAATATCTGTAAATCCGGTGCCTTATATATCATTGCTTGGATTAGATGCCGCAAATAATCCAATACATTCTATAATATGGAATAGTTTTGCAATAAATCGTTCAGCCGATCGACCAGTTTTATATTATAAATTATTACCCATTGATTATCGATTTCCATCATCTAAAAATCGAGTAAGTATTTTTTTCCAAATAAAAGAAATCTCGAATAATTGAAAATTTATTATTTAGCGATCATATGATCGTTATATACCGGCCGGTATAATCAAAACTAAATGGCTAAATAAACATCTGTTTGAAATACCATCAGTGGTCGTGGTGTTTGTTTCATTGCAAAATTGGCAACAATTAGATCGTCATCGATTAATTGATGAAATTAATTCATTGAAAATGGCACTAATAAATCGTCAGATAAAAATCGTCGTAATTCTATTACAAAGTGAACCAATATCATCCATTACATATAATCATCAAGATAATCATCAAGATGTTAATCAAATTAACAAAGATCAAGCTAACACGTTTATGTGAAGAATGTGATATTAATCCAAAATCATTATTCATCATACCAGTACAGGATGAACAATCCATTCCAGGTTATGTACATCGTATTGAATCAACATTGAATGAATTGGTTAAAGCACATTTTTCATCGAAAGTAAAACAAATTAAATCCTATCGTGATCAACTAAATAAAATTACACAAAATTATCTATTCGTACGTCATGAATTTAAACTTGGTTTCTATCATGAAATTCGTCAAATTTATAATCAAGCATTGGTTCATTATAAAAATGCTTATGCATCATTGATGGAACTACGACAATCATCAATTAATCTGATTGAAATTAAAAATGTTGCCACCGTTTTAAATTATAAAATCATACGTTTATCATTCTATTTAAACATTCCGTTGGATGCAATTTCCTATTTTCGTAAACATATCGATATATTTCACAATCGTTTTGCCGATGATGAACGTATTGAATTTGAACATTATGCATGGCTTGCCAATCAATTTTATTTGTTTGCCGAATTATTCGATATGTCAATATCGATGTTACATCTTTCACCGTCGTCATCACAGAATCCTGGTGTTTATTATTTTGAATCCGCTATGTATACGATAAAACGTCGTGAATCAAGTCAACGATCATCATCATCATCATTATCGTCGTTGAATCATGAAGAAATTGCCCATGTTGAACGTGCACTACAGAATGGATCAGAATTCATTGGACAGCTTAGTTGGTATCGACCTGGTGAATTGAATGATGATAGCTATGTGAAAATATTTCATCATATTGAACGTACAACCGATCTGGCACCATTTCTTATAAAACTTTTGGTTAATGTATTGAATCAGATCAAAAAATTCAAGAAACCACGTTTTATGCGTTTTGTTATGTACCTGATTGGTCGTGAATATTTCTTGCAAGGTAATTACAATGATGCCTTAAATTATTTTGGCAATATCCTCGGTTATTATCGTGAAGAACGATGGAAACCAATTCATCGACGTCTTGCTCAACTTGCGTTGCAATCTGCATATCTTTGTATGGATTATGTTAGTGTTATAAAATGTTCATTCGAATATATATCGAATGATACGATTGATCCACAGAGAAAAATTTCACTACTAAAATCATTGCTCCAATTTTTACAATTAGAATTTCAATCATTCATCACTGATGATACAGATGTGGAAATGAAAATAAATTCGAAAACTTTATCAGAAGCTGAAATGGAATGGCCAAGAAAATTGATGGATATCGAACAAAATGGTCTACCATCGAATATTGGTGGTGAAATACTAATCAATGCTGATCATGAATTGAATTTTATGAAATGCAAAGTTACATTTGATCGTCGACAATATACAATTGAAGATGATATTCGTATTAAGGTGGCAATTTTCAATCAACTCATCGAACAACTTGATCCAATAGACATACAAATTAGATTTGAAATACCTGAATTTGATAAACAATGTCAATTATTATCACCGCAAGGTGAACAACAACAATCTATACTTTATTCAAATTCATTAAATTTATTTGAATTTCGTCTACGATTACGACCATCCAATGATCGTCAATATTGTCGAATTAAAATCAGTGAAATAGCAGTGATATTGAAATCGAAAATTTCCGTTCGTTTTCAATGGCTTTATACATCCACAATGTTGACGATGGCAACAACAACAACACCAGCAATAACTTTACCAATTTCATCGATATCCGATGATTCAATCAAATTTAATAAAATTGATAATAGAATCGATGCTGATTTGTTGGACTTGGAATCACGGTTACAATTGATTGGCATCGAAATGAAACAACGTTTATTTCGTAATGAAAATGCATCCATACGGATTCGATTACGATCAAAAGAACGTCATGTTATTGGTAATTTAAAATTATTGCCGAAAATTATGACTCAGCAGCAGCAACAACAACAACAACAAGTGGCTATATCTGCAACCGAGATAAACATTGATAATACTGCTACCGTTATGAATATTATCCAGGATACCAATTGTCAATGGTCAATTCGTCTTGTTAATCAAACTGATGCTTTTGAAACCATTCCATCCGATTCAGCGGGCATTTTAATCACTGATCAACTTGAACCTAGCCACGATGATGATGGTGATGATGATTTCATCATTGATCTTATACTCTGCTCACGTGATCTTGGATTGAAAATATTATCATTCGAATTTAGTTATGATTTAATGATGAAAACAGATGATGATGATGTTCAATCGATTCCGATAACAAAAAATTTTCAAACATCAATCAATGTTGTCGAACCATTTCAATTTTTAGCCAAAGTGGCTAATTTTGCTAATCCAGATACATCAAACATACGATTAGATGAACCATTTAGATTGAATTGTCATTTACGATTACCAACGAATGGTGATGAAGAAGATGATTACAGCAGCAGCAGCAGCAACAATAATCAAAAAGATGATGATTCATCAATAATTGAAATTGATTCGATTAGTTCGAATTTTGATGAAAATATCAAAATTATTTCACAAAAAATGACCAAATTACCAGCATTGTTATCGAAAGATTCAACTACGCCTATTGATTCATATCTAATGAATTGTATTAAATCTGAACAGAAACCACAACCATTAGGATCATGGTCAATACGATGGCATCGAAAATCGGAAACCACCACCGCTATTCATGCTCCAATACTATCGGAAACCACGTTTCCATTACCAGCAATTACAATGATACCGGCAATTATTTATGTGGAGCTATTCGTTCCGGATAAATTATATGCACGTAATCCATTTATGGCTAAATATAAAATTACCAGTCGTTTAGATGTGGATGTTAGTCTTGAAATACAGATTGGACAAGCCGAATATTTTATGATTGCTGGAAATCGACAAGTAAGTAGAAAACAAATAATCGATATTCGATAAATCGTCCATCAACTAACTATCGATATTTTTTTTTATTAGGTAAAAATTATTCTTCCATCACGTTCGATTATTGAACAAGTGTTTATATTTTTTCCTCTTACCTGTGGTCAACTTGTTTTGCCTAAACTTGATATAATGGTACATCCTAATGGCTACAATGAATTCATTATCATTAACATCCAGTAGCAGTAGCCAAATTGGATCAAAACAAACCATAACACATCCAATTAAAATTGATTATATTGGTCAAATGATTTTACCGACAGTATTTGTTCTGCCAAAACTTCGTACCAATATTTTTGTAATAATTACCAACATGATGATGATCTTATGTGATTGTGAATTATTTCAAAAAAAAAATTTTTGATTACAATCTAAATCTGTTCATTTTGTTTGTTTGATTGTATATGATGTTTGATGATTGCAATACCCCAATAATGATGATGATGATGATGATGATGATCAATGATTATATATTGTATTAAAAAGAAAAATTATTTTTAGAAAATTCATTCGATTCGAAATAATGATGACATTTTTTTTTATTCTCCACCCAAATTTTTATTGTACATATTTTGACTTTGATCATCAACCGATTGTTGTTGTTGTTGTTGTTGTTGTTGTTGTCGTTGTAGTTGTAGTTGTAGTTGTTGTTGTTGTTGTTGGTTAAAATCGTCGAACAAGTGAAAAAAAAACTACATCATCATTGACCTTTGATCCTGATTGTCATCATCATTATAAAAATCAAACAAGTGTCATCGATTTTGAGCAATGATGATGTTGATGATGATGTTTTTTTGTATTGATCATCATCATCATCATTATGAGGAAGAGATAATCATCAAATAATTATCATCATCATCTTTATCATATGACGTCATCTGCATTACATGTACAACATGGTGAATAAAAGATTCGAAATTGTTGATCCAATCTGTGTGTGTGTTTTTGTGTTTGAATCAATCAATAAATTATTATTATTGAATAAATTATGATCAAATTTTTAAATTGTGAACAAAACAAGAGAAACGAAGACGACAAAGATAACGATGATGATGATGATGATGATGATAATGGAACACGAAAGAAAACGACCAAAAAAAAAAGTAGTCAAACGACATCCACATCGAATGTTTACATGACGACATTGTGTATACGCCCACCACAAAAAAAAATATCATAAACATCTATACACATAAGAAGATGAAGAAAAGTCGAGTGAGAGAAAAGAAAAGGAGCCAAAACAAAATTTTCAGTGAGGCCAAAACGATGAAAAGACAGAAAAAAGAAATGATGATGATGATGATCATTATTATTATTATTATTTGATGATTATGATTACCAATTCGGCATATAGAAATGATCATCAAATGATCATCAAATCACACATTGTTTGATTGATTGATTGATTCGGTTTTTTTCTTTTTTTCTTTTTATTCAATTCATTGATTGATTGATGGTGGTTGGTGGTGGTGGTAACACATCATCATCATCAACAGCAGCATCTTAAAATGGTCTGATGATGAATGAATGAATGAAATACGGAATGGCCCAACAACAACAACAGCAACAACATTATTATCACCGTCATCATCATTATAAGATTAGTGGTAGTAATAAAAAAAAAAAAAAAGTTTTTCTGAAAAAATTATTTAAGTATTTGATTTTTAGTAATCATCATAATTGAACATATATATTGGTGGCGATAATAAATATTAAAGATTCAAAAATATTTCAATTCAAATACATCACATACACATTTAAACAGACCATTTTCAAATCATTATATCAACCAAGCAACAACAACATCATCGACAACGTTAAATCAATGTTAAATCATCATCATCATCAAGAATTTTTTACTATAGTAGAAAAATTATTCTAAAGAATTGATTGTTTTTTTTTCTTTTTTTTTTGAATTTAAAAACATCAATCATCATCATTATCATCAAATTTCATTTGTTATATGGAAGGACCGTAAAAAAAGAATGTAAGTTTCATTCGATTGTTATTTTCATTTTCATTTTTTTTTTGTTTTAAATGTTCGAATGTAGAACACATTCGAAATTGAGATCATCGTCAACACACATCTTCGATGATGATGATGATAATTTTTTTTTTCATTTCTAATTTTTTTTCCCATATTCGATGGCCACTGTCAATTGTTATCATCAAAACATACACACACACACACACAAAAAAAAAAACAAAACAAAAATAATATTTTTAATCATCATCATCATATTATCATCATTTGTGTGTGTTCTAAATGTCGATGACACAAAACATGGAAGCACTTAAACTATCCATTCGTTAAATATATTTATGATTCTAATATCTATCTATCTTTATATATATATATCATTTATAATCCAAACAGAAGATTATTATTTTACTACGTACGTCATATATATAGCCGATATAAAATCGACAATTAAAAAAAAAGCGAGGGAGAAAAAACCTATACCAATAACAGTTTGGTTCAAAATTCAATCAATCAATCAACCATAATAAATAATAAAAAAAAAACATTCTTAAACAACGACAACTAACACGACGAACGATAACAACGTTGACCGAATTATTTGGACATTGGAACCATTTTCATATTGGTGGTAAGTGTGTGTGTGTGTGTGTGTGTGTGTGTGTGTGTGTGTCTATGTGTTTATATACATGTATGTTAGTATGGATCATGATCATTTGAATGATTTTTAATTTTCATAGTAAAAATGGAAACGATCACGAATAATACCCCAAGTGGTGTTATGGATGAAGATTCCGTACGACGGATATTTCGTTCATCCGATGCTGTTTGTTTTGATGTGGATTCCACTGTTTGCCGTGATGAAGCTATCGATGAATTGGCTAAATTTGCCAATAAAGAAAAAGAAGTTATGGAAATGTAAGTGTAACAAAAAAAAAAATAAGAAATAAGATTTTTTATATAATTTAATTAATTTTAATTTTTTTTTTCGAAGGACTCGACGTGCAATGCGTGGTGGTTGTAGTTTTCATGATGCTCTTAGTAAACGTCTACAATTAATTCAACCAACTGTGGATATGGTTAGTGATTATATACGTACACATCAACCACGATTTACACCTGGAATTAAGTATGGTTATCATCAACAAAAACTATTGTGAAAAAAAAAATTCTAATAACCAATTTTTTTGTTCCATTATTCAACAGAGAATTAGTATCATTATTACATGCAAATGATGTTGCCGTATATCTTGTATCCGGTGGATTTTATTCAATTATTGAACCAGTTGCCAAAGAATTACACATTCCATACAAGAATATCTATGCGAATAGAATAAAATTTTTCTATGATGGAAATTATGCCGGTTTCGATGAATCGGAACCAACAAGTCAACAACATGGTAAAGCTAAAGTAATTGCATATCTTAAGAATCGTTATAAATATCGCACAGTAACAATCGTTGGTGATGGTGTTACCGATATGGAAGCCTATCCACCAGCGGTAAGAATAATAATCGATTTGATTGGAATTTTCATAACTAAAATTGTTTCATTTTTTTTTAATAGGATGCATTCATCGGATTTGGTGGTAATCAAATACGTGAAAAAGTTAAAAAAGGTGCTAAATGGTTTGCCACTAGTTTCTATGATCTAATCGAAGAGCTTAAGGTGGATTCATAGAATTTATGAATATTTTTTTTTGTTTGTTTGTTTGTTTTTTTCGGAAAAATCTATCTCTTAATCACTGTATACGAAATGATGAAAAATCAATAATGCCAAAAAAAACAACATACACACAAACAAACAAACAAATATTTTCAACAAGCTAGGAAAAATAAAAAATTTTTTTTATCACTTCCTTATCACACATACCTCTGGCCTTCACAAGAATAAGAAAAACAAAAACAAAACAAAACAAAACAAAAATTCTGTATGTATAAAATGAAATGAAAAATAAATGACATCAAATTTTCTAAAGAAAAAATAAATTCAAATTCTAAATCCTGGAACATTCTGTCTTTCCATGTATCCGGGAATTTACCAGCAACATTAATGTTCGAATTTTCTCATTTTTGGATCCACCTCACCAACACGACCAAAAAAAAAAAAAAATTGGATCCAAGCTATATAATGATTGTAATTGATGATTATAACTTGAAAAAAAATTGGATCCAATTACAATTAAATAGTGATTCTATGCTTTTGTCTATCTATATGTGATGTTGATTCAACAACAACAACAACAACAACAAAATTATACGCAGATCCATAGAATAATGAAATTGAGCAGCCAGAATTTGTTGAAAAGTTGTTATATAGAATGAATGAATAAATGAATGAACGAACGAACGAACGAAAAAAAAATATTCCAGAAATATGGAATAACCGACAAAACCAGGATCAGTGAAAAACAAAAAAAAAACCAAATTTTTTTCCACCCATTACGTTTCAGGAATTTTTGTTATCGTTTTTCTTTTGCTCACCTACATTCATCAAACACCGTAAAGTGTTCTCAAACGAAAAAACAAACAAACAAACAAAACGATCCGAAGGAAAACAAAAAAAAAAAAACGAACCTTGAACGAAAAATTTTTCAACAACTCAAACAAAGAAAGAATTCGAGTTTTTTTTCTCTCGTCAATTTAATATCGATTTACGTTCTATTTTGCTGTAACAAATATGAAGATGAAATTATCATTTCCATCATCATTCAATCTACAGAATTTATCATTGAAATCAATCACCAAAAGCCTTGGACAACAACATCAACCAATGTATTCCTCATCATCATCATCATCATCATTAATTTGGTTCATCATTATTTTACAATATTTTCTACATCAATCAATAATTCAAGTAGTCAATGCAATCGATAATGGCCACATCAGTAGCAGCAGCAGCAACGGTGGAGGAGGTGGAAGTGGAAATAGTTGCCCAGTACGATCATTAATAAAACCATGCCTTTGTAATGAGATAACAAAAGGTCTTGAAATCATATGTGAAGGTGTACAATTGGAAATGCTCAAAGAGATTTTTGATCGATTACCAGTTAATAATAATAATAAAAATGGTGGTGGTGGCGGTGAGCATCAAAAAAATCAACGTACAACAATAATGTATTTAAAAATGAAAAATAATCATATCCATTCATTTCCGGCACGTTTATTAAACAATATAAATGTTCGTCATTTAATGGCACATAATTGCAATATGATTGCTGTTGATTCAGATGCCTTTTTATCAATACATGATCAGATTGAATCATTAGATTTATCGCATAATAAATTTCAGAAGGTAAGTTTTTTTTTCATGCATTAATTAAATTACTAATAATAATAATAATTTGATAATGAACCTGAATATTTAGATACCTGATGCCCTAAAAGGCCTTTCAACATTGGTTTCATTGAATCTGAATTATAATGAAATTGAAACCATTGAACCAGATCAATTTGATGGCCTGGAATCATTATTACGACTATCATTATTTGGTAATCGTATATTTGCCGTACATGAACGTGCATTTATTGGTATCGGACCGAATGTAACACAAGTGAATCTTGGCGGCAATGAATTATCACGTATACCATCGGATTCATTACAATATTTAGGATCATTACAACGATTACAATTGCATGAAAATCGTATACATACAATCACACGTATGGATCTAAAACATCTTCGTCAATTAGCCCATTTGGATGTATTGATTTTGGCCAATAATCTAATCAAACAATTAGATGCTAACATATTTGCTGATTTATCTGTATTAAATTATATTGATCTTGAATCAAATCAAATATCGATGATTGATGAACAAGCATTCAATGGTATTGAAAAAACATTAGAATGGCTAAAATTGGATAATAATCAATTGCAAATAATACCATCAAATGCATTAAGAAAAATAACACGTTTGAGACAATTGGATTTGAAAAATAATCAAATTGAACATATTGATCGTCATTCATTTGAATCATATGGTAAGAATATAAAATTTTTATATTTACAAAAAAATCGTATCCAACATATTGATGATCAAGCATTTGAATCATTCGAATCATTGGAATGGCTATATCTACATTCAAATCATTTACAACGTTTATCAAGAAAATTATTTGAAAAAGTTATTGATAAAAATTTAACAATTCTTGATCTTCATGGTAAGTTTGGTTAACATTTTTGGAAAATTTTTTCCATTTTTTTCATTTTTATAATTTTTTTTCTTTGATTCAATCCAAAAAGATAATCCATTCATCTGTAATTGTGAATTAAATTGGTATAAACAATGGATTGAAGATAATGAAAAAAATCAAATGTCTCATATTTGGAAAGAAACAAAGTGCTATTATTATGATGATGATGATAATTATAACGATAATGAACCAGTTTCAATAATGGATCAACAACAACAACAACAACAACAACAAAAGCAACGTAAACGTGAAATATTTCTCACTGAAATGGATAAAATGATTGAATGTCATGCATTTACAATGGATCGATTATCAATGACAACATTATTAACAATGACTATGATGATGACAATTATTATAACGTCAATATAATTATAATTATTATATATATGTTTGGTGTTCATATAACTCGACAAACAATATTAGACATGTATGTATGTCGACCATGGTAACGTGGAATGGTGATAATTTGTTTAAATACAACGACGACGACGACGACAACAACAACAACAACTAAATCTGTGAAATACAATCATAATCCTCATCAACAAACAAAAGAGAGAGCCAGAGAGAGAGAGAGAGAGCCAGTAAAAAAAAACCGGAAACCAAAAATCAAAAAAAACAAAACAAAAAACAAACATAACGAGCAAATTCAATCCAGATTCGACAACGAGATGATATATATTGGTGATAGGAGAAAAAAAAATTAGACATTGAATGAAAATCAATATAATACAAACAATGACGAATCATAATTTTTTTTTTGTTCTCTAAATTCTCGATGATACAAAAAAAGTGAAATTATTTCATTAAAAGAAAAAAAAAATTCAATCACTTTTCTTTTCACTATTCGTTTCTATGAATTAATCTCAATGCAGAAACAAAAAAAAACATTCGAATTCGAATTTTAGGTTTTTTTTTTGTTTTTTTTTTGTTTTTTTTGAATACGATCTGATTTTGTTTTCCACAATATTGATTGATTTGTTGTTGTTGTTTTGATCGATTTGGTTGTTGTTGTTGTGTTTTTTTTTTCATTGGCAGGGCGTGTGTGTGTGTTTTTTTTCCGTTTGATAGATTTGGCAATGATGATGATTTGCATCGATTTCAATAAACAATAATTTAATGATGACAGTCTTGATATTGATTTTGATGATGATGATGGTGGTGGCCATCAAATCAAGGTAACTATGGTGAAATTTAATTATGATGATGATGAAATGTTTAACATGATTCGATTAAAACATTTTTTTTTTGTTTGTTAGTTGAATGAAATCTTGATCTTAATGGTTTCTATTCTTTATCTATATCAGCTAGTTTCCGATCCGAATTGTTTATCAAAATAGTGGGTAATTTCTTTGGAATTTTTTTTTTCATTCGTTTTTAAATTTTTATTTTTATTTTTTTTCAAATAAAAAGATTGTAGCGACAAATGGTGAAAAAATTTAGCAACAATTGTTATCTTTACAATTTCAACATCAACTTCAACTTTATTTTATTTTGGTAGTAGGTGGCATAACAAAAAAAAAACCCGAGGGGTTAAAACAACAAGTGAAAATAATACCACTACTACCATATACATACCATATATATATATAAATATGGGCGTGGATCAAAGAAATGTGATGCAACAGCCAAAAGTGAAAAATAAAAAAAAAATTCCTCTTTTTCCTCCTCCTCATAAAAATTGGTTATAGTCACAATGATGATAACAATCAGATTTATTTTCTAACACAAACAATGTATATATTGTATAAAGTTAGTCAGATGTCCATATAGAGTAATTTTTTTTTACATTTATCTATACTACTAGTTATAAACGTAATTATAAACATAATGCATTGTAACCATTGCCCGGTATTTTATGTGTAATTGATAAAAAAAAATGGCCTGATAACCGTTGCTGTTGCTACTTGTTCTCGCTCATTGTGTGTCTGTGTGTGTGATGAGTAAATGTTCAATGTTTTTTCTTTCCCCCCCTCTCGTCAACAACCATTGAAATATATTGAAAGACCATAAAAAATTGTGCTTACCTCATCTTGTATGTATGTGTCTGTGTGTCGATGCTCAAAAAGGAGAAGAATAAAGAGAGAAATAGAAATAGAAATAGAAAAAAAATTATTATTTGCAATTTTGTTAAATCAATTGGCTCATCATCATCATCCTCATCATCATCATCATCATTGACATCGCCATTGAATTGTCGTTGAACGAACACAAGAAATTAAGTGAAAAGTAAAAAAAAAAATTTTCATTTTATCTTTTTTTGTTCAATGTTCATTTCTCTAAAGATCAAGATCTTTAATTGATTGGCAATCTATCGAAATCGAAAAAGCCAAGTTTTACGGTAATTCGAATTGAATTTTTTTTTCTATCGTCAAACAACGAAGATAGAGAGAGAGAGAAGAAGGTGGTTTTTGAGCTTTCATTTGATTCGAATATTTGTTGAGGAAATCTATTGCTTATCATTGTGATTGTGTTGTTTGTGTGTGTGTGTGTTATTTATTTGCTTGCTTGCCAAAACAATTTTTTTTGTTTAGAACTGAATTTTTTTTGACGTTTTTTTTCTGCCGGTGTTTTTTCTTCCCATCATCAAATTTTGACGCACATACATTCCTTTTTTTTCATTCATTTGAACCGGTTAAAGAACTCGAATAATAATTTAAATATATATAATACAATGGCTGAAACCCGTGATGATAGTGTATATAAGGCTAAATTGGCCGAACAAGCTGAACGTTATGATGGTAAGAATTTGTTAACCGTTTTTTGAAGTTTTTAAATTTTATTTTTTTCTCACCATTTTTCTATAGAAATGGTGAATGCAATGAAAAATGTTGCCATGGTCGATGGTGATCTAACCGTTGAAGAACGTAATCTTTTATCTGTTGCATATAAAAATGTAATTGGTGCACGTCGTGCTAGCTGGCGTATATTATCATCAATTGAACAAAAAGAAGAAATGAAAGGTGGTGAATCGAAATTGGAATTGATTAAAAATTATCGTTTACAAGTGGAAAAAGAATTACGTGAAATTTGTAATGATATATTGGAAGTATTAGAAAAACATTTGATACCGGCTGCAGCCAATGGTGAATCGAAAGTTTTCTATTATAAAATGTAAGTTTTTTTTATGAAATATTCTGAATATTTCTTCTGAACATTGTCAATTTAGGAAAGGTGATTATTTCCGTTATCTAGCCGAATTTGCAACCGGTAATGATCGTAAAGATGCTGCAGAAAATTCATTGGTAGCATATAAAGCTGCAAGTGAAATTGCTACTACTGAGCTACCGCCAACACATCCAATACGTTTAGGTTTGGCATTGAATTTTTCTGTATTCTATTATGAAATTCTTAATTCACCTGAACGAGCTTGTCGATTGGCAAAGACAGCATTTGATGATGCCATTGCTGAATTGGATACATTATCCGAAGATTCATATAAAGATTCAACATTGATCATGCAATTATTGCGTGATAATCTAACATTATGGGCATCGGATGTTAATCAAAATGGTAAAAGCTAAAGATTACAACTGATGATGAGATTTTATGTCAATAATCAATTTTTTGAACTAGGTGAACAAAAAGAAATATCCGGTACCGGTACTGCTGGTGGTGATGCAGGTGGCAATACAACAACTGAGGCTTGTGCTGCTTCATCTGAAGAACCAAACGCATAATACCACCTGCATACATTTACATCCATGATGATGATTGATGGGTGTAGGAGTGGATATCACATCACCAATTTAAAAATATATAATACATGTGTTGGAACCAATTTTTTTTCAAATGAAAATCTTATTCCATTTAACAACCAGCCAATTAATATTTAATGTCCCAATATATAATGATAAAAAAAAACATACAAAAAACAACCCCATTATATGATGATGATGATGCCAACAACAACAACAACACTATTTGATCCCTTGATATTTTTCATGTTTCAAACACAAACACACCCAACATACATACATACACACATTAAAAACGCTCATTTATTATTATACACACAACAACAAAAAAAAAATAGTCAAACTATATATTTCTGTTCATTTTTCACTTGATGAAATCATTTTATCATAACACACCCATAGAGAATATCAACAACTTATCACCACCACCAACACACCCACACACACAAACCTCAATTTCATAATTCATTCACACTGATAAAAAAAAAATAATTTTCTTTTCTTTTCTCTTCATTTAATGATTTTTGATTTTGTTTCACATATTCCAAATTTGATTTGATTTAAAATTATTCTTTGTTGAATTGAGTAGTTTGATCAAGATGAAAAAAAAATCGAATGTTTAGATCATTATACACACACACACCGGACACAATGAATTTATAAACACAAATAACGTATAATCCGGTTCTAGTCGTTTTGTTTGATTGTTTTTTTCTTTTCTTTTTTTTTGTTGTCGTCGTCGTCGACCAATTCTGAATCAATTTTAGTTATTTGTCTTTAATCACCACACACACACAAACAGACACGCACACACCCACACACACCCAGACCAGAATTTCAATAGAGTCCAATCAATACTACCATCATCAATTATATACTGGAATACAAATACAAACACATATATATGTCTTAATCCGGGAATTATTATTTCTCACTTTTTTTGTCCCTTATATGTCCCAACATTCTTTTTATTTATCCTATTATGAATCCATTTTCTTTTCTTTTTTTCTTTTCTATTCTTTTTTTTCCATGAATTTTCCATGAATGAAAACAGATAATGAAAATGAATAAATTTTGATTTTTAAAATTCAAAACAAACCGAAAAAAAAATTTCGAACGCAAAAAAAATAACTTGAAATTCTCATCAAAATGATTGTTGGGAAAAATTCTTTCCCAGAAACATTTTCTCTCAATTTGATGATTCTTCGAATGTTTGTGTGGTTGTTGTTTTGGGAAAGTTGATTGATTTTAAAAAAATTTGATTTTTTTTTTTTGGTTTAAATTTAATCAATCTTGACATCGACAACGATGACGACAACGTCATCATCAGAATCGAATCAACAATCAATGATGACAATGATTGATTCAAATCTTGAATCATCAATATTCTGGCAACATATTATTGCATTGGATGTTCAATATAATTCATCACGTTACTTTTGTACCTATATGAGTGAGTAATGATGTTTTTTATTTTACTAATTATTAATCACTTTATTATGACAATCATCAATTTTTGATTTATAATATAGAAATTCTATACATAAAACGTCGAAATCAATTATTTCGTGAACTAAGTAAACAACCATTGAATTCATTTCGTAAACAATATCTTCGTTTACGACATACAATCCTTTCGAATTGTTATCAACAACAGCAACAAAAGTACGATTTATAATTGTAATTGTTTTTTATTATCTAAATCATTCAATATTTTAACAGAAAACATGTTCGAAATAATAGCGATAGTAGTTTTCTATCATTCATCTATGATGATTTACGATCATATTCTGGTGGTGATTGGAAATCTAATATTACATTGACAAATGATGTCAATCAAATTGAACATCTCCAATTTCATCAATCAACATCATCTTGCAATGCCGACAAAAACCACAACAACAACAACAACAACTACAATAGTAATATTGCATTCTGTGAAAATTTTGCTTTCTCCGGTGTTCATCATATATTTGATCAACATAAATCAGCTGTAAATTGTGTAAAATTTGCCAATTCTAATAAATCATTAATTTGTTTTGCATCGGATGATCATACATTATCGATTTGTCAACTAACACCATTGCCAGCTTCGATATTGTTTGTTTTACGTGAACACCAAGCACCGGTTACGGCATTCGAATGGTCACAATCAAATGATTTGATTGTCAGCTGTTCATTAGATTCAACAATAAATCTATGGTCAACAATGAATGGCCGTTGTTTGCGGCGATTTAAAGATCCACAAAAATGTTCCATTCTTACCTGTACATTTTTACCGACTAATAATAATATGATATTCACTGGAAATCAAAATGGTATCGTTAATATATTGAATTTATCCACAGGAATTTATTCGAAAAATTCCATCAACATTTGTGATGGTGGTCATATTGTATCGATGTGTTTCGAATCAAAAGGTCAATTACTTTGGTGTGGTGATTCTAAAGGTTTTATATCAACATTTCGTTTTGAAATGGAAACCTGTAAATTATTGTTGGTCAATAAAGTGATTATAGTACCTGGATGTCCAATTACATCATTATCATCATCATCATCAACAATTATTGGTTATGATATGAATCAAAATCTTCTACTAGCAAATTGTGCTTGTAATGCTGTCGTATTATTTCGTACTGGTATTGATAATAAATTGGAATTTCTTAAATGTTTTCCAATTAAACATCAAAATTCTAAATTAAAAATTAAAAGTTCATTCTGTCCAAATAGTGATAATATTGTCAATAATCAATTACCACATTACCATCAACATCATCATCAACAACAACATCGACAACGACAACACCGGGAATATGTCTAGTAACCGGTAGTGAAGATACCTGCATCTATTTTTATCATTATCAACCACCAGATTTGAATACAAAAACACCAGCCATAAGTCGTTGTGTAAATAAACTACAAGGACATTCGGCAACGGTTCTTGATGTTCGTTTTAATCATGATGAAAGTTTACTTGCATCAGCCGATTCAAAAGGTTCAATTATCATATGGAAACGTAATAATAATTCATCTGTTTCGAAAAATTTTTAAATTTTCTTTTTATTTTATTTTTCAAAATTTATAAATCAATTTATAACAATTTGTTTTGACATTTTTTGAATTAAAAAAAATAAAATAAAAAAAATTATGATCATCATTTTCAAAAACATTCAATCTGTTGTTGTCAATGATGATGATGGTGATATTTTCTTCGATAACGTTGTTGCTGATGATGATGAATGGCTAAGAAATTTTTTGCTGATAAAAATATTGAAATAGGTGTATCATTATTATCAGATTTTGACCAGTCAAATTCCGGTAGATTCAATTGATGATGATTATCATCGATTAGTGTTGAAATAGAAATCGAATGATTTTGTTGTTGATCATTATTTAGATTTCTATGAACAGTGGTAGCAACTAATGATGTTGATGCAATCACAACACCAATGGCTATTGTATATGCAGCTGTACAAATAAGTATTCCATTGATTAATGTGACCAGATTTGACCATAATAATTCATTATTTTGATCATAAAAATGACGTAAATAATTGAATGATGATATCATTTCCATATATGTCATTGTATTACGATTACGTTTACGAAATTCATTCAATGATATTAATCCTTCCATTTTAATCATTTGTTCTTGAAATGTTTCTGGCCGTACATAACATGACCATTGTATGGCATCAAGAAAATCACGTTCCAATTGATTTAAATCATCCAAATCGATATTGGTAAATGTAGCCCATTCATCATTGTAAACCAGATCGGCACCACCTTTATCATATAGAAATTTCGTTGCAACAACCAATGATGCTACAAATAATTCCGATGATGTCATACTTTCAAGATAAGTGGAATTGGTTTTTTTCAATCGATCCAAATAAATCATTGCCAATATTACCGATTCAGGTGAAAGAGCCGCTTGATGTAATATATATGATGCATAATTTACATCCAATTTTCCTAAACGTTTAACCGTTTTTGATCGTCGTCCTGATGTACCACCACCATTACGATATAATGTTTTTTCAATCAAATCAACAGTAACTTCGGTTAATGGTAAATTTGATTCAAACGATGCAGTTAATTCAGAAATCGATGTTGATGATGTTACCGTTTGTGGTGATGATGATGATGACGATGATGAAGATTCACCATCCATTGATTGACCATAGAAACCAAAATCTAAAGCTCGTATTGTTCGACATAATCTATTCCAAAGTGATTGTGTTTTATAATCATCCATTGTGAACCAAAAAAAAAAAAAAAAGAAAATCGAGATCAATTTACGAAAACAAAAAAAAAATCAGACGAGTCAAACTAAAAAAAAACAACGCGTCCAAAACAAACAGCAAAAAAAATCGCAACAGTTGTAACCAGTTCCTTCCGTATAGTACGTATTTATTTATTATTATCCAGCGATTTCCAACTTTAAAAAACAAAAAAAAATCCCGTATACGGATACTATGTTTGGATATACATACTACTACTATGACATCATCATCATCATCATATATATGATCTGTATATATACAGACTGTTGGATTTGCATTGAAATATCGTGTCATAACTAAAAAAATGCTGCTGCAGCTGCTTTCTTATTACATGGTGATGAATTTTGACATTTCAATTTTTCTCTCTTTTTTTTTCAAGAAATTACAAATCAAATCGCCATTTAAAAAAAAAGAGAACAAAACGTGTGTTGTGTGTTTGACCATAAAACATGTTGTCCTTGAAACTATTCATCTTGAATGAATGAATAAATGAAACAAACATCTTCCTCAATGTGATCAAATAAGCGTGAACTTTTTTTTTTAATACTCGTTGGACTATATGATTGAACGATTTGATTTTTTTTTTGAAATTGAGGAAAAAAATGAACATAATTTAAATTGAACACTTTTTTTATGTTGGTCATACAAATACTCTGTCTTAGTGAATTAAACAAAAACAATTTTTAAGAAAAAAAATGGTAAGTTTCTACATGTTTTTTTTCCCAGTTGTATTGACTAATTTGATTATGCAAAAAAAAATTCTTTATGAATTCAGGAACAAACCAAAGAATTTGATATTAAAATTTGTTGGCTACAAATTGATGGTCTTAGCTGTCATACATGTATTAATACAATAAAGAAAAATTTAGCCAATTTACATGGTTGTTCGGTTAATATTGAAATCTATTTGGAAGATGGAAAAGCATTTGTTGAATTTGATCCACAATCCATTCGAATTGATAATATTATCGAAAAAATTGAAGAATTAGGATTCGATTGTCGTCTATTGGATGATGATGATGATGATGATGATAATGAAATTAATAGTGATTCAAAAATCGATAAATTTACCGTATTGGTCAATGGAATGACATGTAAATCATGTACGAATAATATTGAAACGAATCTAATGAAAATTGATGGTATCAAAAATGTCGTGGCTGATCTCCATACCAAACAAGTTTCTGTTACATATCAATCTACATTGATCACAAAACATGTGATTCTTGATCGGATTGAATGTCTTGGTTTTGAATATCAAACTGAATCTGAAACGGTGAAAAAAGATTCAAACATTGACAATGCTACTGTGGAAACAGCAGAACAAATCAAAACAACATCATTGCCGGTAATGGATAAAGAACAAGAGAATTCAAGAAAATTTTTAAACAAATGTTTCATCACCATAACTGGTATGACTTGTTCATCGTGTGTAGCAAAAATTGAACGTAATCTATCGAAAATAACTGGAATACATGGAATACTCGTTGCATTATTGAATCAAAAAGCTGAAGTTCTTTATGATCCTGGTTGTATGGATTCGAATCGAATTATTCAATCAATAATTGATCTTGGATTTGATGCTAAACTTATTGTTGATAATATTCATGATTCGAATGGTGAATTATATGAACTTTGTTTATCTATACCTGACGTATCATCATTATCATTATCAAATCCATTACAAATTGAATCTACATTGGAACAAACTGTGGGTATAAAATCGGCAAAATTTGTACCATCATCATCAAATCAATTAAATATTCAATATTATGGTGATCAAATTGGTGCACGAGAAATTGTACGAATAATAAAATCATTAGGATATAATTCATATCCATTGGATTGTGATCGAAAACAACAGGCTGAACATCGCCAGCTACAACATCGTGAATTATTACATTGGCGACATTCATTTCTATTTTCTCTGGGATTTTTCATACCATCAATGGTTCTTATGATAAATCATATGACTAGTGAACATTCATTTCATGAACATCTATTATTACCCGGTTGGTCAAAGGCAAATTTTCTTCAATTTTTGCTTGCAACACCTGTACAATTTTATGGTGCAAGATATTTCTATTATCAAGCATATAAAGCGATTAAATATCGTTCACCAAACATGGATGTATTGATCATGTTGGCTACGACTGTTGCATATTTCTATAGTTTTTTTGTATCCATATATTTCATGATAATCGGTGCTGATCGTAGTCCGAAAACATTTTTCGAAACACCACCAATGTTATTAACATTTGTATCATTAGGCCGTTGGCTTGAACATATCGCACGTGGTAAAACATCCGAAGCATTAACACGTTTAATGTCATTGAAAGCAACAGAAGCAATACTAGTCGAAATGGATGAAAATAAAAATATAATCAATGAAATGGCCATTGATATTCAATTAGTTCAACGTGGTGATATGATCAAAGTGTTACCTGGTACAAAAATTCCTGTCGATGGTCGTGTATTTGATGGTACATCAACAGTGGATGAAAGTTTGATTACCGGTGAATCACGTGCGGTTATAAAAACAGCCGGTTCTTCAGTGATTGGTGGATCAATCAATATGAATGGAACATTATTGATTTGTGCAACACATATTGGTCGTCAATCAACATTAGCATCAATTGTTGATCTAGTTGAACAAGCACAAACCGATAAAGCACCTATACAACAATTGGCTGATCGTATTGCCGGTATTTTTGTACCTGTCGTCATCTTTTTATCAGCATTGACATTGATCATTTGGATTATCGTTGGCCATAAAAATTTAAATATAATTCAAACATATAACATTGAACATCGATATACGAAAATGTCATCCATGGAAATGATTTGGCAATTTGCATTTCAATGTGCCATCACTGTATTGTTGATTGCATGTCCATGTTCATTAGGTCTGGCAACACCAACAGCTGTTATGGTTGGAACCGGTGTTGGTGCTTTAAACGGAATACTCATAAAAGGTGGTAGTGCATTAGAAAATTTCTGTAAAATTAATTGTCTGGTATTCGATAAAACCGGTACAATAACATATGGATCACCACAAGTTACACAAGTATTTTTATTCGCACCAACCAACGTGAATGTTATCGATCATTTCAAAAGAATATTTTTAGCTATATGGAGTGCTGAAAATCAATCAGAACATCCAATTGCAAGATCATTAGTGAAATATTGTCAAAATATTTTCGATTATCAACAACGTTTATGTCGATGTGAAGATTTCCAATCAGAAAGTGGTTCTGGTATTCGTTGTCGAATTTCCATGGAAGAATTTAATCGACAATTGACAACATTTCAACCGAAATCTGTCTGGTTCGTTTATTGTGAATTTTTTTTTTGTTTTTTTTTTGAATAATTTATTTTTCTTTGAATTTTTTTTTTGTAGCATTAAAATCGACAATAATAATAGCAACAATTTTGGAACAAAACAATTTTCCATTGGTAATTCAATTGTTACAACGGTAAAATCGATGGAGAATTCCTTTTCATTAATTTCCAAAACAACAGATCTAGTGATTCTAATTGGTAACAAAGAATGGATGATAAAAAATAATGTCAACATTTGTAAAAAAGTTCAAATTGTAATCGATGAAATGGAACGACAAGGATCGACCATTGCTTTAGTAGCCATGAATGAAATAATCGTATCGGTAATATCGATGTCTGATACGATTAAAATGGATGCAAGACAAACAATTCGTGAACTAAGACGTCGACGTCCAAATCTTAGGATAATGATGATGACTGGTGATAATGAACGTGCAGCACGTAAAGTTGCCCGTCAAATTGGTATCGATCGTGAAGATGTTATTGCCAAAATATTACCATCAAATAAAACGGAAATTGTTCGCCAATTACAATTGAAAGGTCATTGTGTAGGAATGGTTGGTGATGGTATCAATGATTCACCTGCATTGGCACGTGCCGATATTGGTATTGCATTTTCCACTGGTACGGATGTTGCTTGTGAAGCAGCCGATATAATACTCATTAATAATGATCTCTATGATATTGTTGATGCTTGGGATCTAAGCTATCGTACTGTACATCGAATACGAACAAATATTGCATTTGCAAGTGTTTATAATCTAATTGGTATACCAATGGCAGCTGGTATTTTTCTACCATGGGGTATTGTATTAAAACCATGGATGGGATCAGCTGCAATGACATTATCATCAATATCGGTTGTATGTTCATCATTATTATTGAAACGATGGCATCGATCAACATTGAAACATACCAATGATAATATTGATCACCATTATAATCGATTTAATGATTTTGATAATGATAGTGATGAACAAAAATCATCATCATCATCATCATCATCATCTGAAGAAATGAAATTATTTACATTTCGTGAAAAAAATGTCCATTTATCAAAAATTCTAAGTTTAATGCCATTATATAGTCGTCGTAAAATTATTAATGATAATTTATCAATTAATACTAATGGCTATCGTCCATTGAATCAAAGCGATGATGATGATGATGATGTTTACAATGACAACGACGACGATGATGATAATGATGGTGTTTGTATCGCTTAAATGGTATGTGAACAGCAACCATAATTGTTGAATTTGAAAAATTATTTATATTCCAAATTTTTTTTTTCGTTACGTAAAAACAAATTTTTTTTTATTTTTATTATTTATGTTACATTTTTTTTTATTTGAAAATTGTAAAATTGTGAATTGATTAAAAACGAACATTTCATTTCATTTGGCCCCCTTTTGTTGTTGTTGTTGTTTGGTGATGGACGATTCGATTCGATTCGAATTGCACAGAAATAATCGATTTTCATATGGCACATTTAATTGTTCGATCATGTCGTGCACGATTTGTTAATCGTTTCCATTGATCTAAACCGATTGAACATTCGATAAAATATTTGCCTAGAATTTGTTTCCCAGTGAACAATTGACGAATATTATCAAACATCAACATTGATCGATTTGAACAGATTGGACGATTTAATATCAAGGTTTGTTGTGTTGAATTTGTATCCATATCACTAAGAATTATTGTATTATTTTGGCCATATGGTATACGATGAATATAGAATGGTTGAATACGATATTCCATTAGATTTAAATCGATTCGTTCATGATAGTAAATAATACGACCAGTCAATACAAAATCAGCACGACAATATGAATCCAAAATTTTATCATCTGAACATTGTTCGGTTTTGGCCGTTATACATTGTGGATCATCATCATTATCATCTATGATTGATTGATTTGACGATGATGATGATGATGATGAAGAGGAAACAATTTCCTCGAGATCATATTGAAAAATCACAGGATCATTAGCATATTTGATCGATATATTTGAATCAATGATTGATGAATCAATGAATAAGGCAATAAAATGATTGACAGAAACAAAACAACGGAAACGATCAGGATGTTGACCATCATCGGCGGCAAAAATTTGTAATAATTGTCTTTTACCTTCAATATAAATACGAACATTACGGCTAGTATTCTGAGCAATACGAATACATCCACGAAAATCACGACTATCATCAGTGCCCAATTTCAATACAACACGTAAACCACCAGTTGGATAGAACCATTTAATCTGGCCACGTGAACAACGAAGATATATTGGCATTACTAAACGTTTACCATTATTATTATCATCTAATGTCGACAATAATGATGATTTCGATCCAGACCAATCACATTGATCGCTTACATAGCCATGATGTTGTTGATGATTTACATTAATTGTCGAATCTGTTGTTATTATCGGATTGTATTCATCAATCGTTTCAAAAGTGATGGCTATTGATGAAACGATGAATGATACGATAAAAAATATCCACAATGGCAGTAATATTCGATGATCCATTATCATCGAATAATTTCATTCATGATTGATTGAAACAAAAGTAAAAGTAAAAAAAAAGTTGAATGAATTCTTTCGAATGAAACCTGTGCAATGTTGCTCACACCACAGTTTTTTTTTTTATCGAAATCGATCGATCAAATCAATCATGGTGGTTGTGATGGGCGTTCTCAAGAATGCCTCTGTGTGTGTGTGTGTGGTTGATGGTGGTTTGAATATCGATGAACAACAAGTGTTCAAAGTTCATTTGATTTGTATGCTATAGCAGTGGTCATGCACAGAATGGACCCATAAATGGTCATAAAATACCACTACCACAAACCGTGAGTGTGCCATATTTGTTTGCTTTTTTTTTGGTTTTTTGTTTCAAGGGTTTTTTCATGATTGGTGATAATTTTTGAAATTTTTTTCAACTTTTGAATGATTTTGGTTTCATTCGCGATGTGTGTTCCAGTCCAAATTTTTTGCAAAAAAAAAAAATGTTTAAAATTCGGTAATTTAAAAAAAAAATTTCATTTCAATTCAGCAATCACCGACCAGATGGCGACACTAGGTCCGCATTCCAAAGAATGAAATCTGAATCCAAAAAAAAAAAAAAAATAGTAGTAGTAGTAGCATTGATCAATGTTGTATATTTTATATGTGTGGGTGTGAAATAAAGAATCTTTTTTCATTACGTTATATGCCACTACAATTACAACATTGTTTTCATTTCCCCCCCAAAATTTTTTTTTTACTATTTATAACACCTGCTATAATTTTATTAACCACTACTACTAATCCTTATTTGAGATATATCAATGACAAAAAAAACACACCTGAGTCGCGTAGGTTCAGATTCCTCATTGTAAAATTTTTTTTTTTTTTTTCGTTTTGTTTTGCTGTGCTGCATGGCTTTTTAGGTTTTGGTCTGGTTTCTTTTTTTTCTGCTTTACTTATTATTATATGTTGTGCCCGTGGCCGTCCGCCGTCGTCGTCGTCGTCGTCGTTGTTGTTGTTGTTTGTTTGTTTGTTGTTGATTGTTCAATTAATTTTCATTCATTCATTGTGGTGGTTTATGATTCAAAACAAAAAGAATTCGTTGAACAACAACAGAAAAAAATTCTTTTTGTTTTTTTTTATCTATAAATACATCATCATCATCATCATCATTCGAAAAAAAAATACAAATACACACACCCGACAGGGACAGACAAACATCTTTAACTCTTGTATTTTTTTTTTCTTGTCTTGTTGTTGATTTAAATATATATAAAAATATCACACCCACTTTGTTCATCATCACTAATCATCATTATTATTATCATCATCATCATCATCATTGACATCGACAAGAAAGTGCAAAAAATTTATCATCAAACAAACAAACTACCATCGACCAGCCAACCAACCAACAACAACAACAAAAAAAATTATACCAAATATCATCAAATAAGTAAAAGACAATGATAATATGCAAAATTGAACATCAATGAAATTGTTGAAGAAAGAAAGAAATGTAAAAATTTCATTCCATAATTCATATTAATAATTTATTTTTTTTTTTTGCAATTCGAATGTCATTTTTTTTCTTTTCGCTTGTTGCCTTTTTTTTCCAAATCATACGATTCAATTATATATATATATATAGTTTGTTAGTTGAGTGTGAGCATCATTTTTTTTGTCATCATCCTCATATAATCATAATCATTCATCGTCTGTCTTTTTTTCTTTTTCTTCTTCTTCTTCTTCACCACAATATCAATGTCTTTTTTTTCTGTTTGTTTGAATGTGTTTGATTCAACAATAATAATAAGCTGATTTAATATGTTTGCTTGATTTTCGTTTTCCTTTTTCTACAATATAAATATTTGAGATGTTGATGTGTTGATGATGATAATAACAAACTACCAGCATAACCACCACTCCTACTAGTTAAAAGTTAGATGAAAATATACGAAATTGTCACCAGAAAAAAAATAATAAATGATAGATCTATCTATCATTTATTTTTTTCTTTGCCAAAGAAAAGACTCCAAGGTTCAATCTGTGTGTGTGTGTGTGTGGCAAAATTACAAGTGGTCTATATGTTGATTTGCCTATATGTTGTTTTATACAGGAAGAAAATCTGAGATTTATAATCATTATTAAACGATACAATTTCTAGTCCCCATAATCATCAATATCATCATCATTGCAACCATACAAAATCATTTAATGATTTAATCTTGGGACTATCCTTTTTTATATTTTGAATCTGATTATTATTATATTTTGTTTATCTTGGTTATCATCATCAACTAATAGTAGCAGTAGTAGTAGCATCAGCAACAACAACAACAGTAGCAAGTGTTTTATGAAAAAAGAAGAAGAAAAAGAAAAAAAAAATCCTATCCTTCCATCCATCCAATTAATTCAAGGTGTTTGGTATGAAGAAGAAAAAAATTTTTTTTTTTTGTTGCCTCTTATTTACACTAGCATAAATCTTTCTTGTTCCTTGTTGCCGATGTCATCGTCATCATCATCATCATCCGTGTTGATGATATGTGATCATTTAATTGGCAATTAATTTTCTTTATTATTTTCTCTTCTAAGAAAATAAAAATCCAATGATGATGATCTTTGCTTTAAAAAAATTAAAAAAAAATCATAAATCTAATACGTTTCTCTTTTGTTTTTTTTCACGTTTTGTTACAGCAACAGATATATTGCAGCAAAAAAAAATTTTCATATGTGCCCTCAACCTCTCGCTACAAGGCAACCTTTTTATGTCTCATGTTTGTTGTTGTCGTTGTATTCACCCGTGATTATCATCATTATTATCATTTAATTTCAACAACAACAAAGAAATTATCAGATTGTAATTGAATATTTTTTTTTTGCCAATTCACCGATTCATCATCACCATCATCAATCAATCAATTGATATCAATTTTGTTGCTTTTATAAAATCAATCAATACGCCTTAAATTTACAAATACACACACACACACAAACACAAACACAAACACAAAACACTTGTATCGGATAAGCTGAAGATCCGGATTTATATATTTTGATTATTGATTACTATTATATACCAACAACAACAACAACAAATTTATGTATATCATGAAAACATTGAAGAATCTGTGATTCGAATCTTTTTTTTTCGTGTAAATATTTTTTTTTGTGTGTGTGTGTGTGTATGCAAACCATTCACTCTTATCGAAAAAAGGAAACTATTTTTCTTCCAATTGGCCCTTTTTTTTAACAAAAAAAAAATCATAATTTACGAATTTAACTGGAAAAAAAGAACTTGCAAGATTTTTTTTAATATATATAAATGGACGGCCAAAATCATCATTATAATCATCCACAACAACAACATCATCATCATCATCAATCGATCATAACACAAGTAATGACAGATGGTGATGTTGGTAGTAATATTACATCACCAACACCAATAATAAATACTACGAATATAAATGTGAATAATTATCAGAATAATGATACTGATTCTGGTGAGTGGAAGAAAAGGATTTTTTTTTTTTTTGGTTACTAATGACAATTGATTGATTTTGGTTTTTGTTTTGTTTTTTCACAGATACAAAAATAACGAAAAAGAAACGACATAAAAATATTTTACATACATTATTCTGTTGTTTTCGTTGTGTTCGTACACCTGAAGTTGCCTCTTCCGAGGAAAGTGTTTCACTTGCCGTAAGTTTTTTTTGTTGTTGTTGTTGATATAATTTAACATTTTTAAACTAATTTTTTTCTTATTAAATTTCTCATAGTATCAACATCTATTGCCAAGTGTTCGTAGCCAAGATGAGAATAAAATTTGTCTGGTCATCGATCTTGATGAAACACTTGTGCATAGTTCATTCAAGGTATTGTTGTTTATTGGATTTTTATTTTTTGTTCATATGAATATTGATTATTATTATTTTTTTGAAATTTCTTTGTTTTTTTAGCCAATAAGTAATGCCGATTTTATTGTACCAGTCGAGATTGATGGTACTACACATCAGGTCTATGTTCTTAAACGGCCACATGTTGATGAATTTTTACAACGTATGGGTGAAATATATGAATGTGTCTTATTTACGGCTAGTTTAGCTAAAGTAAGTTTATTTTTTATATAACAAATGATGATCAACGATGTAACAATGGATTTTTGTTTTTTGGTGTTTTGACATTGTGTTTAGTATGCCGATCCAGTTGCCGATCTACTTGATCGTTGGGGCGTTTTTCGTGCTCGATTATTTCGTGAATCTTGTATATATCATAATGGAAATTATGTTAAAGTAAAGTTATTTTTGAGAATTTTGTTTGAATTTTATTTGTAAATGTTGCCATTTCTTATTATTATTATAGGATTTAAGCCGACTTGGTCGTGATCTAAACAAAGTTGTGATTGTCGATAATTCACCAGCATCATATTCGTTTCATCCGAATAATGCTGTAAGATATTTTCAACAAGAATTTTGTCATTTAAAACATTGAAATTTTTAATTTACAAATAGGTTCCAGTTGCATCCTGGTTTCAGGATATGAATGATACTGAATTAAGTGATCTGATACCATTTTTTGAACGTTTAGCCAAAGTAGATAATGTTTATAAAGTGTTGAAAAATGCACAAATTCAACAACAACAACAATCAACAAATAATATGATGTTACCTTTGATTACAACGGGCAATAGTGGTAATAATAATAACAATACGGCAACAACGACAACAATGACAAAAACTGCTACAATTGTTGTTGATCATCGTGCACCATTAAATTCACCGATGACAACATCGGTATTATCACCTAATCCACCTGTAGCTGGTGGTGTTGTATCATTCATACCGAATGTTACTGTTTCATCGTCATCATCATCAACATTATCATCACAATCATTACAATCATCATCGTATCAAAATAAAAATCTTCAACAGCAACAACAACAACAACAGCAGCAGCAATATTTAATTCAAGGAATATCATCTTCATCATCACCTGGAACGATGGCGACGACGACAACAACAACGGCAATGGCCGTACCAAATGGTGCTACATCTTAGCTACAATAATTTTTTTTCATATTTGTTAAAAAAAAATTATAATTTTGAGATTTTAGTTGACCATTTTTCTTTCTCATTTTAATTCAAACACATTGTCATCAATCAATTGATCATTGAAGCCTACCAATCATCAATTATCACATCCCGATCATAATCATCATTATGTCGTCGTCATGATTATTATATTATATTATTATATTAATTGTTGTTGTTGTTATTCTTATTATTAATTAATTAATTGATTATTTGATCATTTCATTATATATATAAAAAAAACTTTATATAACATCTAACAATTCGTATATATAAATATAAATAATTATTATATTTGTCAAATTACAACATGGATATATACGATTATTATTATATATTAATACAGTTCTATATCTCAGTAAATGAAATTAATTTTTTCTATAAAAACAAAAACAAAATTTCAAAATTTTAATCACTAAAAATTTGTTTATTACTCAATTGAAATTTAAAGTATGTGGATGATTAGGTCCAGTCACCGGTTTTAAATTTGTTCAATAAAAGTGCTGCCATCTGTTAACAGAAAAAAGAGCTATTATTTGACAATTTCATTTTTTTTCTGACATTTCAAACTATAATTTCGTTTTCATTTCATTTTGGAACAAAAAAAATATCACAATGTTTGTTTGTTTGTTTTTTTTGAATGGAACAAAATTTAATTTACAAATTTTATTCTCCTTTTTCACACTTTAATTTGATCAATACTAATGTTTAAATTATAACGATAATATTCAACAGTTTTATTCCATAATGATATAATCGTATGACTTATTTCATTTGGATCATTATAATGATTAGCATCGATTAAGCTTAACATCGGCGGTATTGAAATGGCAGATGATTTGGTTGATTTAATGAGCCAATTTTTTACATTTTCATTTTTATAACAATGTATTGATTTACGAAAATCAAAATGATCAATATGAAGATCATTTGCTAATATGCCGGATATGAATACATCATCGATCCAAAGTAATGGCCGATTACCGGCTATTCGATATAGATCTAATGTAATATCATTCGACATTATTATTGTCCAACCATCACAATATGCAGGATAATATTGTTCAGAATATTCCTGATGATTAATAGAATATATAAATGTTAGATCAAGTTATCATCATTATAACAAATCCAAATACATTACCTTATAGCTAACACGCCATTTATTACGATAACTACGTGATACACGACTATTTTTATTAACATAGCATGCCATTAAACGTTGTGGATGATCACCGAATTTGCCATGTAAATAATAGATTAATTGATGAAGATCAATAAATATATCATCATCGGCTTTCAATATATATGAAGCATGTGGACAAAAATGGTTTATCCATTTTAATCCCATCACATGTTTATAGGTAATATTTCTATACGTATCCAAAAATGAACCTTGAATAATGTCACCATAGTGTTGACTTTCTTGTTGAATTTGATTCTGAATAGTTTGATTTTTGGTTGTTCCCAACATGAATACTAATCGAACATTGTAATGATTATCGATACCGAAACCAATTGAATGATTGCCCCATGTTTTACGGATGATATCACGTTTATCAAAATTTTTTGTGGCACTATGAATAAATATTGCTAAAAATATGTTTGAGTATTGTTGTTCACTATGATCAAATGATGATCGACAAATATTAGGTTCATTTATAAGAAATTGAAAATCTTTTAGATCCAATAATGTGGATAGATTATCATTTATAGTGATGGAAAAATTCATTTTTGATCGATAATAATTTGGTAATGGTAACATTCTTTGCCGTTTGATAGAAATATTCGAATTGTCATCATCATCATCATCAGCATCATCATAATCATCATTATTTGATGAGAAAATAATAATCAAAACAAATAGAATGAGCAATGTTATGATGAAAGAATTGAATGAATTTAATTTTAATTTAGTAACATTCATGTCTCTTTTTGGAATTGATTAGTAATTATATCACAATTTTGATTAGATTTGATTTTTTTTTTTAGTGGAGAAAACATTGTAAAACACAAACCAAACATCAGCACTAAAGAATTTTTGAACGTCATATTTGAATCGATCGCTGTGTGTGTTTGTTTTGGAAAAAAAAATTTAATCAAAATTTTTTGATTTGAATTTTTCTTTTTTGTTTTGTTTTGTTTTGAGAGTTACAAGTTTCAAATCTAAATCATCATCATCATCATCATTATGGATTGGATGTATAAAGGTGTTTCAGGTCATGTTGATCGCGAAGATTATCTTACTGGACGTAAAATTGATAAATCATTTGAAATGATTGATCGTGAAGAGAATCCACATTTGCATCGTAATGATGATGATGAATTTTGTTTGCCAACAACATCAACATCAACATCAATGAACGATAATTTGGAACAATCCATAATGAACATGTCAAAAACAGATATTGTTGCCAAAATGCGTGAAGATCCATTATTTCAGATTAAAATGAAACAAATGGAAAAACGAAAAGAATTATTGAAAAATCCATTGAAATTGAAAAAATTGAAAAATCTATTACAATCATCGTTGGCAAAAGAGGAAAAGAGTAAAAAGAGAAAAAAGAAACGAAAAGCAAATGATAAAAAGAAAAAACAACGTAGTAAAAAAAGTCGAAAACATTCTAAACATTCATCAACTTCATCATCATCATCATCATCATCGACATCTGAATCTGAATCGGAATCATCAGATTCAGAATCAGATTCCAATCATCGATCAAAAAAATCCGCTCATCGTCATCATCATGATAATCGTGATCAACGAAAACATCAAAGTGATAGAAAATATCATTCTAATCAAAGACAATCAGAATCAACAAGAAGACATTCAAACAATGATAGCCATGATCGATATCGATCTTCAAAATCCAATCACCAATCATTGCCATCATTATCGAAAAATAAATCAAAATTAACGGAAGAAGAAATTGAACGAAAACGACGAGAAATGATGTCAAATGCAGAATGGCGTGAACAAACACGTAGTGAAAAAGTGACTAAATTAAATCAACGTGATCATCTTGAAGATCATCTTGCACGTGAATCATTTCGACGACAACATGATAATAATAATGATTCAGATGATGATCATGGCAATCATTCTGGTCGAAATAATAGTGGTTTTATTCGTTCAATGTTATCAAAAATGGCCGATAAAAATACTGTTGAAAGATCCATACAACAGAAACGTTTTCATTCACAACGTGATCACACAGCAATGGATAGGAATTTTGCAAGAAAAACCTAATTAATTAATTTTGCATCATTGACCATTTATAAATTCTTTTTTTTCCCATTTATTTTATAAATTAAAAAAAGCTGTTTTCAAACTAAAAAAACTAGGCCAAATTCAAAATTTATTGATCGATCGGAAATATCTTTTTTAGATTCGTTCTGCGATTGATTCATGAATTGATGGATAAATAAATTGATGATGTTACATAAGCATAAGAAATGTCATACATTTCTCTTCATTCAAATGACACACCTTCGGGTTTTTTTTTAAAAATACGGACGGATGCACAGATTTTCGCTTTCATCCACATAATACAAATACACACACCCAGAAAAATTTAAATCGAGGCTAAAGATGCTTCTTCTTTAAGAAG